>NW_023413825.1:0-328243 GCF_903995425.1 Onychomys torridus | reverse complement strand
GCCCCATGCCCAGCAGTAGATGGCTAACACAAAATGAATTCAAAGACATTTTGGAGATGTTTTGTATCATAATGATTGGCCAGGGTAGTTTTTCCCTTACTTGTCTTTTGCTTATCATGGTTTCTGATTTTGTGGTTTTGTGGGTTTTGTGTATGTATGTGCGTGTATGTGTCTCTCTGTACATGTGTTTCTTATACCTTATCTTTTCTTTTCTCCCTCACCATTTGTCTGTTTGATTTGTTTTATTCTGATTTTTTTATAAACCTGTTTATTTTCTTTTTTCATAATTCTTTGTTTTTCTTTCTATGGAAAACAGATTTCTTCTTGTATAATATCGTGATTGTGGTTCCTCTTCCTCTAATATTCCTAGTTCCCTCTCCCCTTCCCTCTCCCCTCTCTTCCTTTCCCCTTTCTTCACCAATCTCCTCTCTTTCTGTCTCTCATTAGAAAAGAACAGACTTCTAAGAGATATGAATAAAATATAATGAAAATATGATAAAATAGAATATATAAGATAAAACAAAAACTTTCATATGGATGTTGGGCAGGACAAACCAAAAGAAGGAAAAGGGCTCAAGAGAAGGCACAAGAATCAGAGATGTACTTGTCCTCTTGGTGGATTTTTCCTTTGATGAGTACATCCATACAAAGTGTATGTATCTCTTCTGATTAGTTTTGGTTTGAAGTCTATTTCATCAGTTGTTAAAATGGCTACACCAGTTTTCTACTTAAGTATATTTGCTTGGAATATTTTTTCCAATAATTTACCCTGCAGTGGTGTTTTCCTTGATATTAAGGTGTGTTTCTTGGATGCAGTGGATGGATAGATCCTGTATTCGTATCAATTCTGTCAGTCTGTGTGTTTTTATTTGGGAACTGAGACCATTGATGTTGAGAGATATTAATGACCAATGATAGTTGATTCCCACTATTTTGTTGTTGCTGCTGCTGCTGCTGCTGGTGATGTGTGTGTGTGTGTGTGTGTGTGTGTGTGTGTGTGTGTGTGTGTGTTTGTTCTTTCTCCCTTTTGACTTTGATGGGCTAGGATTATTGATCTCTGTCTGGTGCCTCACTGAAGTATGGTTTGTACTCCCACTGAGATCCATTGGAGAAAACTAATTTTTCTTTTGTGAGCTGTTGGCATTTGGATGTGGTTTGTGTGCTAGGGGTGGGGGCTTGTTTTCACTTCCCTTCTCAGTGCTGGGACTCCATCTGTCTTTGACCTGTGCAGGCCCTGTACATGCTGCCATAGTCTCTGTGAGTTCATATGTGCTTTGGTCCTGCTGTGTTTAGAAGGTGTTTCCTCAGTGTCATCTATATCTTCTGACTTTTATAATCTTGATGCCCCCTGCCCCCTCTTCCATACACTTCCCTGAGGCCTAAGGGAAGGCACCTTCTTTAGTTCTGAGTACACCAAGGTCTCCCATCCTGCACATTGTTCACTTGTGTGTCTGTGATGGCTATTCTTCTTTGTAAATGTGACTATATCTAGAATGAACTAGAATCCAGATATGGAGGGCCCACCTGTGAGAGAGATTCTGTTTGGTTTGAATCCACATCTAGTTCAGACCTTTGAGGTAGGAAAGCATACCTCTGATCTGGACCTTGTGGTGGGAAGACTCATGTTGGTACCAGGATTGTGGGGTACTGCTGACAGACATGACCATGTTTGGGAAAGAATCGTGAAAGGACTTTGGAACTTGAGCTAGAAGAGCCACTGAGTGTAAAGAGCTCAGTGAGGTGCTCTTTAGAAGCCTGTAAGATAAAAATGTTGAGGTCAGTGCAGAAGATGGAGGCTTGGTTTGTGAAGCTTCAGAGGGATGTTTAAAGACTCTATCATGGACCTTTGCTGTTTTGAATTAAGATTCTGTCAATCTGGTCAGCTATAACTAAAGAGTCATCTGTGATTAACAAGAGACCAGCACCATTGAAATGAAACCTTTGTGTTATTGGGACAATTTTTCCTGGTCTGCTGGAGCTAAAAAAAATTAGTGGTGACTGAGAAGAGGCCAGCATCATTGAGGTGAAATCTTCTGGAAAGTGTTTCCTGAAAACACAGAGAAGCTGTGTTCCAGAGTTGGCCAAGGTTGTACCTTACTCTGGAAGCCAAACTTGGGAGTGTAGGAGTCACCCAGGTGGTATTGGTTTTGAGGGCATGAAGGAGTCATGAAGAACAGTTGAGGACTGGCACTTTGAAAGGCTAGGGGAAGCCATTAGTGAAATGGCAGCCTCAGTGGCAGTTGAGGGCCCAAGATTGAAGAGTTCATACAGAGCCAATGAGGGGCTATTTGTGAAAGTGCAGCCCAGTTATAGCAGAAGACCCAGCATTTTGGAGATGCCAGTACCATGGGATGACCACCAAGAACAGTAGCACCAGTGGAGTGAAGCCAGCCAGAGCCTAAAAGACAAGCTGTGTGTGCTGCAGAGGGCGGAGCTGGAGAAGTGACCCAAGCTCTTTGGAGGAGTCCAGAAGATTATGAGTGGATCCCAGACAATACATGGTTGGAGTTTGATTTTGCTTTGCTTTGTGATTGTGCTCTGATGTTTCCCTCATCAGTTGTTTTGTTTTTGTTCTGGTGGAGCCCAGTTAAGAGACTGAATTTTAAAAGACTTTGGAGTTTGGAAGAAACTAGCTACTTTAAAAGGACTGAAATTTTAATGTGTTTGAATTTGTAAAAACTCCATGGCTTTTAAAGCTATTTATATTTTTAATTTGAGATCTTGGAGATTAATAAGAAAGGAAGGGTTGTGGATTAATAGCGATGTGTTTGTGTGTCAAGTTGACTAGAGGTCAGTTGTACTGGCTGGTTTTGTGTCACCTTGACACAAGCTAGAGTCATCAGAGAGGAAGGAGCCTCAGTTGAGGAAATGCCTCCATGAGATCCAGCTGTAAGGCAGTTTCTCAATTAGTGATCAATGGGGACGTTTCCAACCCAAAGTGGGTGGTGCCATCCCTGGACTGGTAGTCCTGGGTTCTATAAGAAAGCAGGCTGTGTAAGCCATGTGAGCAAGCCAGTAAGCTGCATCCTTCCATGGCTTCTACATCAGCTTCTGCCTGCAGGGTTCTGGCCTGTTTGAATTCCTGTCCTGACTTCCTTCAATAATGAACAATAGTATGGAGGTGTAAGCCAAATAAACCCTTTTCTCCCCAACTTGCTTTTGGGTCATGCTGTTTCATTGAAGCAACAGAAACCCTAACTAACAGGGTCTCTGTATTAGTTCCTATCTATGGTAGGAGGAAACTTCTTTGATGATGTCTGAGTGAGGCCCTGATATATAAGTATGTCAAAATATATGGGTCATTTTCTTGCTATATTTCCTTGGTATAAAAATAGGAAGGCTGGAGAGATGGCTAAGAGGTTAAGAGCCCTGGCTGTTCTTCCAGAGGTCCTGAGTTCAATTCCCAGCAACCACATCCTATACTGAGATCTGATGCCTTCTTCTGGCCTGCAGACATACATGTAAGCATATCACTATATACATAATGAATAAATAAATCTTTTTTAAAAAATCCTTAAAAGAAAAAAATAGGATTTGGTTTTATTCTAGGTCCAGTGGCTATCTAGTTTCAGGTTCTTGACCACCCAAGCAGTATCAGGCATGGGCTCCATTATAACATGAATTTTAAAGTTTCTTATAATAAAAAAAAAAAACAGGCAGATATTGGGGTGAAAGCTGAAAGATCAGAGAAACAGAACAGCCAGCCACTAGCTTATCTCTATGAAAGCCTCAGCCTCAAAAGTAAGTTCCTGTTTCCTCACACCTTATACACCTTTCTGTGTCCTGCCATAATTACCTCCTGGCATTAAAGGCACTGCCTGGTTTTGTTTCTCTCATGTAGTCCAGTGGGGCCTTGAACTCACAGAGTTCAAGAGTATCAAGAGGCAGAGTAGGAGCTGAGCCATCATCTCCATTCTGGGTTTATTTTGAGATGCTCAGTTTTAAAGACTAGTCTGGGTTGGCTCTCATAGTTCATTCCTGGCTCTGGTCCACAGCAGTCTTGGTATGGATGTGGTGTATCCACCACTGGACACAGGCAACTTTAAGAGCTGAGGAAGTAAGTGATTTTTATGCAGTGTTAGCCAAAATTTAAGAACTGCTGGAGGAGAATGTATCTACATTCTCAGAGGTCCCCTGAGTCCATTGGAAGCAGTGGTGCAGGGTGGTTAAACACGGTCTCTTTGGTCTTTATAGCCAATATGATCTGAGGCTAAGAAAATACCAGTATCTGGTAGTGAAGCCATTCTGGCAGGTGTTAGGCCAGCAGACATTATGAATCAATATATGGGAACTGAACTGGGTGTCCTGGTGGTCCCATAAAAACTTCTCAGATTCTGTCACTCAGAGTCAAATCTAGAATTCCTTCAGATAGCCAGCCAATATGCAAGGAACACCAACTGATTTCACTGAGAGTCTTTAATTTGGAGGGCTTCATATTTATTCAGTAGTCAGTGGTAAATCCCTATTTAGAGTTGCTGAGCATTGTTTGTAGGACTGTGAAAGTCTCACATTGGGACCATGTAGATGCCATGATGAGAAGAGTTCCCTGACCAGGAGCTGGGAGAGGTCATATGTGCCTCCATGTGTTGTATGGAAGGTGTAGGGTAAAGATCAGCTTTTCCCTCAAGCAGTTGTTTGCCTGGCCAGCCACCTCACCACAGTTTCAAAGGTCTTACCTGAGGGACACACAGATATCCCTATACCGGTCACCTTTTATTATGGGAGGTAATGCCCGTTCAGAACCCCAGGTTGGAACATAATCAAATCCTGTAGCTAAATGGATATGGGCCATTAAGAGAATTCACACACTTGTTAACTATTCAGAAGTTCCAATTTAAATTCCTTGTTTATTTCTACAGAGGCCAATACCGATGCCACCCTCAAGGCTTTGTATGCAATCTGTTGCTTGGTGATCGAGCCCAAGCAAGTTCCTCTGGCCTCTCCCTGGGGATCACTACCTGGTCTGAATTACAAACCTCATTTCATCTTATCCTACTCAGAGACTTTGGTCCTGGGTCTTACAGTCATTTTGTCCACTGGAGGGGGTTGCCAGAATCCCAATGAGAGAAAAAGTTTTCTGGTTCTTTTGTTGGCTGAGAGGCCCTATAGCAGCAGTCACTCTTGATCAACTGGGGTCAAGGCGAAGGAAATCTCACTGGTGCCTCCAGAAATGTGGGTATCTTTCTGGAATAAGCAACTCCAACACAAATAAAACTGGAAGAGAGGAAATGTCACTCATAAACCAAAACCAGAAGAGTTTCTACATGGCTTCAATCTCAGGTCTAGTTTGGATTTTCATTTTATATACTAAAAAACAAGGTGAAGAAGGCAGGAAAGTGAGGTTGTATGAAATTCTTTGTGGCAGCAAGCAGGTTGTTTAAGGCAATGGTCCATTATTTCAACTATTTCTCTAGGTCATTCTGTTCCAGGAAGCAAGTGAAGTAATGTTGGCCAGATAGGCAGCATCTAATAATTGGTTTTTAAACTTTATTCTACTTCAGAATTTCCTTCCTCATCTCTTCTGATTAGTTTTGGTTTGAAGTCTATATTTTGAGATATTAAAATAGCTATACCTGCTTACTTCTTGGGTCCACTTGCTTGGATTATCTTTTTCTAACCTTTTACCCTGAAGTGATGTCTATCTTTGATGGTGAGGTGTGTTTCTTGTATGCAGCAAAAGGATTGATCCTGTTTTCTAATCTAACCCACTAATCTTTATCTTTTTACTAGAAAATTGAGTCCATCCATTAATGTTAAGAATTATCAATAAGCAGTGTTTATTGATTTCTGTTATTTTTTGTTATGGTGTAGGTTTTCCCCCTCTTTTTATTTGCTGGTCTGGGGTTATTTATTCCTTATGTTTTCTTGGTTGTGGTGAACCTCTTCAGATTGATATTTTCATTCTACCACCTTCTGTAGAGCTAGATTATAAATAAATATTGCTTAAATTTGGTTTTACTGTGGAATGTATTTCTTTCTTTGTCGATTGTAATTGAAAGTTTTGCTGGGTATAGTAGTCTAGGCTGGCACCTGTGCTATGTTAGTTTGTAGAAAATTTGTCCATGCCCTTCTGGCTATCAGAGTCTCCACTGAGAATTCAAAAGTAATTCTAATGGGTCTGGGTTTTTCACCTGCAACTTTTAGTATCTTTTCTTTGCTCTGTATCTTTACTGTTGTTTAGATTATTATGTGTTAATGGGGTATTTCATTTCTGATCCTGTCTATTTTATGTTTGATATATGTTCTACATGCTTCTTGTATCTTAATAAGGACCTCCTTTTTAGGCTCAGAAAATTTTTCTTCTATAATTTTGTTGAAAATATTTTCTGTGCCTTTGGTGTGGGTTTCTTCTCCTTCCTTTATTTCTCTTATTCATAAATTTATTGTCCCAGATTTGCTAGATGTTTTTTGTCTGAGTATTTTAGATTTAACATTTTCTTTTACTGAGGTGCCTATTTCCTCTACCTTGTCTTCAGTACCTAAAATTCTCTTTTATGTCTTATAGTCATTGGTGAGGCTTACCTCTGAGATTTTTAGTTTGGCTTCCTAAATTTTAATTTCCAGTTGTGGTATTTTGAAAGAAAATGCCCTTCATAGGGAGTGGTACTATTAGTAAGTATGAATTTGTTGGAGTAGGTTTAGCCCTGTTGGAGAAATTGTGTCACTGTGAGTGTGGGTTTTGAGGTCTCCTATGCTCAAACTGTGCCCTGTGACACAGTTCCCTTCCTGCTGACTGCAGGACCAAGATGTAGAACTCTCAGCTCCTTCTCCAGCACAATGTCTACCTGCACGCTGCCATGTCCCATCATGGTGATAATGGACTAAATCTCTAAAACTGTGAGCCACCCTAACTAAATATTTTCCTTTATAAGAGTTGCTATGACTATGGTATCTCTTTACAGCAATAGAAACACTAAGACAGAATTTGGGACTGGGGTATTGCTGTAATAGGCCTGACCACATTTTTGTTTGGAAGAATCTAGACTTTGGTACTTTGGGTTAGGAAAGCAGAATAATGCTTTAAGAATGACTTAAAGGTCTATACTGGTAGGGCCATGCAAGACTTGAACTGTGGGAGCCTGACTCTAGATTATTGGTAAAATTATTAAGGCTACTCCACATAGTTAAAAGGGAGGTTTATTTTGTAGGGTAACTTACAAATTAAGGGATAGGTTGTAGGGTCTGTCAAAGGTATGGCGCAGTCCGGCAGTGTTCTCTGGAGAACTCTGCTCGGTCTACCTCCAGCGTCCAGGGTCCTGGAACCAACAGAAGCCTCTCCTCTCAATCCTGGGTCTTCAGCATCCTCCCTCAGCCCTACCTTGTGGGCGTGACCATTACCGAAGCCTCAATGGGGGTTGAAACTTCCAGGCCAAGGCTGGAATGGCTAACCACTACACTAGATGTTTCAGAGGAGAATTTTAATATGTTGCCTAGAGACCATTCTTTATTATGGACCTTGAGAGCCCAGCTCCCATGATCCACTCAGTATAATAAAAGGAATGGCTCAGAGAAGCAAAGGGTAGGAAACTTTTGGTGGTGGGTGGTTGAGACAGGGTTTCGCTGTGTAGTTTTGGTGCCTGTCCTGGATCTCACTCTGTAGACCAGGCTGGCCTCGAACTCACAGAGATCTGCCTGGCTCTGCCTCCCGAGGGCTGAGATTAGAGGCATGTGCCACCACTGCCTGGTGGTATAGAAAACTTTTTTATCTAAAGGTAATTAGGTACAATTGTTAGTCTATCTATCACATTTCCTCATTCTTTTACCCATTCACTTCCTCACACTTCTCTCATGCTGCTTCTTCCTTCTTCTTCTTCTTCTTCTTCTTCTTCTTCTTCTTCTTCTTCTTCTTCTTCTTCTTCATATCTCACCCAGCATACACACACACACCTTTCACTCACATTTTGCATCAGCTCATCTCAAAGTATTACAGCAAGGGTGTGTGGGTTCACACAGATCTGTGGAAAGAAGACTCAGAGGCACTCCAGACTCTCTGGACTCAAGGCTCTAGGGACTGACTCCTTTTCCTTTGTGCCTGGCCTTTTTATTTTTCTAAGTATTTATAGTTTAGAAAGTTGAATTCCATATGCTCAAAACAAACTGAAAAGAGCTCCCAAAAACATAATGCCAAATGCAAATTCCTCAATTTTTAGCAGGTACCGTGGTTTGCTGGGTTTTCTGAAACAAGTTTTGCATATGCCTTTGTATCCTTGGGAGACAATCAGACAAGATTCACATAGGGTAATAAGAGAAACAAAAGGTATGGGTTAAAAGGGGATGGATTAGGGCTAGGTGCTACTTTCTGGAGTCAGGCCAGGAGTAGCTCAACAGGAATGCAGCCACAAGCTCTCACATAGCTCTACCCAACCAATAAACAATTGACTGGACCTTGAGTAGTCAGGGTATGTGCAGAAAAGGAGCTACCACAAGGACTATATCTTGATGTAAGCAGCCTGGCTTTAATTTAGCAATAAACAATACCAGGGAATGGTCTTTGTGTATATTCTATGGAGGCATTAGTCTGTATTGGACTTATTCTAAGGTCTTTGCAAAATGTATAAAAGACTGTCTTTGAGATTGAGAATATTGCTACTTTCTTGTATCCATAGAGAAGTATATACTGGTAACATTTCTGTTCATTCATCAAAATTATATAGCTTAAACAGAAACCCACAGCTAACTGTGTGCCCAAAGAAGTAAAACACACTATCAAAGTTCTATGGAAAGCACCTCACTCTAATGAAGATGGTGAAAAGAACTCTAACTATAATTATAATGAAAAGAAGCAAGCTGAAGAAGGGAAAATACAAAATGTGCAACTTGAGGTGAAAGGAGGAACCAGGAAGTGGAATGCAACTAAGTTCTGTGTTGAAGGAGATAAACAGATTCTGAAATGGAAAAAAGGGAGTGGTGACCACAGGGAAAGATCTCACACAACTAAATTTCCAAACTGTGAAAAAGAAACTAAAGAAAAGCTTAAAGCTGGTTATTATGGTACATACACCTATAATCCCAGCACTCCAGCACTCTAGCACTCTGAGTGTGAGACTAGCCTGGTCTATAGATCCAGTTTTAGGACAGCCAAATTTAGGCAGTGAAGTAAACTACTCAAAGCAGAAAGCTGATAATGATGATGTAATTGAACAAGGGGCCATGTTCCAGCCCCAGAAAGCAGCAGAACTTGGCAGCTTTGACCATGTGGTTCTGACTTTAGAGTCAAGGATACAAAAAAGGGGTTATGGAATCTCTCTTCTGCTAAGAAAAGCCACTGAGGCCAGGCAAATGTGTCCCTAAGTGGTGGCCTAGAGAAGCCATTGTGTGAAGCTGTAAAGTTGAAGCCTAGACTGCCTTAGAGACCTCAACATGTTGGAGATACCAGGGCTGTGGGGTACCTATCAAGGAGAGCTGCTAACTGGGAGTGGAATCAGTCCAAAAGGAAGAAGTGTGTGGCAGTCAACAAAGCTAAAAGGAGTTGAAGATCTGA
The DNA here is from genome assembly GCF_903995425.1 of Onychomys torridus. NCBI lineage: Eukaryota > Metazoa > Chordata > Mammalia > Rodentia > Cricetidae > Onychomys > Onychomys torridus. The sequence goes on along the minus strand of NW_023413825.1, from coordinate 318,762 downwards.
AGAGCGTTTTGACATCAGACATGGAGATGCACAGTTTGGAGTTTACACAGCTGGTTTTCAACCTTGCTTTGATCCAGTATTTCCTCACTATGCTCCTTTCCTTACATTTTGGAGCAGCAATGTATATCCTGTGCCATTATATGTTGGAAGTACATGATCTCCTTTTTTATTTTGATTTTACAGGGGATTACAGTTAATACATCACATGAATCTCAGAGGTACCTTGAACTTTAGACTTTTAAATAAGTTTTAGACTGTTATATACTATGAGGACTTTTGAAGTTGGACTAAATGCATTTTTGCATTATGATATGGCTACAAGCCTATGGGGCCAGGGAGTGGACTAGGGTGGTTTGAAAGAAAATGGCCCCCACAGGGAATACCACTATTAGGAAGTGTAGCTTTGTTGGAATAAGTATGGCCTTATTGGAGAAAGTGTGTCACTGAGGGAGGTGGGCGTCTAGCTCTGCTATGCTTAAGCTACACCCAGCAAGAGTTCACTTCTTGTTGCCTGTAGGATCAAGATATAGAAATCTCAGCTCCTTCTCTAGCATCATGTCTGCCTATATGCCACTGTATCCTACCATGATAATAATATACTAAACTATAGCTGCAGAGTTTCTCTCCAGCTCCCACCAAGCCCCTGTAGTACTGCAGCCCACTTATAAAATAAACACACAGACTCATATTATTTAAACTGTTAGGCCTAATGGCTAGACTTCTAGGTAGCTGTTCTTATATCTTAAATTAACCCATTTCTATAAACTTATACCTTGCCACATGGCTTGTGGCTCACCAATATCTTACATGTTGGTACTCATGGAAGTGGCTGGCAGCATCTCTTGACCCAGCCTTCCTGTTCCCAGAATTCTCTGCTTGTCCCACCTATACTTCTTACCTGGCTACTGGCCAATCAGCATTTTATTTATACAGAGTGATATTCACAGCATTTCCACTTTTCTGTTTTTTCAAAAAGGAAGGTTTTAACTTTCACATAGTAAAATTACATATAAAAAATCATCAAGCAAGAATTACAATTACAATATTTAGTTAATTAATACTATCTAGTCTATTTGTATTTGGCAAAATTAAAGAAGATATCTTATCTATCTTATATTTGTGAGTCTAAGGTTTCATATCTAACTTATCTCTTATCATAACTAAGGAAATTATAACTATCTAGTTTTCAACTACATCAAAGACCTGAGATATGGGAGATGGACACAAGCAACTTTCAGGAGTCTTGTGAGAGACAGCTGACAGCCTGGACAGTTATCCAAAGTTCCTTTGTAAAGTTGGGGCATCTGTCTTCAGCCCACAGGGCTAGAGTCTCCCAGTCATTTTTCTCTGTGTCCTATAGAATGTCTGGCAGTTTGTCTCTGCAAAGCAGGAACCTGAAGGACAATTTTGCCAAACAAAGTGCAGTGGTCACCTTCCTATAGGTCCTGCATGTTCAGTCAATCAAGCAGTCCAAGCAAGAACAGTTTCTTGCCAAAATGGCTGTTTTTGCCAAGAAGAAGAAAAACTCCATATAGAGTATCTTCAATGCCCATCCTCCTCTCTGAAGTAAATCTGGTGTTGCCAGGAGCAGACATGTTTCACTGTCCAGAAAGTCTAAACTTTTTAAACATTTTAATGCCATATTCTGTAGGTCTTTGAAGTGTTTGAAGATTACTTACCTAATTGAATTATATCTATGTATACCTAGAAGACTTAACTAACATGGCTACAAGTATGATTATCATAGATGACTAATTATTAATCCATTTCTTAATTATCCATTACAATTTTAAATGAGCTGTACAAGCATAATACCTTAAATAAAAGTAGAAATATACACACAATATAACAAAATTAACTTTAAATTTATATCAGTAAACTAAAAACTATACCAATGTAAAACATTTCAAACAAGCTGTTGCTTGTTTAAAAGTAGGTTCATTAATCTATCCTTTCATCCTATCATATCTATATCACATCCCCTTTTCTTCCTGCCTATTTTGCCCACCAAATCCCCCATTTTGGAAACCCTCTACCCCTGAGCTATAGAAACCTTATCTTCCTCATATCCAATGCTGACCTCTCAAACCCTTTCTTAGAGGGAGGTAGCCCATGTACATGAATAAAAAAGCTCACTTTAATTAATTTGGCCATGAAGATTTAGGCTCATGGTCTTTCTCTTGGCATCTTTGGGGTTAATATTACCTAGGATGATACTTATAACTATTATGTAGTATTTTAATAGCCAAATATTATTTTAAAAATCTTAATTATGCATGTGTTACAGATGGTTTTTTGTAAGTGTTGATCTTAGGTCTTCTTTATAAGCTTTAATATCAAATATACTATCTCCAAGTCTTATCTTATATAAACCTTAAAAACTTACTCAAGACTTTTATAACATAAAAAGTCTTTTAGTTTTTTTTTTATTTTGTACACATATATCCAAGTCAATCTTCATGTATAACTTTATTATTAAAATAAGTTTATCTGTTATTCTTATAACATTTGTATTAATACTGTTTATTTTTAATGTAATATCTTCTTATCTTTGTAATATTCTTAGTTTTTAATACTATGAGGTAATATAGTCATATAGATATTCCCATTTTTACTTTTAAAATAAAATTGGTTTGAATGGCCTGTTCATCTCCTTTTATTTTGAAGGAGTCTTAACGTTTAACAAGTTTTGTTGGGATCATTTTTGGCTCAAGGTAGGAGGAGCATAGTAGTTCAACTTATGAAGTAGGAAGACAGCAGTTATTAACTTAGAAGACAGGGCAGGAGCCCTGTATTAGACCTTTAAAAGCCCTTTCTGATTTATTAGTTTGTATTCAAAGAGTCTGTAAAGGTTTAAAATAGCTTTAAAATAATTTGAATGTGTATGTATGTATGTATGCACACACACAAACACACACACACATGCACACACATTTAAAGGCACAGACATAAGTCATTCTCATGTAAAGCAACCATCCAATGGGAAAGGTGTGTCCTAGAGTGGGAGCAATCACCTTCTGTAAGACCTTAAAACCCAGCAACTCAGCGACCTCAAGGGCTCTTCAGTGGCAGCAGCTATAATTGTCCTTTAATTTTCTGTTGAAATTGGTCAATGTTTGCTCTTTCTTGGTGTGGTAGTGTTACATAATATGTAAGAACAATTAACAAAACATTAAAATCACAAAGACATCTTTTTAGTTCAAGGAATCTGAGCCCATAGGTAGTCAAGAGTGTGCTTGGAGAAGAGGGTAAAGAGATCAGAATAATCTATTAAGTGTCCCTAAGAAATGATACCTGCTCAGGTTTAGTTTTCACCTGTCACAGAGCCAGTGGGCGGGTCTGACTCGGGAAGGCAGTTAAGGACACAACAAGAGAATCTGAGAGGTGGGTAAAGCCCACATTCCAGTCAGCATTGCTGCCATGGGTAGCCAGTGGCTGCTCCACTTAGATGGTGCCAGCGCAGGGCGGGGTGCCTCATCGACCAGATAAGTCTCACTATTTTAGCCTGTAAAAATCCATGTGTAGGAATGAAGCTAAGGGAGGTGTGAAAACAGAAACAACTTGAAGGTGGGAAACATTTTAAATCTTTGTCATTGTGAAGTTGTCAGAGTCTGAGCCTGCCCATCACCTTCCCACCCCCATCCTCACCCCACAGACACCTTCACCCCTCCTGTAGGCCAGGGGCCATTTGTTCTGCTCTGTGTGGATCCCCTGCAAGCGGAGGCTGGTTTTAGGCTGATCAGGGGAGCAGGGCTGTTGACATCCTACCAGGGCTCCAGAATCTGCAAGCCAGTTTCGACAATGCCTGTCTTTTTCTCCACTGTCAGATCCCTTGTTGTAGTGGCAATAATTCAGAAGTAAACAAACTGGCTTTTTCTGTCCAAAACACTATCAGAACGTTCAAGCTCCTCAGGTTTCTACAAAAGAAGAAGAGTTTCACCGGGGGTCCTCTCTGGTTGATACCCCACAACAATCTAGTAATCCTGTGTGTGAGGAAAGGTGGGGAGGATGCTTGGTTCAGATAAAGGAGTAGGAGTTATTCCAGGTGGTTTTTAAAACTGCATCATCAAACAAAGTAACTTCTTCCTCATCCTCTGAGGCATTGCATTGGAGTAAAAAAGCCAACACACAACTTAAAAATTTAAAGAACACGAGGAAGGTCATTATTGTTTACATTGCCTAAGTAGTATCTTTCTGCAAAAAAAAAGTTAACAGCCCGGAGACCCACCTTGCTCGATTAATGATCATTACACTATTGTGCATTGCTATGGAAAAATCTTTATGTATGCTTTGGCTATTTGCTGTTCTCATTAGTTTAATAAAGGGCTAAATGGTCAATAGCTAAGCAGGTAGAGGTTAGGCAGGACTTGTGGACAAAAAAAAGTGGCAGATAAGGAGACAGGAGGAGTCACTAGACAGATGCAGAAGAAGCAGGAGATGAACATGCCAGTGCTGAAAAAAAATAAAAGGTATCACCACATGGTAAAGCATAGATAAGAAATATGAGTAAATTTAAGTTGAAAGACCTAGTTAGTAACAAGAGTGAGCTTTGGGCCAAGCACTTAAAATAAGTCTCTGTGTGCTTATTCAGGAGTGGGTTGGCGGGACAGAAAAGTACATCTACTGTAATGATATAGTGCACAGGAGGCCCTGGCTGGCCAAGCCATGGTGTCCCATGCATAAGGAAAGCATGCCATGCAGACGCTGCTGCAAGCTGTGGCTTGTGGAAAGCCACTCAAACCCCAGGCACTGCATACATGTTGAAAGAGGAATTATTATAATAGGAAGGTGAAGAGAAAGACGGGAAAGAGGAGGACAGAAAGAAAGAGAAGGGAGGGAAAGTGGAGGTGTGAGCATCTAATGGCGAGGGGAGAAAGGAATGAAGTGGAAAGCAAAGGGGGAGGAATTTTCTTCTTAAAGGGAATGTAGGATGGCATCAGGAGGACACCCAGCAGGTCCTTAAGGGAAAGCTCAGACTACTAATACCCACAGTACATGAACTTCATTTGTACCTCCATATTCCATCCAGGAATCAAGAAATCAACTTTCTGATTGAGGTGATGCCTCCCTCTCCCAGAATTTAAAAAGAGAGGGTATAGCTAGAGTTTCCCTGCCTGGCCCACGGTCAGGACAAATCTCTCCCACCTGCCAGGCCCATAGATGCTCAGACCCAACCAAGTAAACACACAGAAACTTATATTGTTTACAAACTGTATGGCCATGGCAGGCTTCTTGCTATCTAGTTCTTATATCTTAAATTAACCCATTTCTGTTAGTCTATAAGTTGCCACATGGCTCATGGCTTACCAGTACCTTACATCTTGTTTGTCATGGTGGTGGCTGGCAGTATCTCTCTCCCCTCCACCTTCCTGTTCCCCAAATTCTCTTCTCTCCTTGTCCCACCTATACTTCCTGCCTGGCTACTGGCCAATCAGCATTTTATTTACACAGAGTGATATTCATATCAAGAGGGAGCAAAAGGTAGAAACACAGTTGTAGGAATCGGGTCCAAGAAACTCGTCACCAGGAGAAAATTATCGAAGTGTGTCAGAGTAAGATGGTGCAGAGGTCCATCCATCTTGTATTCTTGCTGACATAATTTCAAGTTTAACAAGAATTTGATTTCCCTGATGTGAATCACTATGAAAAATTACCCAATTCTATTCTAGGCACCAAACATCAAGATGTCCCAGCTAACTTAGTGTCTGTTAAACTACCTGCATGAACAGAACTCGCCAGTCTAGCTGCCAAGTGAGAAGATAGCAGGGTATGGTGTTTGCCTTTAAAAACTTCTTACCCTAAACACTCAGTGCTACTCTTGGGTCCCAAATACCTGAATGTAGTCCCAGACAGCTGAAATAAAGACTTTCAATTGACTGTTAACTGCGTCTGAATGGTCATCTCTGGTGGGGTCCCCATAACAGAAGAAGGTGATGTGTTCAACACAAACCATGGCAAATAAATCCACATTTGAGATGAGAGTCAAGAAGAACAGAAACAAAGTACTAAGTGGAACACATTGTTTATCATTCAGATGGTTTCTCCCTGACTTTTCAAGCCACAAAGCTCAGTCTGTCTGGTTTATGTATACCTCTATTCACAAAAGAATTCACACACACTGGGATGGATGAAATACTCAGTAAATTGAAGATACATTTTATAGTTGATATTTTAAAAGGTCAAGCAGATAAAACATACTGAAGAAACAGAAGGGAACAAAAGCACCATTCAAAGAGCCCTCACTTTGTGTCTTCTAACTAGAAATAACCTACAGTTTTAATTGTGGACAAATTTGTTCAAAAATCGGTATTTATGGAGAACAGCCCACTAACTATTCACTTATATGCTTGGTGTGTAAAACTGTAGAGGGCAGGAGGGCCTGGTACTCACAGAGAAGCACTATGAGAACCAATAATGTTAGCCATGCAGGGTTGTCTCCTCAATGGAGGTAATAAAATCAAATACCTGCATTCCATCCAGAAACCTAAGAATGAATTTTGTTAACATCCTAATGACCTTTTTGGTATCTGTGGGGGCAGATCTCACCCTAATTCCCCAGAATGATTATCCCAAACTCTTCCCTCCCTAAACCATTACCTATCCTTAGGGGGCATGTCACAAGTACTTTATGACCTGCTAACTTTTATGTTTATCAATCAGAGACCACATTGGTTCTAGGCCTTTGAGCTATAGAACCCACCCACACGGTAACATGTATTTTGTAAAGGAAGTTCTATGTAGTCATATCTTGTTTTATTGTATAGCTGGAACTGGAATTATTATTGCCTGGAGACTTTTCCCAAATTCCATCATATTTAAGCATACCTACAATAAACTGCTATTGGGGACTATAGGGTTCCAGCTCCTCGATAGTCCCCTCCCAGAGTCTGGAAAGAATCTACAACCAGCTGATAATGAATCTTTGATGAAAAGAAATGAATCTATGTACGTGAAACTCCTTAGTCTATATACTTTATTATTCTGAGTCAGTTCTCTTGCTACACAGCTTCTAGTCTGCTCTCATGTCTAGCTCCTTTCTTGCTTGATTTCTCCTTACATTAATCTGTTGTCCCCTCTAAGTTCTATCTTAATTCTCTCATCTTAGTTCTGCCCCATCTAGGTTCTCATCCATCTACTTCTTTCCCATCTTAGCTCCTCTCTCATCTCCTTCTATCTTGTTCCTCCTCATCTTGTTCTTCCCCATCTGGCTCTTCCTCATCTCCCATATCATTCCTCTAGTACTCTCTTCTCACCTTTCAATCTAGTTCTTCCCCATCTCAGTTTGTTCCTCTCAAGTTCTTACCCATCTAGTTCTTCCATTCTCTATTCTCTTCTCTGTCTCCATATTCTCTCGGTTCTCTGTAAGTCTCTCTGGAATCCAATTATAAACCCAAGCAATAGCAATTCTCTGACCTAGCAATGTCACCAGGCTTGAATTCTACTGGGTCATAAAGGCAGGTAAGAATTTTCCTCAGGTAGTGACTGTCAGGCTTTCTTTTACAATCCAAAATGGGAGTGATAAAAAAGGAGGTCAACTGAGTGCTAATGACCGGTTAGTATATCCAAAAGGGGATCTATGTGCTCAGTCTACATTCCTAGAAGTGGTTAGGTAAGAAGGTAGAGGTCTATTAGTAAGGTTGTATAAGAAAGGAGGGTCTCACCCTAAATTGCACAAGAAATAAAGCCATACACCTGACCTAGTACACAGGTGTTGTTTTGTATGGCCTTGGATGCTTGATAGGTATTTTAGATAAATACACTGTTAGGAGTTCTTGAAAGCACACAAGAAAATCATTTTAGGAACCAGCTAATATATATATCCAAAAGCTAAAATATCACCAAGACTTCTTAAGCCATGGCTTGACCTTTGGAGAAGTCCTTGACTTTTCCAAATAGTAGCTTTTGTGATAGTAGCTGAATTCCATTACATTTTCCTGCGGCTTGCAGCAAATTGCCTGATATCAGACTCCGTGAAATCTAATACAAGTTGAAAAAGTCAAGCTGCACTGGGTTTTCATTCTGATCTCTTTGCAAAGTTCGCTGCCCTATCTGAATACCTACAAAGGCCTACCTCATGAAATTATATCCCAGGGCATGTTTTCTGAGAACTCTAATAACATGCGTCCTTCCACAGATGATGCTCTCATTTCCCAGAATACACAGTACGGTGTTCCAATTCCTCAACCTGAAGGGATATGTTGCAAATTCAAAGCCCTTCAGACTGAAAAGGGGAATCTTTTCTTGGAAGAAGGATTACACTTCTTGCAGGGGACATGGAAGTGACATTGGCTGGCACTTTAACTGTCCTCCAAACGTGTTCTGTCAATGGAAGTTCAACAAGTGGTCATCACAAGGAAACCGCCTATTATTTGTGTGGTCTCCTTTAATGCAATTTTTTCCTGTCATCCCTGGGCAAACTGATTCTCTTGGTTATTTTATTTTATTACTAAATTTTGTGCAGGCCTATGTGCTCATGAATTGCAAGTGCCCAATGAGGTTCTTTTGACTATTTAAAGCATTTTAATTCCATTTCCTTACTTACTTCTTCATGTATGCATGTGAACAGAGCGCAACTTGCAAGTTGGTTTTCTCCTTCTACCATGTGGGTCCTGAGAATCAAAGTCAGGTCCTAACCATCACAACTGTTTATTCAAAGAATGTCTTTAAAGCGTGGGTACTTTGTTTACCTTCTGGAAATAAAATGGCTTAGTTGAAGCTGAATGTTAAAAAGGTTTAATGATTTCTGATGTGTTATCAAGTCATTCATGGCATCAAAAACAAAACTTGTTCCAGAACATGATTAAAGCTCTAGCTTACACCTTTGGCATTTTTAGAGGTTAGAACTGCTCATTTAAATGAGTCAAACTTGCATCTTCAAGGTGAAAACCATCTAATCAACCCAATGTTTGAAATCAAACAAGCATTCTAAAAACTTAAATTATGAATGTTAAGAGTAAGGCAAATAATTTTGAGCATTTTGTTGAAATTTGACTAAACATCTCTCATGCACAGTGAAAAATCTGTAGTCTGATGTAGCATGAGTCTTAACAAGTCTTATTAATAAAATAAACCTGAGGCCAGTTATTCAGGTGAATGCTCAAAGATCAAGAAGCAGAACAAGCCACAGTTTCCTCACCTCAACAGTTCCTCAGCTGATCTTGTTTCTTTAGGATGGAAGCCTCTGTGTCCTTATCTGAATGGGTCTCAGCTGAACTGTGCTGCTCCAAAGCCTAAAAGCTTAACCAGCCAAATGTTTCTAGTTTCTGGTCTCCATGCCTTATATATCCTTCTGCTTTATGCCTTCACTCCCTGGGATTAAAGGCATGAGTCACCATGTTTGGCTGTATCCTTGAACACACAGAGATCAAGGTAAATCTCTGCCTCTGGGATGCTGGGATTAAAGGCATGTGCTACCACTGCCTATCCTCATGTTTAATATTGTGGCCGTCCTGTTCTCTGACTCCAGATAAGTTTATTAGCCTGCACAATATTTTGGGAAACACAATACCACCACATTTCCCCTGTTTTTGTCTAAAATTTTAAAAAGCTTATAACTAATACAAGAAAAATCATATTCAATAAGTATATACAATATACATAGTCAAGATTTACATTAACAATGTCTAGTCCATTCACATTTGACCGATTTAGATAAACAACTCCATTAGTATATAACAATGTCCAGTCCAGTAACATTTGATAAACTCAGACAAAAAAATAAAATTCATTACGTATCCTATGTAAAACAAGTAGTTCCTTTTTAAAAGTATTTTTCTTTTTATAATAGATTCAGTAGTCTACCTTTTGTCATTTTTATATCTTCCCCTTTTTCTTTTTAGAGTAGATTCAGTGAGCTACCCATTTATCCTATTATTCTTTATCTTTTTTCTCAGAGTAGATTCATATCTACTTCATATCTATATTCTCTTTTTTCTTTTTTTTTAAACAAAAACTCTGAATCTAATCTCCTTGTTCAGTTTTTTTCCTGACCATTAACAATTAACAACTTGAAACCAACCATCATAAACAATGACAATATCCCAAATTCATTAATGACAAAAAAACTTCCCATCTCCCCTCTTGGGAATGTAGGCATCGTTTTCTTAAAATTACTTCCATCTTTAGAGGATCCTAAAAAGAAAATTTTTGGGTTAACTGTCAAGTCTTGTAACATTTGTCCAGCTGCTGCATAATGAGAAAGTGCAGGGCTTGTCACAAGTCTTTGTTCAAGTAGTCTGTCAGGCTGGATCATCTCAGCTAGCCATCTCAAAATTGTCCTGAGTAGTTTGTAGTCCAAAAGTTGATCTTTTGGTGGTGGTAATCAGCTTAATGGCTTTACCATAGTCCATGTGGAATCATCGTTGTGGGATCCTGTCATCCTTTTGAAGATTCCAAAGTCGCTGTTAGGCATGGTCATGGTTCCTTGTGTGTGTGTGTGTGTGTGTGTGTGTGTGTGTGTGTGTGTGTGTGTGTGTGTGTGTGTATGTGCCTCCTCTATGGTTTGGAGCAAACAGTCTGATAAATGTCTGTCTCTTGGCATAAATATTCTTCCCTAGAAGAGAAAAACTTGACAGCAATTTCTCCCCACCATTTTTCTTGCCAAACTTTTCCAAACTGACCTTTGTCAATGCTTTCTTGTAACACGACAGTCCTGACAATTCTCTGAACAAGCAGCAATGAACACTTTGTCCCAGGTAGCAGCATCACTGCAGTCACCAACATGATGAGAAGCAGCCTGCAACTCAGAGCAGCAGCCACTGCCTCCATGGTCCCACTGCCACTGTTTGTAGCTAGTCCCCAGCTGGCCTCAAACTTGGGATCCTCCTGCCTCTGCCTCCTTCAGCAAATCCAACCAGTGTAAAGTATTTAAAACTAGTAATTGCCTTTTTCTTTCTTTATTTCTCTCTTTCTTTCTCTTTTCTTAACAAGAACCTTAAATCTAATCTCCTTTGCTTAGCTTTTCCTAACCTTTAATAACAACTTGTAACCATCCCTCCTAAGCAATGAAAATTATCCCAGACCCAAAACCCATTAAAAGACCAAAAAACCACCCGCCCCACACCACCTCTCTGGGAATGTGGACGTCGTATTCTTAAAATTTCTTCCTGCTGGGTATGGGCAAAGGTATCTTTATTTTGAAAAGAAAAATTTGAAAACAGATTTAAAGATTTTAGGGGCAATAGTATTTTGGTATATTTCTGATTCCATTTCTGTTGACACATGCATGTTTCCTTCTGATTTTAAAGTGGAATGCATAAAGCTGCAATATGACATCGACTTCAAGAAAGCTTTGCTCATGTCTCTTCAAGACTCATGGGTCTGAATATTCAAATATAAACACACCTGTCTCACACCCACATCTCACTTACATCATTGCTTCAGGGAAGCACTGCCCTGCCTAAGTAAATGTTTCAAGAAGGAAACACGGGAGATTGAAATCAGAACCCAATCTCTGAGGAGTTCCTTGGGAATTTCCTGAGTACCAATGCATTCTTTAACTTCTCAAATGCAGAATCAAACCTCCCACAGTTTTGTGTTGCCCCCTTTCTTTTACTTTTCTAACAAACTATCAAAACAACAAATCAAGTTGTACTACTTAGATATGATTAAGTCTTGGGACCTGCTTGAGGGTTGTAACACACTCTCCCCATGGGACTGCCACATAGTTGGAATTATTATGTGGGTCTTTTTGACATACATTTTCATTCTTATCAGCTTCCTTTAGTGATTTTGCATTGAATGTATGGCCCAAGTTGGTTCTTCCAGAAGCATCAGAAGGTTGGACACCCTGGCTTTAAAACTGTGTCACATTCCTTCAGCCTCCCCAGAATTTACTGAACTTACAGGGAGACAAAGTGGAGCAAGGGTTCACTGTTAGTGTCAAAACTAAATTTTCACCACACACAATCATAGTGGAGATGATAAAGTAACAGTACAAAACATGGTAAAGCATTTCTTTACACACGTAACCACACAAAACAAACAAACAAAAACAGAAGTCCTGTGTTTACATCTATTCTGTGAGTCCCAGAGGTCTTTCCTGAAACTAGGGAATTCAGGGTTGGACTGACATGAGGATGGAGAGAGCCCTTAAAATTTCCAAGGTGTGGAATATGAGAAGCCTAGAAACTGCTCCACGCCTTTGTTGGGGTATAAATAACAGCTCAAGGTGCCAGAACCTGTACTACTGCTGCACCTTCTCTGCCTCCTACTGTTCTGCAACAGTAACAGAACTATGATGACTGCAATTTTAGGTAAGGAGACATGAAGCCAAGGGGACAGAGGTGTCATGGTACCCATCTTTTACCTCTGAAGATCAAATTCATGTGTTTCTTACTTGTTCTGTTCTCAGCCCCACCCCTGGTACAGCCCTCATCCCCAATCTCACACCCCATCTCCTCCTCACGCCAAACATCCTTTCTAGCCTCTGACTGTGTTGCAATCCTCAAGTCTGTGACTTTCAATCACCCTCTTCCTAGAGCCCTCCCTGCATTTCCTCACAGGTCAATCCCATCCCAGGACTCCTATCAGTGCCAAATCCACCCTCAGCTATTAGACTCAAATGACTCTGTAGCACCATCTCTGGCCTCCATCCTGGCCTGCTGGCTGCACCTTGCACATCTTCTCTTTCTCAGCTGCAGTCCTGGTTTCTGCACTCCTGCATTCAGCAGGAGCCACAGGTAAGAATGGACCACACAGTGAGGAGGGAGGGGATGGGCTGTGGATGGGGTCCTCGGCTGTCCTGTGTAGTTCATCCAGCTGTGACTCTTCCCAGATACTGGTCCATTGCTGTGCCAGCCAGCACCCAGATGTGGGGACCAGATTTACAACCCCTTCAAGCAGTGCTGTGACAATGACACCATCCTGCCCCTGAATGGCACCGGCCTCTGTGGCCCCAGATGTATCTACTGGCCCTGTTTTCAGCTTTGCTGCCTGGAGTCCTCAGCTTCCAAGAATCAAGGGATTGTTAGGTTCAAGGTCCCAGGCATGAAGCCCGACTGCAGATCCTCCCCCATCTCCACAATCTGTGCCCAGGTAAGTTTTCTATTGCAGTCCAGATAGGGGTAGGAGAAAGCAGGGATGGAGCATGGCTGTCTTAGGCACATGTCCATGAGTGCTGTCTCTGCTGAGGCTCCACCTTTCTATACCTGAGACACTCCACGTATCTGTTTCCCACCTTATACCTCCTCATGTCCCTGTCTCTGCAGGAGCCTCACCCCACCAGCTCTCAGACAGATCTGACTTCCTCTAGAACATCTTGGAGAACAGAGTTTCAAGTCATTTCAGAATCTGATATTTTGTGATCAGCCATTTGGAGAGTGATTTTTCACTATTTCTATTTTCTTAATTATTATTAAATTTGTTCTTTGATGGATTCACACATGTATATAATGCATTCTTGTTATGACCTTCCCCAACCATCTCTAATCTCCCTCCTACCACAAGAAATACCTCCTCCCCCCTACTTGTCCCTTTCCTGGGTTCATGGTTTAGGGCTTTGTTGTATGACCTACTCAGTTTAATCTGGTGCATCTGCGTGACCATTGCATTGGGACTGATCACTGTAGCCTGAGAGGCCACCAATGGCACAGAGCTGAAGTCACTGACTCTGCCTTCCCCCAAATTTATCCAAAGGAACAATTTAGACTGAGAGACAGAACCCCCCTAAATCCCTCCTTCATCCTTTCCTGGCATTGATGGGCCCATTCTTGTGCAGACCCAGCACAGTATCCAGAGTTGAAAGTTCCTGCTTGCAGTGACTGTCTTGCACAGAAGATGGCATTACAGTGCTTCTCCCCATCTTCCAGCTCTTACAATCTTTATGTCCCCTCTTTGGCAATGTTCCCTGAACCTAGGAGAAGACACAAAATTGTCTAATCTAGTGCTGAGCACTAACAATCACTTTTCTCAGCACCTGCTTATTCTTCTCTGCCTTCAGTGCAGTTCAACTGAAGAGAAGACTCAGTGATAAAGCCAAGAAGAGTCTTTACTGTCTGTGAGTATAAACATTCTTATTTAGAAAGTAGTTCAAGATTTGTGAATTTGGAGAAACAACAGAATTAAGCATGCACACGCACGCACCACACCCCCAGTCCCTATGACTTTCCATGTCATGGGATTTGGAGTGGGTTTATGGTGCCACATAAGGAATCCCTCCTGTGGACTGGACCTCCAATCCAGTCAGAGAGTATGTTTGTTACCCGAATAACATCTGTGCCACTATTGAACATTGTTCCTGGCAGGTTGGTATCATAGTTGGATTCACAGCTGGGTAAGACTTTTCTCCCCCAACGGCCTGCATAGCATCTTCTGGCACTATGAAAGCTACCAGGTAGGAAGGAGGCTTTGAACACAGCTCCATCTCCATGGCTCTGTATCATGTGACTATGATGTGTGATGCCTTTGATAATCAAGTGTTATCACCTAGTTTTTATGGGCAACCAAGAGCCAGGACAAGAGCCTGTGTTGTTTCTTGAGTCCACAGGGGCTCCCTGATCAACCGATCATGAGCAATCCTGCTCCTGGCCCTGGAGTTTTTGTTCTATAACCCATCACTTCAAGGAGAGCTTTTTCCAGCCATGTAGGTACCCCCTTCCAACTTTTAAGGTTGTTTACAAGATTGTAGGTTTATAGAGAGCTTTTTCTTCTTTTCTCTGTCTCATTTTTTATCATTGTTTAATTGTAAAAATGTATGATAGTCATATTAATTCACTCACCTAACTCCTCCTAGATCCATCGTGCCTTCCCCAGCTTACCCACATTATGGACTAAGGGATTAATAGTTCTAACATCCAAAGGCAGTGGACGACTATAAAGAAACAGTCTCTTTTTTTGGACACAGTGAGGCACTTGCACATAAGGACTCAAGCCAGACAAAATCCCAACATGGAAAGAGTAGGCATGCAGTCCCAACCATAGCTCAGAGAACAATGTGAACTGATAGTTGCTATGGGAGGGAGAGTCAGTTTTCTGTAAAGGTACAGCACCTAATGGATTGACCATATCCTTTTTAACGCTCTTACCCTCACTTCTGCCCTCCATTTTCTCTATCTCCACACCCCTTTCCTTCTTAATTCTTACCATTATGTGTATCCCCTCTATGTTTTGTATACATATATAAACAAATAAATACAGAAATACAACCACTTCAGTGTCTTCAGTGTTGCTTGCATGTTTCTAGGGCAGACTGGTATTGAATAACCAATACGGCATCTCCTCCCTGGGGAAGTCTACTTCTCCCATCTCCGCCGTCATCAATTGCTTGTAACTCTTCATCTAGGGGTTGGGCCCTAGGAGATTTCTCCCATACATGTTGAGAACAACTATGGGTGACCTTGTTCAGGTCTTCTTTGGAGAGCCACATTGCTGAGCTTTCATGGGTGCAGTTTCCATGACATGTTTAGAAAATACAGTCTCACAGCAGACTTCCTGAATCTCTTACAAATGTCCACCCCCCTCTTCTGTGCCCCAGGGAGGAACCAGAGCCAAGGCCTCCTTGGTCCAGGGTTTTTTGATTGCCACCACCCTTTCACTATAATCCCTGGTCTTTGTCTTACTGGAAGCCTAGGGTGCAGCAGCTTCCACCAGTCAAATCCCAAGAGCAAGAAATAAAATCAGCCGGGCAGTGGTGGCACACATCTTTAATCCCAGCACTCGGGAGGCAGAACCAGGCAGATCTCTGTGAGATCGAGGCCAGCCTGGGATGCCAAGTGAGTTCCAGGTAAGGCGCAAAGCTACACAGAGAAACCCTGTTTCCAAAAACCAAAAAAAGAAAAGAAAGGAAAAGAAATAAAATCATTGGTTATTCCTTGAGTTGGAGCTCTGTTCTATGAAGTCATCAGTATTGCATCTAGATAATTGAGTTTCCTCCCCTCAGGGGTCACCAAGGGTTACAGCTACCCTGGACAAAGACAAGAAGCACATGTGCTCTACATCATGGCACAGAGGATTCTATCACCACGGGTTGGGAAGGAGGCTGAATTGCTGGGCAGCACCTGTTCTGTGCTTGAGGCTTATTAGATGAGGCCAGATACATGCTGAATATTTCCCACCCATGCTGCCATATTTCTTTAAATCAGAAAGATGTGCTGTTCTGCATATGTGCTACACCCCAGCACAGGATCTTCAGAATTCCAGGATATCAGGAGCATCGACCACCTGCCTGTGGCTCACAGCTGACTCTGCCTACAATCACCAGTCATCAGCTGAAATCACAGAAAAAGTGGACAGTACATCATGACCTGGATTGCACAGTGATAGCACACGTCAGTCTCACTCAGGGGAGCGGTTCTCTCCTCTCCTTTCACAGTTCTGTAAGAGGAGGCTCTGGTCTCTGTTCTCATAGAAGCCCAGACTGCATCAAAGAGGTAAATTCCTTTAAAGGTGACCTGTAAGGGTTCTGATCTGTCCTGAGTTGTGACCTATGTGAGACTTGGTGTGGGAACCCCCATCCCTGTCAGAATGTTACACAAACTCTGCTAATGACATTGATCCCAGCACTCACCTCAAAAGCTATCCATTGCAGAGCTGGAGAGAAAGCCAGGCAGTTCAAAATGGCTTTAGTGCAGGATTCCATGTGTCTTCAGAAAAGTTAGAAGTAAAATTAACTGGAAAAAGTATGCATCACAAGTTGGGGTGAATGTTACCTGTCTGATAGTGAAACTGAAGTGAAGAACATTGCACAAAACACCCAAATGCTGAGTTCTTGCTGCAGCTGAAGTGAAATATAATATTGGAGGTGGCCATAGTAATGGTAAGTTTGGCTCTACATTGAAAAACTGCAGGTATCTTGGGGCTGAGGTAACATGCTTGCTGCATAAGGAGAGGACCTATTTGGAGGCCCATCATCTGTGTAAAAAGGGGAGGGTTTGTGTTGTGTGGAACGTTTGAAAGAGAGTCACCCCAGAATGTAATTTTAAACTCTCTGGCAACAAAGGGAGGAACAGTTGCTGTGAACTGAACCTTGAACCTCCATCCAGAGCATATTTACTAACTGTACACAATTGTTGTTTTTTGGGTGAAACGAGTTCCCCATACCAAGTCCCTTTGATCTACTCTCTATGTTCTCTGAAGGAAGTCGTCACCCAGGCAACTTCAGTCCTTACTGTGCCATGTTTGCAGTACCCAGTAATGCAAGATGCCCTAACTGTGCCTGGATAGTCTTGTGACTTAGTCATGCAACAGATGGAAAACATCCTCAGAAAAACAGCTCTATAAATCATAGAAAACAATCACTGTTCTCTACAATAATTTCCTCTAGGTGTTAGTAACTCCAACAAATAACTAGTACATTTACTGTTGCCCTAGCCATAGTGAAAAACAACTAACACATCCTAATGTTTATCCTAGACACAATGACTCTTAGATTCCCACTACATAAAAGTTAGGATGGTTGTGAGAACCTGTAACACCAGTATGTGGGTGGAGCAGAGGCAGACAGAGCCTGGAGGGATCACTACCAGCCAGGGTAGACAAAATGGTGAATTTAGATTCAGTGGGAGGTAATGTCTCAAAACATAAAGTTGAAGGCAATGCAGAAACACCTGAAGTTGGCCTTGACCTCCACATGATCTCCTTATGACCTCCATATACATACATGCACACTGGTGAATAAAACACACACACACACACACACACACACACACACACACACACACACACACACACACTAATACTAGGCATGTTTCCAGATGTGGGAAGGCATGTAATATCCAAATAACTGGAGTGGTTTCAGGTTTGCGTGCTTTCAAGGAACCTCAGGTACACATTCAGACCAGTGCTGGAGAACATGGCTTATGGTGAATATGTCAGCTGTTGCTAGGTGATTCAAAGAGCGCACTTTGGATTACAAATAGTTGTAGTGGGTAGCTGCTCCAGCTTAAACCTGAAAGTACTACCCCCATTGAAGCTAATGGTAACTGTCACACCTACCTATGCCCTGCCCCTTAGGCGGAGCCCAGATGGGAGCCCTTAAGAACGGAGATAAGGATCTTCCTGGTAATCCTGGATGTTGGATGTTAAACTGAACAGAGTTCTCCAGTGAACACCGCCGGACTACACTTCACCTCTCCCGGATCCTGTAACCTATCCCTTTACTTGTTGTAAGTAAAACCCCCAAATAAACCTCCCTTTTAACTACATGGATTTGCCTTAATATTCTACCAATAAATGGTCAGTCTCCTGTTACACACCCATGTTCCTGAAAGCGCTGGAGCCATTATTTCACAAAAAAAATCTAGCTCAGAAAGATGAAATTGCTTGTTTCCTCTCATATAAGATACCTAGATAGAAGCTCATGTGCATGGTATTTGCGTGTGTGTGTGTGTGTGTGTGTGTGTGTGTGTGTGTGTGTGTGTAATGTACATTTGGGTATATGTGTATGGGTATATATGTATGTGTATGCCTTGTGCGTAAATATGAATATGTGTATATGTGTGCTTTTGTGTGTGAGAAACATAAAGTAGAAAGGGGATCATGAGAGAGAAGGGGACAATCTAATGTCTAAGGAATAGTTCTCAACCCGTTCACAGGAGTCACCTAAGACCATGGAGAAACACAGATATTTGCACTGGGATTTGTAACAGTAGCATATTTATACCTATGAAGTAGCAATGAAAATAATTTTGTGGTTGGGAGTCACCACGACATGAAGAACTGTTCTAAAGGGTGGCAGCATTAGGAAGGTTGAGAACCACTGGTCTGAGGAGTGCTGTAAGGAATCATGTGACCTGAAAGCAGATGGAAGGGCTGCATAACAGGAGGGAGGGAGGGAGGGGATCAGAGCAGGGGCAGGAGAGTCAGGGAGGGCAGTGGGTAGGGAACAAAGAAGAATGGTCATGACATATCTGTGAACATACCATGATGAAACCTGTTCCTTTGCATGCTGACTTTAAAATATCTTTAAAGAGCTGGGTTTTTAATTCTAGCACTTGGGAAGCAGAGACAGGTAGAGCTTAGTGACTTGGAGGCTAGCCCAGTCTACATGGTGAGTGCCAGGATAGCCAGGGCTATGTAGAGAAACCCTGCCTCCAAAAAAAACCAAAAATAAATACATTAAAATGACGTAACTTCAACAGCACAGTTGTAGAACATGATGGCTACTGTATATCTTCTGAATTTCCATGTTTACTTATCAGGTTGTTGAACATGACAGATTCCTCTGCAGTGTGACAAGTGGTTTGGATGAACCAGCCTCTGGTTCTTATCTGAACAGTGCTGTTTACCGCTGTCCTGTAAGAACCTGAGGGCTTCTGCCCCAGATCTGTCTATTCTAGACACTGGCCTAGGGCTGTGCCTGCTAGCACCTGGATGACAGGACCAGATCTACCATCCTTGGAGCAGTTCTACCTGGAGTGGTACTCATTTCTGTAACCAGCAGCATATTCTGACTCTAGTTTCAGTGCTGCGGCCTGGAACCCTGGTCCTCCCAGAATAAGGGTCATTCAGCCCAGATCCCAGGCCAAATCCTGGTGGCACAACCTCTCCCATTTCTCAGGACTGTGTCCAGTTGGGAATCCTATTCCAGTCCAGGTTTGGGGAGGAGGGGCAGGGACAGTGTTGTGTGTCCCAAGAAGTGCAGTTTCTGATAAGACCCTCCTTCTTATCCCTGGATGACCATGTGGTGTTCTTTCTCCTTCTTCTGTCTCTCCCCACACTCATCTCTCTACTTCTCCCTCTCCCTTCTCCTCTCTTCTCCTCTCCTCTCCTCTCCTCTCCTCTCCTCTCCTCTCCTCTCCTCTCCTCTCCTCTCCTCTCCTCTCTCTCCTCTCCTCTCCTCTCCTCTCCTCTCCTCTCTCTCCTCTCCTCTCTCTCCTCTCCTCTCCTCTCTCCTCTCCTCTCCCTCCTGCTCTCCCCCTCCCTCCCCCCCTTCTCTCACTATCCTTACCTTTCTGGAACAATATCACTGAAGTCACTCTCTATCAGATCTGGTCATTTTATGCAGTGGATTTGCAGGTCACATGGAATCTTATATGGTTTGATAATGAGGTTTTTAACCATCACTATGATTTGTGTGCATCCCCCAGACATTTACATAATGGAATCTTGATTTCTCAATATGGGAGTGGTCAGAACTGAGGAGTACTCAAAGGAGAGACCTATGGGGATGTGTTAAGGGCATCAGGGCAGACATCCCTTAAATGGAGTAACGCCATCTGGTAGGAATGAGTGACTCTCCACCCACTCACACTGGATGAATTGCCTTGACCATGGGCTCTTACAACGCATGTGTTCCTCCCTCTCTTTTCCAGGGGAGATCTCTCTACATAGTCCTGGCTGTCATGGAACTCTCCAGGGAGTCTAGGCTGGCATTGAACTCACAGAGATCTACCTGTCTCTGCCTGGGATTAAAGGGCTGGGATTAGACTAGGTAACAAGGAGGGCTCATGGGGGGGATGCCTGAGAAATAGAGGAGGGTTCTTGAGTGGGCTGAGAGTGGGTGGGGATGGGAAAAGGCGCAATCAGATTGTGGGGGAGTTGGAGGAAAAAGAGAGTCCTGAAAGACTACTGGAAAGGGAGAGGGTAATGTGGGGTCAGGTGGAAACCTGTCAGAAGGGAATTTCCCAGGAAGACTCCTAACAATACCAGATGAGTAGCCTGAACTGGTCATCTCTTGTGACCAGATTGGTGCCTCTCCCAATTGTCATTAGAGAGGCTTCATGCAGCACCTGATGGAAACAGGCAGATCCACAGCCAATCATTAGGTGGAGTTCAAGAATACTGTAGAAGAGGAGGAGAAAGGATTGTAGGAGCCAAAGGGGTCAAGGAAACCACAAGAAAACTCACAGTCAACTAACCTGGGCTCAGAGGGGCTCACAGAGACTGAACAAACAACCAAGGAGCCTGCATGGGATGGACCTAGGCACTCTGCATACATTTGTGCAGCTTGGTCCTCTTGTGGGGCTCCTAACAGTGGGAGCAGGGCCTGTCTCTGAGTCTCGCTGGCTTTTGGGACCCTGCTGCTCATACTGTGTCACCTTGCCCAGCCTTAATACATGGACAGGTGCTTAGTCTTACCGCAACTTGATATGCCATGTGTGGTTGATATCCTTGGGGGGCCTGCCCTTTTCTAAATATAAATGGAGGAGTTGTGTAAGGGCTGGGAAAGGGAGGATAATGGGGAAGGATGGAGAGGAGGGAGGGGAATTTTGGCAGTGAGGGAGAGGATTCCCTGCAGTGAACAGGTTCCAGAAAAGTTGTTAGGATCAGAGGAGGAAAAGGTTGAGTCAGAAACCCAGGCGGGAAGACTTTGCAAATCTGACTGACTGGCAATTGGGAATTTTTTTTTATTTATTCAGATTCAAGATTTCTAAAGAGATACAGATCACATCATTTTGTCCCAGTCGTACTTCTCTAGTATGCCCAGGGTTATAGTTTAAGTACAGATAGAACAGATTTTATTACCTATTCTATATCCCTATTCCTAGAATTCTACAGATCATTTCAGCCTAAGCAAGCATAATACAGCCTGTTCTCAGGCTGCCAGGAGTTTGTCGATTCAAGATATTTTAGAAAACATCTGATTCAGTCCAGGTGAATCACCATGCTTTGAGCAGTATTTTATTAACTTTTAATAGTCAGTCATAATACTTGCAAATTAGCCTAAGCCTGAGAAAGTTCTCAGGCTTAGGAACTGTTGTAGCTATTATTCGATTCTTTATAATATTTAATTTATAACCTAATAGGAATTTGTTAAATAAAAGTATTCTTTGGTTTCTAAATTAACCACATAGCTACTTGATGTAAATCAATCTTTTTAGGAATGACAAATCCTAATTTAACCTTAGTCTTCTTGTATCCTATATCATTCTTACACCATCTCTGCATGTCTTCCCTTCATGATCTCGCCATGCCCCTGCAGAATCTCTCCTCTCTCATAGATTGGATTTCTGGAGCTCAGCCTGGTGCCTGACTGTGGATCTCTGCATCTGCCTCCATCAGTCACTGGACAAAGGCTCTATGATGACAGCTAGGTTATTCTCTAGACCGGTCACCAGAGTAGACCAATCCAGGTACCCTGTGGACCACGCTAGCAGACCAAGGTGACACCCTGAGTTTCTAAACTAGTGAGAAAGTATATGAACTGCTTACATAACTTGTTTTTGTAGTTGTAGAAGGGGAATTCCAAGCACTGAGTGGTCTATGGGATCTTGATATGGGGAGTGGATAATGAATCACAGGTTTCTGGTTGATGAGGGCTTTCTTTATATGTATTCCAGACTCTTGATTAAAACATCAAGAAGAGTGTGCAGTGGTGGCATACACCTTTAGTCCCTGCATTTCCATGACAGAGCAAGGCGGATCTCTGTGAGTTCAAGGCCAGCCTGATCTACAGAGTGAGTTCCAGGATAGGCACCAAAACCACACAGAGAAACCGTCTTGAAAAAAGCAAAACAAAACAAAACAAAATCAAAAAGAAACTTTCCTGCTTATTGAGAGAGTGCAGTGGGGATAGCTGTAAAGGAAAGCTGTAATGCTTTCAGGGGGAGGAAGTAGAGGATCTGAGTCAGGGCTGCCTGACCCCACAGCTTGATTCCTCACATATTCCACTGAACCCCACACCAGCCCAGCTGTTCACTTGCTGCCAGATCTACTCCACCCTCTGTGACACACTGCAGTTCTTGGCCTCCTGGGCTGGGTGGACCTAGAAGAGAAGCGTGTCTGGCTTTGACTCTGCAGAGAACTCAGATGATTCATAAAGGCAGATGAAGACGATGTTGTCCTTGGAACGTGGAGCCCTAGTCCTCATCCAGCTGTCACTAAAGTACCTGTTCCTGGAGGAGTTGCTGGTCACCTGTGCAGGTAAGTGCTGTGCAGGGAGAGGGTCCTCCTATGTCCCTGTGCTGTGGGGGGCAGCATGAGGGAACTTGGGGTTTGTACATATGTGTCTATGTGTCTGTTGGTATGTGAGTGTCTGTGTCTCTGTGTTTATGTGTCTCTGTGTGTCTGTGTATGTATGCTGTGTGTATGTGTATAGGTATGGTGTGTGTGCCAGTGTCTGTGTGGTATGTGTAGTTTTCCATGTGTGTGTCTATGTGTGTCTGTGTCTCTGTGCCTGTGTATGTCTCTGTGAGTGTGTGTGTCTGTGTGGTGTGTGAATGTATATGTCTCTGTGTGTGTGCCTATGTGTGTCTGTATAATATATGTTTGTGTGTTTCTGTGCATGTGTTTCTGTGTGAGTGTGTGTCTGTGTGTGTCTATGTGTGTTTCTGTGTGAGTGTGTGTCTGTGTGTGTCTATGTGTTTGTGTGTGTGTCTGTGTGTTATGTGTGTCTGCATGGTGTGTGAGTTTCTCTCTGTGTGTGTCTGTGTGGTGTGTTAGTGTTTGTATGTCTGTGTGTCTATGTGTGTCTGTGTAATGTGTGTTTGTGTGTTTTTGTGCATGTGTTTCTGTGTATGTGTCTTTGTATGTCTGTGTATTTCTGTGTGTGTGTTTGTGTGTGTGTGTGCCTGTGTGTTTCTGTGTGTGTTTGTATCTGTGTTGTGTATGTGTCCATGTACTGAGCGTGTGTCTGTGTGTGTGTTTACGTATGTGTGTGTCTATGTAGTATGTTTGTGTCTGTGTCTCTGTGTGTATGTGTCTTTGTGTATATCTGTATGTGAATGTCTGTGTGTCTCTGTGTGTGCAAATGTGTGTTATCTAGTTGAGTCCCTGGAAAGATGCATATCTGGAGATGCATTTGGAGGAAACTTTAATGTCTAAAGGACACTGACTTTGGGAGGAAGTGTTCTTGGCTGTCCTAGCATAGTATAATCACAGACTCCTGGGCACTTGGTGGGGGCAGGATGGCCAATGAATGGTTTTCCAGAGCTGGAAAGCTCTGCCCCCAAGAACCTAGGTGAGCTCTGTATCCTGTTCAGTTGTCACTGCTTTTCACGCTGACAGAGGCAAACACTCTCCTGGATTTTTCCCTCCCAATAAATCTGTTGAGTGAGGTTTGTTGTAATGACTCTTGCTGGAGCAGAGCAGAGCTGTAAACCCCTCCTCTGCTACAGCAGAGTTCTTACACTCGCATTAAGGAAACCATTCCCAGAGCGAGGGCTGTTAACACTTTGCCAGGGAAACCCTGGTCAGACTCTGAGCCAAGTTCAGAGACTGGTGGGATTTCAAGTCCTGAACTTGGTTAGGGGCAGGGTGTGTTTCTTTAGCTCTAGTCTCAGGGACAGGGTGTTCACTGGCTGTTTTTACCCTACAGTGATACCCATAGCCCAGGGAGGTGTCAGGTCCCACCTTGACTCCTTCAAGGGACTTATTCCAGCCTCAGACAGGCCTTGCTAAGTCTAGTCCTGGACAAGGATACAGAATGCAAATTCTCTTTTTTCTTTCATGAAAGCCAGATACCTTAAAATAAACATTGATATGATGTACATTAAAGCCAGCTTTTTGTGATTGTTAATCATAGACCTTAGAAATTCTAATATATATATATGTATATAATCCCTAAGTCTTTTCATAACTTTTATATACCTTAAACAACATACATGAAAGTTTTAGTTATTCATTTTTTAAACATATCCATTTTATTTATTACAAATTCATATTTATTAAAAGAATATTTACATTTTTAGAATTTTTATTCATTAAAGTAATTTTTATCTTTTATCCTAATGGACCTTTGAAAATTCATTTGATTATTAATTTGAGATAATAGAGGTCAAATATAACTTTAAAATCTTTTAAATGATTGCATTTAGGTATATAAATATATTTCATATTTAAAGGCACAGACATAAGTCATTCTAATCTAAAGCAATTGTCAATTGGGAAAAGTGTGTGCTTCAGGAGGATTACCTCTTCACACATTAAGACCCAGCAGAATGACCTCAGCAGCTCTTCTGTGGCAGCAGCTGTAATTGTCCTTTGATTTTTGATGTTTTTGTTGTTGAACTCAAAGACACAGCTCCCTCTGTTAGTACTGTTAACCCCACAGATGTGAGGAGAAAGATCACTGACCTAAAATCGTCATGGCCACATTAATAAAGCAAACTTTTCTATTCATGTAATAGGCTGTCTCTCCCTAAAGGCAGGGTTCAAGAGATCAGCCTTGGATATGGGTAACACAAAGGTTTTTATAGTTCAGGAATAGGGGCTTTCCAAATGGGGGATTTGGCAGGCAAATAGGGGGGTTACAGAAGCAGAACATAAGCTTGACAAGTTGGTCATAACAACCTCCTGAAACAAAGACATGGTTGTAAGGTGGTCATAGCAAAGCAGTCATAACAAAGTGGTCATAACAAGGTGGCCATAACATGGTGGCCATAGCATGGTGGCTATAACAATATGGTCATATCAAAGTAATTATAACAAGGTAGTCATAACAAGGTGGTCACAACAAGGTGGCCATAACAAGGTGGCCATAACAAGGTGATCATGAAAAGGATGTCATAACTAGGTGATCATAACCATTTGAAAAAGAAAAGCATGGTTTCTGTTTCCTAGAATAGGCAATATGGAACCATTTATATAAGGTTACAGGTGGGACATAGCCCAATCCTTAAGAAACAGATTTAATCATGAACAAGAATGAACCTATTTTGTCTTTACTATAAGATGGCTTCTAAGCCTAAGATGGAAGCAGGCTGATTAAAAAGTATGTTTGTTGTATGTATTTATGTAAAAAATGATAAAAAAACAATATTAAAATCACAACATAAACATATTCACTTTCGGGAATCTGAGCCCATGGTTAGTTAAGAGAACAGAGGTTTTTAAGGATAAAGACTAGAGTAGGGTGTCAGGTCCATAGGAAACTCCATTTCCCCAAATTCTGGTGTTTGGACAATTGAAAAATTCCTCAAGAACTTCTGAAGTCAGTTCCCCTCTACAGAAAGGACCAGCTACTCATTCTCCTTACGACCCTACAGTTTTGGCTGTGCTCCCTCTTTTACCCTCATTCTGTCTTCAGCTCTCTGTCTTCCTCATCACCCTCTCTGCTTTCCAAAACTCTCCCTGTCTCAATGCATCCCATCCCTGCTCTGATTCTGCTTTTCTCATATAACCAGGTTCAGTCAGATAACCGTGTTCAGCCTGCTACTTTCTGTCTCTGCTCTGGATGTTTATTCTCTCACGTCTGCGATAAAACCTTCCCCTTAACCATATCATGTAGCAGTATGTTGACAGTTTATACATCTGGTGCCAAAACACACAATGGCTTTTGAAGCCCTTTCCAAGGAGCCCAGTCTCTCTTAACTGAACCAGACCACTGACTGGACTCCCCTGAGGTATGGATCATTTGGTTTTGCCTGCTTCTGCCACCACCATGTTTGCCTACAGCATCCACTTCTTCAGCTACTGCTGCCTTCTGCTTGCTCTCCTGGTACCTGGGTAAGTGTTGCCTCACAGTTTCCTCTCAGACTCTGCTGGCTCCTGGAGCCAACACTGCTCCTCCCTCTTACTCTGCCTCTGTAAAAGTCACACTGGTGAGCCAGGCAACTTCTCCCACCCTAGTGGGTCTCCATCGCATGGAAAAGGATGCCTATCAGTTGTGATTTGGGACACTTCTC
Organism: Onychomys torridus; assembly: GCF_903995425.1. Lineage (NCBI taxonomy): Eukaryota > Metazoa > Chordata > Mammalia > Rodentia > Cricetidae > Onychomys > Onychomys torridus. The sequence goes on along the minus strand of NW_023413825.1, from coordinate 292,261 downwards.
CTCGACAAGCCTCAGTCCACTGGGAGGACACCCTGGGTTGAAATTCCTGTCACCAGGACACTAACTCTTCTCTCTCCCACCCTTGCTCTCCCTCCCTGCATGCTTCCTGTAGCTTATTGGAATCCTCCCTCTGGCTAAGTTCCTGTTTGTGACCTTTTCCTCTCCTTCTCTAATCTCCTCCTTGGACTCAGAGATTTCATTATGTCTTACTGCAAATGATGTAGTCTCAATATAGCTCATTCAGTGGCCAAAGATGGCATGCTTGATTTCCAAATTCTTGCAGATTGTAACAATTTCTGCCACCGCACAAACGATCCCCAAATCTCTTATCTCTAAACTTTCTCTGCTCTCCACTTTCAAGAATGTCTTATCTCTGAGCCTTCTTCACTTTCCATGTTCCTCTATCTATCTATCTATCTATCTATCTATCTATCTATCTATCTGTCTATCTCATTGGCAAACCCAGTTTTACAGAGATTCAAATATCTCTGAATATTTTGAAAGTATATTTTTAAAAATTTTGTCATGCTGTTTCACTCCATGAAAAAGTTGGGTCTGGAAGTGGGTTATGACCCTCCCTCTACACCCGAGGATGCCTGTTTAAAAGCTTCCTCCAACATCTCTGTCTTGAGTCAAGTGGGCACCTGAGTGTGGCAGGGAGCAGGAGAGCAAAGCGGAACAGCCCAGGGAAAAGCCCTGTGTGCTTTAAAACAGCTGAAAAGTAAGCTGTTCCCAGTAGGGATCACTTCTGCTTAATCTCATGTCCCTCTTCTTAGTTTTATTTCACTGTCTAAATGCTCTCTTCTCATATCTCTAAAATTTTTGCTAAAGTATGAACTTTTTCTCAAGATTTGTAAGACTACTGTGTGAACTCCTTTTATCTCAGGACTTCAAAGTTATCGGGTGTGCTTTAAAAATCTGTAACAAAAAATCAGCTTAAAACTTATAACAAAAAGTTGATAATTTAAAAATCTTTACTTAGCTTGTGGCTTGAATGAGAATGGCCCCCATAGGCTCATAGATTTGAATGCTTGGTCTCCAGGGAGTGGAACTGTTTGAGAAGGATTAGGTGGAGTGGCCTTATGGGAGGAGGCGTGTCACTGTGGGGTTGGCTTTGAAGTTTCAAAAGCTCAAGCCATGTCCATTGACTCTCCCTCTTCCTCCTATCTGTGTATCTGGACGTAGAACTCTCAACTTCTCCAGCATCATGTCTGTCTGATTTATTCCATGCTTCTCACCATGATGACAATGGACTAAACCTCTGTAATTGTGAACAAGTCATAATCAAATGCTTTCCTTTATAAGAGTTATAGTGGTCATGGTGTCTCTTTACAATGACAGAACACTGACTATGTCAATAAGGAATCTTAATTTGATTCCATATGTTTGTATATGACTTGGATTCAACTTTTGTTTAGTGGGTGGCTATCAAAGATTTAACGCTGTCCTATGTAACAGCCAAAAACCGATGGCTTCTCCTTCCAATAAAGCCCTGAAAGTCACCGTGGAGTAGTCTAGGGTAACTGTCTAGGTAGCAGGTAAGTCTCTGTCATTTTAATTGATACAGAGGTCATTTGGACTCTACTTCCTGCCCAAAATTATTTTTCTCGGATCTCTGATGCTGCTGATGGTGTAATGCCATGTGCGGAATCCCCTCCTCCAATAAGACCACCAAGGAGCCGATTTCCAATGTAAGAACAAAAGGTTTCATTTATTCCAGCCCAGGCAGGGACCTTCCCAACACCACTCTATAGTAGGTGAAAGGAGGGAAGGTCCTGAGCACTCACTTTAAGGGGTTTATATAGGAAAGGTTCACTTGCAGAATGTTACATATCTCAGGGGCTAGGGATGAGGTAAGCATGAGGTTGCTAATTGCTAACTGGGATTAGAGTAATAGAGACATACATTTTTATTCCCATTGTCCTATTTCAGTTGACACATTCAGATTTACTGTTGCATTCCTTTTGAGATCAACTTCTGATTAACTGAGCCCATTACTCTTTACACTTTGTTTTGCCAAGTCTAGGATATTTGGATTTATTGTCCCAGCCTTATCTTTCCCACAGGTTCAACTTTTGGTCATTTCAAAATATGCTGGTCAGCAAATACCTTTGGAGGAAGAAGGGAGAAGGGGAAGGAAAGTCTTTTAAGATGGCTACTAATTTCTCCCTTTTAAGGGCTAACTGAAGCTTTATCAGTCTGACAGCAGCAAGCACCCACCTCCTCTCCAAAGGCTGCAGCTGCCTGGTCAGTCCATTTCAGATGTAAAAATCAGGATTTGCTTTCTCTCCTGCTGAGAAAGGCAGACTCACAGACAGATTTGCCTTGCTGAGGGGCTTCACATTGAAAGAGATAAACTCACAAAACAGGTTTCAATGTAGAACCAAACACAAACTATCATGCAACTATTACTAACTAAACGTTTATCTTTTATTATCTTTATTTAAAAGCTTGATTTCAGTGACTGCTGTCAGTAATCAACCCCTGTGCCTCATGGTAAATGATTGGATGGAAGTTTATATAAATTGTTAGAGTCTAGGAAGTGATTTAAAAATATGTGAAAAATGAGACTTAAAGATGATGCATGATGTAAAGACTTCAAAAGTTGATCAATGGAGTCTTACAAGTTATTAGTTAGCCATGGCAAAGCACTGGCTACTGGGCTCAAATTTTTAAATTTCCTTTGGTTGCTTTCTAAATATAGAATTAAAAGTGATTCTCATTGTGGTGAAAAAAATCTCTGCTTACAGACACAGGTTAACTGATTTTTCTACACTGCGGATTTCATGCAGATTGCAGACAGCAGTCATGCTGATGCTTCTGAAACTTTTATCTCTTTTCTTTTGTAAACTTTAAAAAACTCATGTAACTTCAGGGAGTCTGAAGCTACATGGACCCTGATATGAATTCACAACATGCCCCCACAGCTGGGCATGTCCAGCGGACCTAGACACTTCCGCCTAGCTATTTCGGGTTCAAAATAGCCATTTCCAGGTCAAAACGTCTCCCTTGACCAGGACCCTGTGGTTTTGCGTGGTTACATAAAGCGCGCAGTGCGGCCATGTGATCTGCGCGCATGGGTAGAGTAGCCACATGGGTCCTTGTGTATGCAGGCGCAGCCCACCCTTTATAAACCGGTGCCATTTTGCCCGGCTCCACTTCCTCTCTTGACCACGTGTGTTTTCCACAGGCCTGTTCACATCTGTCTCTTTCTTTCCTATCCTAATAAAACTCTTGTTAGTGGATTTGTCGTGTTTCATAACATTTCCTTGCAGGGTAAGAGCACTACAAACAAATAACAGACCCACCTGTCACAGGTCAAAGGGACTCAGATACATTCTCTTGCCAGTCAACAGCCTAAGCTCTCCTGCCTCCTGCCTATCCCTGAGGCTGGGCTCTTACCCTCCCCTGAAGTGATTCCTTCCACCTTCCCAGCTACCAGAACCACAGCCCTGCAAGTTTCAAGTGCACACCCAAGACAAAGATTTTCCCTAAGTTGATCTGTCCCTGGTGCATGGGCAAGCTTCTGGAACCCAGTGCCTGTGGTGTGACGCCTTGCACAGCCTTGTTGCAGTGGGAAGGGGCTTGGACCTGCCTAGGCTCAGTGTGCTGGGCTCTGTTGACTCCCCATGGGAGAACTCCATTTGGGGGATGTGGGAGTACAGGGTGGCTTGGGAAAAAGGGCTGAGGAGTGGGAGGAAGGAAGAGGAGGGATTTGTGGATAGTATGTGGAGTGAGTAGAAAATTTCTTAATAAAGAAAAATGAAAAAAAAAAGACAGAATTCAAAAAGAAAAAAAGAATTTCCCTAAGTTGTTGAACTTACCCTTCTGTCCCTAGTCTCTCTTGGTCTCAGAAGATGTCCACTCAGCTGACAGACGCCATCCAGTAAGCATCTGTGGAAGGCAGATTGCTCCAAACCATGTCACAGTCTTCAACATGTCAGCTCCAGGTGGTGCAGAAAAACCAGTGAGCTCTGGACTTGCTGAAAGCCTCTGTAAACAAGATGACTGAATTCTTCTGACGTAATTTCCCCAGATCTCCTACAATCATCTACTTGTTATTTACTGGGCAAGAGAACAGACCACAAGATACAACAAAATTCACTTTGAGAGTTTTAATTAAGGGATGGGGCCAAGGGGTAGGGGAGAGGCAGGTAGGAAAGACAAGTGTTAGGGTCAGCGTCCAAAACAGAGAGCTTCACTCCGATATCAGGTCGCAAAAGAAGCTTTATTAACACGAGCTCGTGGGCCACCAGTGCGAGAAATGACTGGTGACCCCGAGTCTATGGCCTTTTATGAGGTGGTTCTATCAGGGCAGGGGAGTGGGGTCATCCAGAGTGCAGACATCTGGGGGCCAGATGTCTTCACGGTCTTTCTCAGAATCTGGGTGGGTAAACGAATTCCAAGCTTATCTAGCAAGGGGTTATTTGGCAAGCATTCTTCTCAAGCAACTTATCTTGCAAGCACAACCGCAGGCGGTTATCCTGCAAGCATCCTGTTAGCACAGCATGATGGGCTAACTTTCTAGTATGGGGCGTGGGGGCAGGGTGCAATATTTCCCACTGAATCCACAATTAGCAGAGCTAGTGGGGGGGGGGGGGCTTGTTTCCCTTACAATGGCCTTTTCATAAGCAAATGAGCAAGGCCGCCAGAGAGGAAGTGTGCGGAAATGGGTGGGGAACGGGTGGAGTCTGCTTTTAAGAATCACCTCGAGAATGCATACAGGGGCTTATGTAGCCACACCATGCATATGCATAGATTATGTAGCCAAGATGTGCACAGATTATGTAAGACATAAGGCACTGGAATGACTGAGCATTTTGCCAGAATGCTGACAGCACATGGTCAGTCACGGGACTCTGGGAGCTGCTAGGAAGCTGTCTGGAATGATGACATCCCACCCTTTTTGTTATTATAAAAAGTGAGGGGTTGAGGTGGCAGGTGGATGGGAATGGGGGTACTGCTTCCAGCTGATGTGGTGGGCTTAGCCAGTCGTCCAGAGGTAGCTGGTTGTCTTTGCTGCTGTTTGAGCTCTGTGGAATCATCCTTCAGTGTCCCTTGGATCTGGCAGTTTGGATCTGACAAAATGCTGGATAGGCAGAAGATGAAGTTTAGAAAAATTTTTCTTAGATACTGGTACTTGGAGGGGAAGGAGAGACGGAGGTGGGGGGGAAGGGGGATGAGGGGTGGGAGAGGGCAGACCCTGAGGGGTTCCAGGATGAGGGAGGGGGGTCCTGGGACCATGGGAAGATTAAATGATACTTATCTGGAGTGAATCTGACCTGTCCAGATGGGTCCAAGCCAACTCCCTGGAGCTCAGAACTTTAAAGTTTACAAAAGAGACAAATTTTAGACATATAAAGAAGCAACCAAAGGGAATTTAAAATCCTGAGCTTGTGGCTATGATATTACAGTGTTTAGTTCTCTGTTATCAGAATTTTATTGGTTAGTGTTAAAGTTACAGAGTCATACATCAAGAGAGAAAGAGGAATCAGACACCAGGTAGCCACACGGTCTTCAACAGCAACAGGAGCCACAGACCTGGAATCAGACCAGGATGCTACAGGGCCACAGACACACACATGGAACGCAGCAGCAGCCCAGCCTAGACAACACCAGGGCCCTGGGTGGCAGCAGAAGACATCCAGAGCACCATGGCTTTGTGATGCCAAGGCCTCAGACAGCAGAAGGCTGTTTTACATCTCTCTACTACAGTCTCTCCTTCTGACTCTCACTCTCCCATTCCTTTTCTCTTTCATGCTATAACGAAACACTCCACTTGGCTTCTCACACTCACACAGCAGCACAGTACAGTCTGAGCTCCAGTCCTCAAGGCAGAGCTGACTGTGAAAACCATCAACTTGTTAATTGTGTCATGCTTCTCTTCCTCTCTCAGAAACCCATACTCTGCACTATGACCTCACAATCTGGTCTCAGGAGGGGTCAAGGACGTTCGAATTCAGGACCCAGGGATACATTGACAATGAGCTCTTCCTGAGCTATGATGGCTACAGGAAAACAGCAGAGCTTTGGGGGCCTAGAATCAAGGGACAAAGAGGAGCTGAGATGTGGACAAGAGAGACTGAGGACATGCAGGAGAAGGAGGAGCAACTCAGGAGGATGCTGAGTGAGGTCATGACCCAGAAGGGCCAGCATGGAGGTGAGTAGTCAGAGACAGAAGCACAGAATTCAACTCTGGTCTCTGAAGTCAGGATTGGGTGCTAGACACAGCTAGGACTGAATAAACCAGTGATGCTTCTGTGAAGGATGCAGTATCTGAATGCTGAGAGGTCACAGGATGTGCCCAACTCACCTTAAGACACAGGGAAAAAAGGTCCTTAAAAAATAAAGTGACAAGTCTCTGCCTGGTATGGCCAGGCATTCACACCCTTCAGGAAACTTTTGGCTGTGAAACCCAAGGAAACAACACTGGAGGCTTCTGGCGCTTGGGCTATGATGGCCAAGACTTCCTCACCTTTGACCAGAAGATCCAAACGTGGAAAGCATCTGTGCCTTCAACACACACATCCAAGACATTCTGGGAGAGGCATGGCCCCAGTATGGAACAAGTTAAGACTTTTCTGAATGACATATGTCCTAACAGTCTCCAGAGATATTCGATTTATTTAGAGAACCAATTGATGGATACAGGTACTGACTATGGGTGGGTAAGTCCATTCACTGAGTCTGACTGCATCTTGCCACAGTGCTTATAAACTGTGGATTCTCACTAAATTAGACAAGCATCACACTGTCTAAGGTGACACTCAGATGGAGTGTGAGCAATCTCCTCCAGAGTCTCTGTTGTGCACCTCAGATAGGGAAACTTAGGTATCTCTGCCATGAGTGCATAAGAATAAGTCCCCAGATGTGAGTAATCTTAGATTTCACTCCATTGCCCCCACTTTCTGGGGTGCTCACTTTGAAGAACTGAGACAACTGGATGTGTGGAGTCCTGTCCCTTAGATGGGGTCATCATGATGAGGAGTTGAGATAGGAGACTTCTGCACCTAGAGCTGGTGCACAACCTATTCTGTGTCATGGGTCAAAGTCATTCTGCTCTTGTTCTGGTCTTGATTAAGGAAAGTCAAGTTCAATGCTTCTTCTTCACTTTAATCTTGTGACAAAAACACAGAGCAGTAGGGGGCCTTTGGGTCCTTGTGCTCACAGATAAGCACCAGGGAACCTAGAAATGTTGAACACAAAGGGGTGTCTCTTCAAAGGGAGAGATGTTTCCCACCCAGGAATCTGGGAGCAGAGAGATGTGGGTAAGAGCCTTCTGACCTTTGAGCCATCTGTATGATCAGGGTCCCCAAGACCCTTATCCTAATCTTGTTTGACTCATTCAATCTACAACACTATTCTCCTCCAGACCTTCATTATAAACTAGTTTATCTTTTTTCAGTCAATCTATAGATTTTTTTCAGTTTTTTTCAGTTAATCTATAGAATCTATTTTTATGGACAATGTCACTGGTATCTTACAAGACTTTTTATATAGTCATGTATTTAAGCTTCATTGTGCACACAAGATTGAGTTAATTAACACCAGAAATCTTTTTTTTCCAATTGTACTGAACTTAAAAATACCTAAAACAAATTACTTGAGATCAGACTCTCAAAGTTTGAACTAACACTAGCTACTGCTCAGTGTTGAACCAGACTTCATTTTGTTGTTGTTGTTTGTTTGTTTGTTTGTTTGTTTGTTTGTTTTTGTTTTTCGAGACAGGGTTTCTCTGTGTAGCTTTGCGCCTTTCCTGGATCTCACTCTGTTGAACAGGCTGTCCTCGAACTCACAGAGATCCTCCTGGCTCTGCCTCCCGAGTGCTGGGATTAAAGGCGTGTGCTACCACTGCCCGGCCCAGACTTCATTCTTGCCTCTTGTGGATCGACACTCTCTGCTGGGCGTGATGTACACAGAGACACCCACAGAGTGTTCACAAAAACCAGTGTGGCAAGAGGGTAGTCAAGATGAAGAAACCACTGATCATTCATGGATCTTCAAGGGGAAAAACTCAGAACCTTAGGCAAACAATCAGTTCCCTGTTCTAAGAAGGATGGTCCCTCACTGTGCCTTTGAGCATGTAGAACTGGATTTCTTTTCTTCTGGGACATAAGGAATTACCTCCACTGAGGTCAGGTGTCGAGCCCCTGTAGAGCAGAGAAGCTCTTTGTCCCTTCAGTGTCCACAAATTCTTCTGCATCACAGGCTGAATCAGCAGGCCTCTGACAGTGAGATCTTCATGTCCTCTCAAGTTCTCCAGGTAGGTGGGTGCTGACACCCATGGAGCTGTGTGTGAATCTCATATACTCATCTGACTACAGGTAGCCTGTCTCCAAAAGAAAGGAGCCTAGAAAGTATCCACAGTGACACTTCATAATAACTGGTTTGTTTCTCAGATTCTCACCAGGAAAGGCTTTTGGGGTCCTCAGCCTCACTGAGTTCTTCCTTGTTTTCCAGCAGGTGTGCAGGAGATGACTGAACCCAGCATAGTTCTGCAGTGGGGTGGCATGCTCTGACCTGCTTTGTTTCTAACCTGTGACTTTGCCATCCCCATCCCTGAAGTTGGGTCTTGGGAGACAGCTCAGTGGGTAAGAGCACTGGCTGCTCTTGCAGAGGACCCAGGGTGAATTCCCAGTATCCATGAGGGGGCTTAAAATCATTAGTAACTCCAGTTCTAGGGGATCCAATACCTTTGGTGACTTTTGTAGGCTCTAGGTTACACATGGTATGTGTACATTCTTGCAGGCAAAACATTCATTTACATAAAGTAAATAATTCTAAAATATTTAAAAGATCAAGTTTCATTTTTTATTTGGTTTTGTCTTTTTTAGCAAACAGAGTCTTGTAATTCACCTAACACCTGCCTCTACTTTTCTAGTGTTATGATGATGGACCTGACTAGGATCTGAAATGTGATGTTTAAAGCTTTGGATAAATCCTGTAACTGAAAATAAGAGGTTGTCCTGGGATATTAGTGAAGGAAGAAAGATACTGGTCATCAGTTTTTGGCCAGCTCCAGGAACAAAGAATCATGGCCGCAGTCAGCTGACTGTACTTAGAGAGTCCCTCTCCTGTCCCCTAGAGACTGCAGAGCTGGCTTTGTCATAGGGAAGAGGCAGAGCCCACCAAGGTCTGATCTGTGGCCCCTATAAACACTGAGCCTCTGTCCTCTCAGTGCCTGTTGTTCATCTATGACCTGTGTTGGAAAGAGAAGCTGATGGCCGGTGACAGCAGGGAGACCATGTCCTGTCATCATCCACATGTAAATAAGGGATGGATCCTCAAGAGCATCAGAGGCCATTGGAGCTGAGCCCCAGCCTCCCACAGTGCTACAACCACTGGGAATGTGTCATCTAGGGAGGGGAGGCTGGAAGCAAATATGAACAGGGTAGTTGTTCTAGACTACTTCATGCAGAGATAGAAAGGTCCTCACTGTCACTGACTCACTTTATCTTCTCTCAGGTCCCCCACAGGTGACAGTCTCCAGAAGACAATACCCAGTGGGCAGGATCACCCTGACATGCTGGGCTTTTAATCTGTATCCTCATGAGGCTACCTTGGCCTGGCTTCAGCATGGGAAGCCAGTACAGCAGCATACCTTTGGGCCTGGGACCTTCTTGCCCAGTGGGGATGGGACCTACCAGACCTGGGTGTCTATTTGGGTTCTTCCTGGACAGGAACCACACTTCACCTGCCGCCTGAGATATCATAGCAAGACCATTGATGTCCCTACTGCCCTTGGTGAGAATACAGGGCAAGCATCACTCTAGGAGGGGAGAGGGGAAGGCAGGGTCGGGAAGCCCCTGTGGAGTACAATCACCACAGCTTTCATGGTGACCTCCAGGACCTCAAACCAGGAAAACCGGTGGAACCACCAGCTCAGCTTCTGCTCTTGTGGCTTCTGCTTTTCCTGCCATGTTGGTATTTCTAGCCCGGGCCTAGAGCAGCAAGAACACACAGGACAGCAAGAGACCAGGTGAGACCAGGTAAAAGAGGGTGACAGGCCTTTTCTTCTCTCTGTAAATTGGACAGGTAGAAAGGTAGTCACATAAGCAACTTTTTGCCCCACTGGTAAATGGAGGGATCCAAGGAGCCACCATCCAGAACCTGTTAACCTGCCCCGCTGTTGGGAGGCAGCGCCCTCTGGTGGATGTACGGTGCTGCTCCCCATGTGTTCTTAGATACATTATGAAACAAGGGGGCAGGAAAGCAGGCAGGATTCTCACAGCAAATTCCAGACTGTGGCAAACCACAAATGTTCCTGTCTCTTCAACAAATATGTAGAAAGCAAAGAGCCAAACAATATAGAGGGAGACCTGGTAGCCCTAAAGATGATTGAGAGACAATTCACCAAATGATGATATTGTCTATTACAATTAGCATCTTGATTCAAACATGGAAACTTCTCAAAAGGTATTCATGAAACATCTGGTTGAGACAGTGTATGTATACATAAATACAAACATTTAACAGATTTTGAATGATTTTCATCTATGTGGGTCTTTAAATCTGTATTAATAATCAAATGGATCTTTAAAGATCCAATACAGGACTTCTGCCTATCTTCTAAATTGAATTACTTTCTACCTTCAGCCATGCCAGCTAAAATGATCACAACTAAATTTGTTAAATGTTAATACTCCTTCACAATAAAAGGATGTGAGCAAGCCCTCCCTAACAATTTTATTTTAAAAATAATGGGACATCTATGTACATTGTTTCGGTTTTAAAAAATAAAATGTGATAAACATGTGATATGGTATTAAAGCAGCAAAATTTTATAAAGTGATACAAATTACTTAATGAATAAAAATTGATGTATAAAGATTATATGGACATATGGTTATAGAATGAAAAACCAAAAGGTTTTTATAAGTTACAAAGGTCTGAGTAAGGCACTTAATGTAGTTAAGGATAAGACTTAAAAATAATATACATGATATTTGTTTCTAAGGTCAAAGATTAACAATTACAAAAAACTGGCTGTAAAGTATGTCAAATCAAGGTAGGGGTGGGGTCGGGAATCAGGTGGGGTGGTTTGGGGGAGAGTACCAAAAGAACCAATGGGGAAGGGGATATTTCAGGGTCAGAGAGAAACCTGGTGCAAAGGAAACTCCCAGGAATCTACAAGGACAACCCCAGCTAACACTCCTAGCAATAGACACACCTACACTGAACTGGCAACTTCCCGTGACCAGGCAAGACTTCCAGTGGAGGTATCTGCACCCCAACTGAGCTACATAACCTTCCACCTACATTGTGTTCTGACTATGGGATGTGCTGAGGGAAGGGTGACACAGAGACTGTGGGAGTGGCCTACCAATGGTCCAGCCTCAGACCCATGCCAAGAGAGTGAGCCCACCCCTGACACTTGCCTGGAGTGCCAGACCCAGGGGCTGGATGGCCTAGAGACCTAGTACAGAGCCAAACATAACTGTGAAAAAAATGTCAAGGTAATGATGCCTAGTGATATTCTGCTATACTCATAGATTGGTCTCTAGCCCAATAGTCTTCCAGAGAGGCTTCATCCAGCAACTGGTGGAAAGAGATGCAGACCCACAGTCAAACATGAGGCAGAGCTCAGGAAATCCTGCTGAAGAGAGGGAGGAAGGATTGCAGGATCCAGACAGGTCAAGGACATCACAAGAAAGCCCACAGAATTAACTAACCTGGGCTCATGGGATTTCATAGAACCTGAACAAACAACCAGGGAGCCTGCATGGGACTGACCTGGGCCCTCTGCATAGATGTGATGGTTGTGTAGGTGGGTTCTCTGGTGGGACTCCTAGCAGTGGGAACAGGGGCTGTCTGACCCTTTTGCTGGCTTTTGGATCCCTGCTGCTCATACAAGGTCACTGTGCCCAACCTTAACACATAGAGAGGTGATTATTCTAACTTGATATGCTGTGTTTTGTCCATGTCCCTTGCTTTTTTCTGTATAGATATGGAGGAGGAGTGGATCTGTTGGGGAGCACAAGAAGGGGGAGGGGAGGGAATTGGAGGAGAAGAAAGAGGGGAAAATATGGTCCAGATGTAAAATTAATTTTTTTTTTACAAATGACTGTAATGTATGTCTAATCAAGCTTAATTTTTAAATATCTGGCTTTTAAAACATTAGATGGCATTTATAAGTCAGACTGAGGTAATTAGTCTTCTTCAATGGCTTTCAATCTGTGGGTCATGACCTCTTTGGGGTCACATATCAGGTATCCTGCATATCGGGTATTTGCATTATGATTCATACCAGCAGTAATTTACAACTGTGAAATATCAACAAAATAATTTACAGTTGGGGGGTCACTACAAGATGAAGAAATATATTAAAAGGTCACTGCATTAGAAAAATAGAGAACCATGCCAGGCGGTACGGCTCATGTCTTTAATCCCAGTACTAAGGAGGCAGAGCCAGGCAGATCTCTGTGAGTTCAAGGCCTGCCTGGGGTATAGATGAGTTCCAGGATAGGTTCCAAAGCTACACAGAGAAACTCTGTCTTAAAAAAAAAACAAAGAAAATAAATGAAAAATTAAGAAAGGCTGAGAACCACTGTTCTAGATGTTTTCCATGTGGGACCTGCACTGTTCTCTCTAACTGTACTGGGGTATCATTCACCATTCCTATTTATCATTGGTGGGTCAGTACTAATGTGTCCCTCCAATCTGAGTGACCTGTTAGGCTTATGGGTTTGAGATCTACTAGGTGTTGGATATATAGTCTTTTCAGACATCAGTATATTCGTCACTTGAGTTTTCCAATCTCTAATTACCCACAGGTTACCCCATTGGGTGAACATTTCCCAGTATGCAGTGAGAGTCAGGTGACCTGGTTTGAGAGTGGGATTCCCCCTTGGGTGGTGTGCTCCAGGGCTCTAGAGAACTCTGTGCCTCTGAGTGAACAACCTGAGGTACTGGTCAACTGGTCAACTTGTCCTGAAGATGCCCATGGGATCTGGATGAAGATGACTTTCTAGGACACTTGCATTGCCCACAACCTGTTATAGTGTCTCTTAAAGGACAGGTTCAGCGAGACTTTTGGTTGTTAGCCACAATCCCAGGCAATGTGAGCGTTTATGGGACATATGGAGAAAATGAGAAATTATGACATGGACATCAATTTTTAATTGGACTCACTGCCTGTGTTAAACCTTCATGTATGTTACTGACTGGGGCTTCCACTTTTTAAGAGGGTGGTGGACACTTCAAAATGACTTCCATCAATTGTATGTCATTTAATTATGTGAACTCCCTCTACTCATAAGGGCCTGTCTTGCGCCCCCAGCCTTTCTTATGGCTCCTGTGCAGCTTAATGAGACACCATGCGATTTTGAACAAGGAATTCTCTGGGAACTACAACATGCTCTTTCTACAAAAAAGAAGGTTTTTAGATCATATCTCAACTAACAGTTCTGCAGTAGTCACTGCTATAACTTCAGCAGCTGCGTCCACAGTGGCCCTGACCCAGCAAGGGCACACTGCCCATTTTGTTAATCGCCTGCTTTAATACTTCTCTGGCTTTGGCAACACAAGAATGTATAGATACACACATGAAAGCTTCATTACACACTTTAGAAGCTGAGGTATTGCACCTAGGAGATACAGTACAAGCAACGTCATGGTGGCACATACTTTAATCCCAGGATTTTAGATCTTAGGTTTTGCTGGGGAAAGATACATGCCTTTAATCCCAGGAAGTGATGGCTGTGAGCAGAAAGGAATGTACTTTAAAAAGGAATTACTTGTATTAAATAGGATAAGTAATGAAATATTTTGTCTGAATTTGTCAAATGTTAATGGACTGGGCATTGTTAATATATATAATGAAGTGTTTTGTCTGAATCTGTCAAATGGTAATGGGATGGACATTATTAATGTAATTTTTTTTTTTTTTTAGGATTTACAGACTTTATTGGTTCAACAATAAATGGCGAAGGAAAACGTTAGCTATTACCGCCAGGGCATTATCCATACATTCAAATGCAATCCTTCGGATGCTTAATGTAGTTCTTGATTGTATTTATTGTATATGCTTATTGTATATAATTTACCTTATATTAGTTATAACTTTTTATTTTTAACAAAAAAAAAGAGAAATGTGGTTGATATATTGTACACCCCAATAAACTTACCTGGTGGTCAGAGAACAGAACAGCCACTAGATAGACATAGAGGCCAGAAAATGGTAGCAAACACACCTTTAATCCTAGTATTCTGGAGGCAGAGATCCATCTGGATCTCTGTGACTTCAAGGTCACACTGGAAATACAGGCAGGCATGGTGGCACATGCCTTTAATCCCAGGAAGTGATGGCAGGAAGCAGAAAGGTATGTAAGGTGTGAAGACCAGGAACTAGAGGCTTTTAAGCTTTTAGGCTTTCAACAGCAGTTCAGTTGGGATCCATTAGGGTGAGGACTCAGAGGCTTGCAGTTTGAGGAGACAGGATCTGCTGAGAAGTTGAAAAGGTGAGGTTAGCTGTGGTTTGTGTTCTGTCTCTCTGATCTTCCAGCGTTCACCCCAAAACTGGGCCCTGGGTTTGTTTGTATTAATAAGACCTTTTAGGATTCATGTTACACAGTATAACATCAGTTAACTCCACAGTGCCCTGCTGGCTTTACATATGTCTATTTTACCCCTTTAGGCTATAATAAATCCAGATAAAAATGAAATAAAATTAAAAGTTACTTACAGCAATATGATGCCATTAGAATGTTTATTTAGATTTATTAACAGTCAGGCAATTAATTACTGTCCTAGGCTGTGGTCATCTCAAATTCAGTTCCCCTTTGTTGCCAGCCCAAGACTTATTACAGAAGGCACAAGGATTCAATGCTTTTACATCCTTTTAGCATGCATTCTGCATGATGTTCAAACTCTTTATGTTGGTGATTCATTTGGAAATATTAGGGGGCATTTTAGGTGTAAGGGATATCAGTGTCTCTTAGACATCCAGATACAAAATACTCACCTGACATTAAAGAGTCAGAAAAAGGGCTATGGGGAGACAGAGCAACTGGAGACATTCTCACAGGCCATGAGGACTAAGAGAGGAATGGTAGGCCTGATAGACAATCACATGTTCACACAGTTGGGCTTGCCCGGCAGACCGCCTAACTATTTCCGGTGTAGAATAGCCATGTCCAGGTCAGACATCTCTCGGGACCGGGACTCTGTGGCCTTATGTGGTTGCATAAAGCGCGTGCGCAGCCATGTAATCTACACGCATGCCTGGAGTACCCACAGGAGTCCCTGTACGCATGCGTGGCCCAACCTTTAAAAAGCCGGGCACCATCTTGCATGAGCCCCCCTTATCTCCTTACCCACTTGTGTTTCACGCAGGCCTGTCACCTCTATCCTCTTTAATAAAACTCTTCTGTGGTTTTGTCGTGTTCAGGACGTGTTCCTAGCGCCGCATAACTAACAAGGCCTGCTGTGTGGAGCTAAGAGGTGAGGGGTGTGTTTGCCACAGGGACCCTTTGGGACAGGATGGAAGCCTGGCTCTACTGTTGGTCTTACAGCTAGCTGCTTCTGGAAATCTCAGGGGAATCCTGCCTTCTCCCAGGGGGTGGAGGGGTGAGGATGAGCTTTGGGCAGGGTGGGAACCATCCTTGTCAGGAGAAGACAGGTACAGAGTGAGTCAGAGAGCTGGAGAACATGGTAAATGGAGAGGGAAGAAATAAGAAGAGGGCTTGGAAAATTCTTGTGGGGGTGAAGAGGGAGAATACTCACTGAAGGCTAAGTGAACCTAGCAATTCTGTAACACATGCCCCTGGCTGACCTAAGGGGTGTGGTCACAGATTGCAGAGGCTTCCTTGTGCTCTGGGAGGCACATGGGTATTGGGGTGTACTGACCACTACAGTGTAGTCAGGAAGCTGCTGCAGGAAGGAACTGGAAGCCCTTTATCCCAGATCTGGATGACTGGCCTTCTGTTGGGGGGCGGGGTGTTTGCAGCTGGGGAAGGATGCAGGGAGTCTCTAACACAGAGAGGGTGGGCCTTTTAGTGTGCACTGCCCTCAAGACACACAGTGGGTTGGTGTGCACCTCATGGGAGCACAGGTGTGTGGGCTCATGCAGGTCCATTGATTGAAGACTCAGGGGCACCTTAAGAATGAATCTAGTCCTTTGTGGCTGAAGGGGTATCAGCCTCTAAGAACTGAAACCTTTTCCCTTTGCCCAGGGCATTTTTATTTTTCTCCGTATTTACACTTCAGCCAGTTGATTTCCATACGTTCAAAACAACCTGAAAGAAGCTTCCAAAAAGACAATGCCAAGTGCAAATTTCTCAATTTATCAGGTACCACAGTTTTACCAGGTTTCCTGAACCAGGAAAAAAAAAAGGGGGGGGGGGTTGCATAGGCTTTGTATGACTCTTTGGAGACTCTCAGAAAAGATTTACATAGGGCCAAAAGAAACAACAGGTATCTGCAAAACAAAAGTCAGATTAGGGCTAGGTGCTGCTCTCTGGAGCCAAGCCAGGTATAGCCTGGCGGGAATGCTGCCCTAAGATGGGGCTGGTCTGGTTGGTGGTGAATTTAAGACTTTTAGATTCCTGTTCAAAATGCCATGAAAGGATTACTTTCTATATATTACAGAGTACAAAAGACACTCTGTAAGAAATTGCATATGGAACAGGACTGGACTTGCCAGGACTCATCAGGAACTCTCAGCATCTACAGCATCTGCACTTTCTCCCAGAGGAACCTCAGCTTGGGATCGCCTCCACCTCCACTCATTGACATAGCACTCAAAGTTTCCATGGAAGTCCAGTGGTCATGAAGAAGAGGAAGACTGAGTCTGGCTCCATCTTCAAGCAAACATAAAGCTGGGAAACTACTGGTTTTCTGTTCCAAGACAAGATCATAAGACCAATGGAGATGGCACTGTTCCAGAACGCCATAATCCTGGCCCAACTGCTGCTGCTGTGCCCTTTTTGGGGTTGGGTGTCCTGTGAAGGTGAGCACTGGAAAGAGAGGGCAGCAACTCAGTCTGTGCCTGTTTTGTGAAGTGCAGTGGGAGTGTGTCAGAATCTGGTGTGTGTGAAGAGTCAGAGGTTGGTGGGATCCATGGGGAGAACTGTATCAGAGAATGGGGAGGAGAACTTCACTATCTAAGGATACTGTGAGACACTGGAGAAGGGGATCTTTGTCTGTACTAGCCTGGTGGTGTGGTCTTAGGCTCCTGGGGACTTATTCTGCTCAAGATCACTCCTGCAAATGCTGGATTCATGGCAGGTCATAGACCTCTGTTTTTTCCTGCTGCAACTGACTGACTTCCTGTGCATCGGGCCATGGGGAGGTACCAGTCAGTGTTAGCTCAGGTGAGCAAGTAGGATGAGGGTTTTGAATGTCCCTTATCCTAGAGAAACATGGAAGGAGGGGTTAGTGGCAGTAGGACATTTTGTAAAGTGAGTATTTGGTACAGTGTGACAGTGGGGATGGGGGTTCTCTGCTGCTCTCTGTGGATGTGGCAGGCAAGCTCTTGAGGTGGTAACAATGGGAGAGGCATGTAATAAAGCAAGCAGTAGGGCAGGGAGGTAGAGAGGAGCCATGATGGTTGTGGGGACCCAGTGAAGGGGGAGTGGAGGAGGGGTTGCAGAAAGGAAGTGTCTGGGCAAGTGTGGACGGGGAGTCAGTAGACTCAAGGACATTGTCTCAAGTTTACTCGGGATTTATCAAACATGTTCTGGTATGCCCACATTCCATTGTCCAAATTCTACTACAGTTTGAATGAGAATGTTAGCATTTGTTTATTTGCTTGATTGTTCCCAATTTAATTTCTTATTGATTTTTTGTGGAATTCTCATCATGCATCTCGATATCACTCATCTCTCTTCTATCCCTTCCCTTCTGCCCTCTACCCTTCAACTTCCCCGCCCAGATAAAACAAAACAGAATTCAAAAGAAAAAGAAAGAAGAATCTCATTGTGGAATCCATAGTGTGTCACAGTGAGTCACACATTCTCTAGTCCACATATCATTATTTGCAAGTGTTCACTGCACATGAGTCACTCATCTGGTTTTGAGACTTGACACTGGGCGCTCACTGGGGCTCCTTTTGGATATCCTGTTGTTGTCCTGTGTCATGGAGATCCTGCAACTTCAGGTCTAGGGCTGGCCCCTTCACATGCTCCAGCAGATCACAGAAAGGGTGGGTTATGGGAGGGGCCAACTCACAGCCTGGTTCTGGGCCTGGGTGATTGCTAGTTTGCTTAGCCTGCCACATCTTCCTCATCCTGTGTGGCAGGATCCTGCACTGTTGTTCCCTTTGCGGGAGGGGACCAAGTAGGCACACACAGACTCTGGGAGAATGTCCAAACAACAAGCTCAGTTTATTCAAGAAGAGGCAAGCTTTCTATACCCTCCACCCCACCCTGGGAGGAGGTCTGATGAAAATGCATCCGCTGGTGTGACGTGGCTGTCTCTCATTGGTCCAGGTAATCTCCAGATCATGTTTCAGCTGCTGTTACTAAGGCCCTTTGGCAGACCCAGGCTGGATCTCAGAAAGTATCTTTTTTACTTGTTTGGGCCTGCTGGCCCTCAAGCCTGTTAGGGATGAGTCATCCTACAATCCTGGACACCAGGGTGACCTCTCCAGCTTCACTCTGGCTAGCTCACCCTATGTAGTAAGCAGAAGGGGGCCAGGCCCATTGTGGTCCATCTCTGATGTCCTCCAGGCTGGCTTCTCAATGCCAACACCACCAGGGCCAGCTCTACTGTGTTGCCCAGGAGAGGTGTAGGGACCACTCTTCCAAGTGCTGCAGCCAGGGAGGGACAGGGCCAGCTCTTCCACTCTCACAACCCAGGGGCCAGCTCTCTCACTGGCCACAAATGGTGAGGGGCTAGCATGGGAGAGCATCTTTTTGTTGCCCATGCTACCACATGGCAGATGAGAGAGGCAGAACCAGCTCTCCCAGTCCCATGCCCTCAGGTCCAGCTGACCTGCTCACAGTCATCTCTGTCTTGATGCCCAGGTGAGGTGCAGGGACCTGCTCTCTCCAGTGCTGCAGTTGGTGGGTATAGGACCAGTTCTCCTACTGTTGCAGCCAGTGAGGGTGGGTCACACTCTGTGTAATCCTATCCTCTCTGCTTTGGTGGTAATAGGAACCACAGACATGACCATGGCTGCAGCAGGGCCATGGGCACAGACGTGGCCCTTGTAGGCAGCCCAGATATCACCATGGCCATGGATGGCAAGCAGGTCACTGACCGCTGCACACTGATCACTGCCTTCATCTCTTTGAATCTGCCTCTGTCCATAGGACATGAACCATTCTGTCTCTCTCTCTTTCATATCTCACCATATATTTGCTTACTGTAATAGAGCCCAAACATCCAGATCAGCTCCAAATCCCACCATGAGTCCTAACTTTCAGATGCTATAGGTTTCTTCAGTGGAATTCCAGTCTTATATATTCTATAGCTTTTTCACTGGATGCACAGCCCCATGAATGCTCTCACTCTTAGCTCTAGCTTCTTATTCCTTCATTTCAAAACTCAAGTAAACTTGTTTGTCCATTCATAGATTTCATATATTGCATCTCTGTAATATAGCCATCCTGATCATTGTGGAGGATGTCCTTAATATATACCTGTATTCGGTTTTCAAATCTTTCATTGAGGATTTTGTCTGTGAGTTCATTAGGGATATTGGTCTGTGATTTGGGGATTTTGCTGTGTCTTTCCCCAGTTTGGGTATGAGACTGATGCTGGTATAGACCAAGTTTGAGAATGCTCCTTATGGGTCTCTCTCTTTTTTAATAATTTAAGAAGGATTGGCTGTAGATCTTTAAAAACCCTTGAATTCTACTGTGACACTATGTGTTTGTTTTATTGTATGTTTATTTGTATATGTGTTCATATTTTTTTGGTCAGAAGGATTATCATTACTATTTCAACCTTCCATTTATTACGGTTTGTTTAGGCTGTTGATCTCTTCATGGTTTAACTTTGATGGTTTGCCTGAATCTAGAAATGTAACCTTTTTTTTAGATTTTCCAACATGATGGAGTAGAGGGTTTTGAAGTATTCCCTTGTAATACTTTGAATCACATAGTAGACCCCTTTGTCCAATCAGCTTTACTAGCACATGTTGATTGCAATGTGTCATGGATCTGGCTCAAAGCCTCTGGTTTCTGGTACACTGTCATCACAGCAACCCCACTGAAACTCCCCTGGGATATCCCGCAGCAGCCCTGTCTCATAGAGATCCTGTGGGTATCATTCCATAGGACCAGTTACTTCAGGAGCTCCAGCAGGTCCTAAAATGGGTAGGCGTTAGGATGGATGAACCCAAAACCTAGCTATGGGTCTGGTTGCTAGCTGAGCTGATCAGTCTGGGTCACTGGAGCAATGGGTCACTGGAGCGAGGTGAGAGGGAGGCTCTAGTCTCTTAGATAAGTGTTTTCAACTCAGAAGAGAAAGATATCCTAGCCATCAGGAAAAGGACTGTGCCTTTACATGTTACAAGGGAAAGGTATCCTGGCTGTCAGAAGCTAGACTATACCTATGATTTCTGATTTCAGGCCCTCTGATTTCTGTGGTGGTGTTCTAGTGGGGATGGCTTCCCCACAGGAATGTAGAAATCCTGCCCCTCTCTAGGAGAGCCATTACAGCTCACCTCTACCCCACTCTGCTAAGAGTGTCCCGGTAGAGATGGGCATTGCTTCTCTGCCCCAGAGAAAATTGCTACTTCTCTGCTCCACTCTGCTAAGGCTCCCCCCCCCCCCTGCAAATATGTAGCAGTTGCTCCGGCTGCAGAGAAAGTTATTACTTCTGGCCCAGCTCCACTCCAGTGAAAGAAGGTCCTTACCCAAAACACATTAAAAAGTTTTGTTGGGAGGGATGAATCCAGGAGAGAGGCTGCCTCTGTCACCGTGAAAAAAGGCAGCTCCCAACTGAACAGGCACACAGCTTATACAGTGCCTTTTAGTGGCAGAGTTTTCCCAGGAGAAAGATTTCAGGGTGGGAATTGTTTGGATTCCAATCGCTGTGTTTGGACAAACTCAGAGATTGGCTGAATTTCCTGCTTAGGAATTGGTTGGTTTTCCTGCTTTGTTGGGCGAGGTAGGGTATATTTCTTTGGCTCTGGTTTCAAGGCCAGGGTGTGTTCCTTTCACTAGCACTGGTTTCAGGACCACAGAGTGTTTACTTTGGCTCTGTTGTCAGAGCCAGGATACACTTCTTTTCAGGGCTCAAGTGTGTTTCCTTCACTGTCTCTGATTCCAGGGTAAGGGTGTGATTCTTTGGGTGGCCCTATTACCCTATACCCTGTGCCCATACCATTAGGGTCATTTCTCCCTCAACTGTGGTGAGGGGTGGGGCCATCTCTCCCAAAAGTAGGGCCAGCTTTCCCATGAGGATTGGGACCAGCTCTCTTGCTCAGTGTCCAGCAAGGTACAGGACCAGTTTTCCCAGGCCCAGCCAAGGACAGAACCAGCTCACCTTGGCCCTCTGATTTCATCATCTATGGTTCCTATGGCCCCCTGAAGTCACAAATACACAGAAATCAACACAGACTCCAGGTTTCAGCTGGAGGATGGACCCAGACTTGATCCTCAGCAGTAGCCGGGGTAGAGGTCTCCATTGCCCCAGGTGTAAGGGCTAGTCCACTCAGATTGGCATGGCCCCAGCAATGCCA
Organism: Onychomys torridus; assembly: GCF_903995425.1. NCBI lineage: Eukaryota > Metazoa > Chordata > Mammalia > Rodentia > Cricetidae > Onychomys > Onychomys torridus. The sequence goes on along the minus strand of NW_023413825.1, from coordinate 270,630 downwards.
GGCCCTAAGGCACAAACATGGCCCTAGAACTTAGGCTTCCACATGACTTTTGATGGAACCAGGTGTGTTGAACATCAACACAGACTCTAACTGGAGTAGGGCCCCATCCAGATGTAGTCCTTGGCTGTAGCTCTGGCTGGTATGTACGATTATATCTAAAGCAGCATAGGCTACTCAGATCTGTATGATGCCAGCTTCAACATGGATGGTCCTTGGGCACCAACATGGTTCCAGTTGGCTAATCAGACTCAGGCAACCACAGAACCATTGGTTGCAACAGGAACCACAAATACTGAATCAGACCCTGGCTGCTATAGGGCCACAGACACACACATGACCCTCAGCAGCAGCCCAGCCCAGACAACACCAGGGCCCTGGGTGGCAGCAGAAGATACCCAGAGCACCATGGCTTTGTGGTACCAAGGCCCTCAGACAGCAGAAGGCCATTTTACATCTCTCTACTACAGTCTCTCCTTCTGACTCTCCCTCTCCCTCTCCTTTTCTCTTTCGTGTTCTAACAAAACACTCCACTTGGCTTCTCACACTCACACAGCAGCACAGTACAGTCTGAGCTCAAGTCCTCAAGGCAGAGCTGACTGTGAAAACCATCAACTTGTTAATTGTGTCATCTTTCTCTTCCGTTTTCAGGAACCCATACTCTGCACTATGACCTCATGGCCTTGTCTCTGCAGGGCTCAAGGAAGTTGGAATTCAGGGCCCAGGGATACATTGACAATGAGCTCTTCCTGCGCTATGATGGTGAGAGGACAAGAACAGAGCCCTGCGGGCCGAGGATCAAGGGACAAGGAGGAGCTGAGATGTGGACAAGAGAGACTGAGGACATTCAGGAGAAGGAGGAGCAACTCAGGAGGATGCTGAGTGATGTCATGACCCAGAAGGGCCAGCATGGAGGTGAGTAGGCAGAGACAGAAGCACAGAATTCAACTCTGGTCTCTAAAGTCAGGGTTGGCGGTGGACACAGCTAGGATTGAATAAACCAGTGATGCTTCTGTGAGGGATGCAGGGCTTGACTCCTGAGAGGTCACAGGATGTGCCCAACTCACCTTAAGACAGAGGGAAATAAGGTTCTTAAAAAGTAAGGTGACCAAACAAAATAAAAATGAAAAGGTGACAAGTCTCTGCCTGGTATGGCCAGGCATTCACACCCTTCAGGAAACTTTTGGCTGTGAAACCCAAGGAAACAACACTGGAGGCTTCTGGCGCTTGGGCTATGATGGCCAAGACTTCCTCTCCTTTGACCAGAAGAGCCAAACATGGAAAGTGTCTGTGCCTTCAGCACATTCATCCAAGACATTCTGGGAGAGACATGGCCCCAGTATGGAACAAGTTAAGACTTTTCTGAATGACATATGTCCTGACCGTCTCCAGAGATATTCCATTTATTTGGGGAACCAATTGATGGATACAGGTAATGACTATGGGTTTGTGGGTCTGCATTCACTGAGTCTGACTGCATCTTTCCACAATGCTTATGAAGTGCTAGGTTCTCACTAAATTAGACAAGCATCACATAGCCCAAGGTGACACTCATGGAGTGTGAGCAATCTCCTCCAGAGCCTCTGTTGTGCACCTCAGACGGGGAAGCTTAGGTATCTCTGTCATGAGTTCACAGCTATAAGTCCCCAGATGTGAGTAATCTTAGATTTCACTCCATTGCCCCCACTTTCTGGGGTACTCACTTTGAGGAACTGAGACAACTGGATGTGTGGAGTCCTGTCCCTTAGATGGGGTCATCATGATGAGGAGTTGAGATAGGAGACTTCTGCACCTGGACCTGGTTCACAACATAATCTGTGTTATGGGTCAAAGACATTCTGTTCTTGTTCTGGTCTTGAATTAGAAAGTCAAGTTCAATGCTTCTTCTTCACTTTAATCTTGTGACAAAAAACACAGAGCAGAAGGGGGAATTTGGGTCCTTGTGTTTAACAGATAAGCATCAGGGAAACCAGAAATGTTAAACACAAAGGGGTGTCTCTTCAAAGGCACCAATGTTTTCCACCCACGAATCTGGGAGCAGACAGATGTGGTTAAGAGCCTTCTGACCTTTGAGCAATTTGTATGATCAGGGCACACAGGCTCTCCAAGACCCTTATCTTCATCTTGACTCATTCAATCTACAACACTATTCTCCTCCAGACCTTCATCATGAACTTGTTTTTCTTGAGCCTGTTTCTTCTGTTAACCTATAGGATCTATTTTTATGGATGATGTCACTTGTACTTTACAAGACTTTTCATATAGTCATGTATTAATCTTCATTGTGCACACAGGATTGAGTTAATTATCACCAGGAATCTTTTTTTTCCCATAGTACTGAATTTAAATATACTTAAAGCACACTACCCAGGATCAGACTCTCAAAGTTTGAACTAACACTGGCTACTGCTCAGTGTTGAACCAGACTTCCTTCCTGCCTATTGTGGATCGACACTTTCTGCTGGGGCATCATGTACACAGAGACCCCCACACTGAGTGTCCACAGAAACCAGTGTGGTGAGGGGGCAGTCGGGATGAAGAAACCGCTTATCATTCAGGGATCTTTAAGGGGAAAATCTTAGAGCCTTAGGCAAACAATCAGTTCCCTGTTCTAGGAAGGTTGGTCCCTCACAGTGCCTTAGAGCATGCAGAACAGGCTTTCTTTTATTCTATGGAATAAGGAGCTACAGTCCACTGTGGTCAGGTTTCCAGTCCCTGAAGACCAAAGAAGCTCTTCGTCTCATCTGTGTCTAAAAAATTCTTCTGCATCACAGGCTAGATCAGCTGGCTTCTGATAGAAAGATTTTCATGTCCTCTCAACTTCTTCACGTATGGGGGGCTGACACCCATAGATACCAGGGGCCAAAGAAGCTGTGTAGAAATCATCGGACCACAGGTAGCCTGTCTCCCAGCAAGAGGAGGCTGGATAAAATATCCACAGGGTGACACTATATAATATCTGGTTTGTTTCTTACCACATTCTTACCAGGAAAGGCCTTTGGGGTCCTCAGCCTCACTGATCTCTGCCTTGTCTGTCAGCAGGTGTACAGGAGATGACTGTGACCTACACAGTTCTGCAGTGGGTGGCCCATTGTGACCTGCTTTGTTTCTAACCTGTGACTTTGCCTTCCCCATCCCTGAAGTTGGGTCTTGGGAGACAGCTCAGTGGGTAAGAGCACTGGTTGCTCTTGCAGAGGACCCAGGGTGAATTCCCAGTATCCATGAGGGGCCTTAAAATCATTAGTAACTCCAGTTCTAGGGGATCCAATACCTTTGGTGACTTTTGTAGGCACTAGGTTACACATGGTACATGTACATTCTTGCAGGCAAAACATTCACTTATATAAAGTAAATAATTCTACAATATTTAAAACATCAAGTTTCATTTTTTTATTTGGCTTGACTTTTTTAGCAAACAGAGTCTTGTAATTCACCTAACACCTGCCTCTACTTTTCTAGTGTTATGATGATGGACCTGACTAGGATCTGAAATGTGATGTTTAAAGCTTTGGATAAATCTTGTAACTGAAAATAAGAGGTTGTCCTGGGATATTAGTGAAGGAAGAAAGACACTGGTCATCAGTTTTTGGCCAACTCCAGGAACAAAGAATCATGGCCACTGTCAGCTGACTGTACTTAGAGAGTCCCTCACCTGTCCCCTAGAGACTGCAGAGCTGGCTTTGTCATAGAGAAGAGGCACAGCCCACCAGGGTCTGATCTGTGGCCCCTACAAACACTGAGCCTCTGTCCTCTCAGTGCCTGTTGTTCATCTATGACCTGTGTTGGAAAGAGAAGCTGATGGCCGGTGACAGCAGGGAGACCATGTCCTGTCATCATCCACATGTAAATAAGGGATGGATCCTCAAGAGCATCAGAGGCCATTGGAGCTGAGCCCCAGCCTCCCACAGTGCTACAACCACTGTGAATGTGTCATCTAGGGAGGGGAGGCTGGAAGCAAATATGAACAGGGGAGTTCTTCTAGACTACTTCATGCAGAGATAGAAAGGTCCTCACCATCACTGACTCACTTTATCTTCTCTCAGGTCCCCCACAGGTGACAATCTCCAGAAGGCCATATCCAGTGGGCAGGATCACCCTGACATGCTGGGCTTTTAATCTGTATCCTCATGAGGCTACCTTGGCCTGGCTTAGGGATGGGAAGCCAGTACAGCAGCATACCTTTGGGCCTGGGACCATCCTGCCCAGCGGAGATGGGACCCACCAGACCTGGGTGTCTATTTGGGTTCTTCCTGGACAGGAACCACACTTCACCTGCCGCCTGAGATATCATAGCAAGACCATTGATGTCCCTACTGCCCTTGGTGAGAATACGGGGCAAGCTTCACTCTAGGAGGGGAGAGGGGAAGGCAGGGTCGGGAAGCCTCTGTGGAGTACAATCACCACAGCTTTCATGGTGACCTCCAGGACCTCAAGCCTGGAAAACCGGTGGAACCACCAGCTCAGCTTCTGCTCTTGTGGCTTCTGCTTTTCCTGCCATGTTGGTATTTCTAGCCCGGGCCTAGAGCAGCAAGAACACACAGGACAGCAAGAGACCAGGTGAGACCAGGTAAAAGAGGGTGACAGGCCTTTTCTTCTCTCTGTAAATTGGACAGGTAGAAAGGTAGTCACATAAGCAACTTTTTGCCTCACTGGTGAATGGAAGGACCCAAGGAGCCACCATCCAGGACCTGTTAACCTGCCCCCTTGTTGAGAGGCAGCGCCCCCTGGTGGATGTACAGTGCTGCTCCCTATGTGTTCTTAGCTACATTATGAAACACAGGGGCAGGAAAGCAGGCAGGATACTCAACAGCAAAGTCCAGACTGGCAAACCACAAATGTTCCTGTCTCTTCAACAAATATGTAGAAAGCAAAGAGCCAAACAATACAGAGGGAGACCTGGTAGCCCTAAAGATGATTGAGAGGCAATTCACCAGATGATGATGTTGTCTATTGCAATTAGCATCTTGATTCAAACATGGAAACTTCTCAAAAGGTATTCATGAAACATCTGGTTGAGACAGTGTATGTATACAAAAATACAAACATTTAACAGATTTGGAAGATATTTTCATCTATGTGGGTCTTTAAATCTGTATTAATAATCAAATGGATCTTTAAAGATCCAATACAGGACTTATCTTCTAGGTTGAATTACTCTCTTTCTACTTTCAGCCATGCCAGCCTAAAACAATCACAACAAAATTAGATAAATGTTAATACTCCCTTCACAATAAAAGGAAGTGAGCAGGCCCTCCCAAACAATCTTATTTTAAAAATAATAATGGGACATCTATGTACATTGTTTTGGTTTTAAAAAAATAAAAATGTGATAAACATGTGATATGGTATTAAAATAGTAAAATGTTATAAAATGATACAAATTACTTAAGGAGTGAAGACTGATGTATAAAGATTATATGGACATATGGTTATTGAGGAAAAAAAATTAGAGATACATTTTACACTTGCAAATTGCTGACTTTGATTCTGTAAACTTGCTTGCGTTAGACACTGACCCATCCTCTCCCTGGAAATAAGTAAAAAGTTTCAGAGTCCAGCTGTCGGCCTTGGGACAAGGTCTGCAATTATAGATTAAAATAATAATAAGTCCCTGTTTAAAAAATTCCTCAAAGAGGACCCAAGATAAGGACCATCTTGCGAGTCCAGCAAACTAAGTCAAATGTCAGCCAATCACAAGCCTGTAACTAGGCAAACTCCCCTCCAGAGTAACCGCTCCCCCTAGACCTCCCCGAGCCAACCAGTTTATGACTAATGTTACAAAATTTCCCGTGTAACAAAATGATTGCTGAAATATATGATGATTTTTAAATTGGGCCAAACCCGGGGCACCTGGTATCTTATGCTAATTTTGTAGTTTCTGCCTTTAAAATGCTTGTAACTATTGCTCCAGGCTCTCTGACTGACCAGGACAGAGAGCCCACTTGCGCCAGTGCTGAATACATTCCTCTTGTGTGTTGCATCTGCTGGTTTGGAATCTTGGTTTCTGGGGGAGCCCTCTCGCAGACGAAAGTATCCCAGGACTCTGGGGTCTTTCATTTGGGGGCTCATCTGGGATTTGGGCGCTCCCAGACCCAAATTCCAAGGCCAGTTGGAGGTAAGACAGAGCTCTAACGTTTCATGTCTTTAATGTTTTTTTTGTTGTTGTTCTATGTTTTGGGATCCAAAAGTGCCTGTACAGGACTTGTATCTGAATTTGTATTTGGGCCAGTGGGGAAGGCAGACGTGCCCAGACCCCTGGTCCCGCCCTGGAGTCCCACTCTAGGGTCGTTTGGAGGGAGGAAGAGATCCGAGTGTCTCTTTGTTCTAGGGAGTTAAGGCACGGCCGGCCCCTCCCATTTGAAGTTTCCTTCCTCATTTGTACTCACTAGGAACCACGTGGCATCTGTCTAGTCTTGTTTGTTTCTGTTTACTGTTTATTGTCTTTATATGTCTGGTGGCCTCTAGAAAAATGGGACAATGACTAACAACCCCCTTAAGCCTCACTTTAGATCACTGGAAAGATGTTACGACCCGGGCCCACAACTTGTCACTGGAGGTCCAGAAAAAAAAATGGATCGCTTTCTGTTCTTCAGAATGGCCTGCTTTTAATGTAGGGTGGCCAAAGGATGGCTCTTTTAATCTCCATGTTCTCTTACAGATGAAGGCTCGAGTTTTTCAGCCCAGCCCTCATGGACACCCTGATCAGGTCCCCTACATAGTCATTTGGGAGGATCTCGCCCAAGATCCCCCAAAGTGGATCAAGCCCTTCCTTCCCCAGCCTCTGTCCACACCCCCTGTTCCCCTCCCTACACGCTCATCTTCCCTCTATCCCCTAAAAGAATTGTCTGGGTTAAAAGCTAAGGACTCTTCCTCCTCACCTCCCCCTGTTTTATCTGATGATCAGACAGATTCACTACTGTTAGACCCCACCACCACCTTATGCCCAACCCACTCGCTCGATAAGAAAAGAACAAAGGGGCCACCTAGAGGGCTCCCTTTCCCCACCTGCTCCCTCCCCAGATTCCACTGAACCGGAGGCGGGTCCCCAGGTGCTACTGCAGCCTCTGGCTCCCTCACCACCTCCCAGCAGTCGTATGCGCCTCCGCCATGATCGAAGAGGGGACAATGAGGGGGTCTGGACAGCCCATGCTCTTCCCCTCCGGACAGTGGCCAGCCAATTTCAGTATTGGCCTTTTTCTGCTTCAGACTTATAAAACTGGAAAACTCACAACCCATCCTTTTCACAAGACCCTCAGGCCCTGACAGGCTTGATTGAATCAATTCTGTTAACCCACCAGCCCACTTGGGACGATTGTCAGCAGCTCTTACAGACTCTCCTCACCATGGAGGAACGGCAGCCAGTGTTCCTAGAGGCTCACAAAAATGTTCCAGGAGAAGATGGCAGACCGACACAGTTGCCTAATGAGATCGATGAAATGTTCCCATTAACCCGCCCTCATTGGGACTTCAACACTGCAGCTGGTAGGGAGCGGCTCCGTCTTTATCACCAGGTTCTGTTGGTGGGTCTCAAAGGGGCTGGAAGGTGCCCCACCAATTTGGCCAAGGTACGTGCGATAATACAGGGGGCTGAGGAAACACCGACAGGATTCCTAGAGAGGTTGATGGAAGGATATCGTATGTATACGCCCTTTGACCCCTCTGCTACACATAGGCAATCCGATGTTATCATGTCCTTTATCGGGCAATCAGCCCCAGACATACTGACTAAGCTACAGTGGTTGGAGGGGCTTCAGGGGTACACCTTACAGGATTTAGTCAAGGAAGCAGAAAATATTTTTAATAAAGGAGAGACACAAGAAGAAAAGGAAGAAAGACTGCATAGGGAGCAGGAGGACAGAGAGGACAAGCGAGACAAGAGACTAGGGAGCTAAGTAAAATCTTGGCCACCGTAGTGCGACAGCCAGAAGAGAGAGGAGCTAGGTTAGGTAGGGGCCTGGGAGACCAAAAGAGACCTCAACTGAGCCGTGACCAGTGTGCATATTGTAAGGAAATAGGACACTGGGCCAAGGACTGCCCTAAAAATAAAAGACAGACAAGAGGACCCTGGAAGCTGACAGAAATATTGTCCCTACAGGATGATGAAGACTAGGACAGTCAGGGCCAGGACCCCCCCCCCCCCGAGCCCGGGTTAACCCTTCGAGTGGGGGGCCAACCAGTAACCTTCCTGGTTGACACCGGTGCCCAACATTCGGTCCTAACTCAATCAAGAGGTCCCTTGAGTTCTAAGACGTCCTGGGTGCAGGGTGCCACGGGAGGAAAGCTGTACCGATGGACAACTGAGCGAAAAGTACACCTTGGGACGGGATTGGTCCCTCATTCATTCCTCCTAGTTCCAGACTGCCCCTATCCATTGTTGGGGAGAAACCTCCTCTCAAAAGTAGGAGCCCAGATTTACTTCCAAGAAAGAGGGGCCTCCGTTAGGGGACCCCAAGGACAGCCCCTCCAAGTTCTAACTCTGCGCCTGGAGGATAAACATCGATTACATGAAAGCCCTCAGTCAGCCCAGATCGACCCCCAATGGTTATCAGATTTTCCCCAGGCTTGGGCGGAGACTGCAGGAATGGGACTGGCTGCAAACCAGCCCCCCCCCCCCCACCCCGTGATCATTAGACTTAAGCCCTCGTCTACCCCGGTGATGATACGTCAGTATCCACTAAGCAGGGAAGCCAAAAATGGAATTAGGCCACATATACAAAGACTGCTACAATTGGGCATCCTAAAACCATGCCAATCCCCATGGAACACCCCCTTATTGCCAGTCAAAAAGCCTGGGACGGGGGACTATCATCCGGTACAGGACTTAAGAGAAGTAAACAAGAGGACAGAGGACATACATCCTACAGTGCCCAATCCCTACAACTTGCTAAGTACGCTGCCCCCAAGCCACACATGGTATACAGTGCTAGATTTTAAAGATGCTTTCTTCTGCATGAGACTAAGCCCTCAGAGTCAGCCAATCTCTGCTTTTGAATGGAGAGATCCAGAATCAGGTTTTTCAGGACAGCTCACATGGACAAGATTACCGCAAGGATTCAAAAACTCCCCGACCCTGTTTCACAAGGCTCTACATCAGGACCTGGCCGATTTCAGAGTCAGCCATCCTCAGTTCGCTCTTCTGCAGTATGTAGATGACCTGCTCCTAGCAGCCAAGACTCGAGATGACTGTCCAAAAGGTACCGGGGCCCTTTTAAAAAGGCTAGGGGAATTAGGGTATAGGGCCTCAGCTAAAAAGGCCCAAATTTGTGTCAGACAAGTGACCTACCTGGGCTATAAGCTGGAAGGAGGACAGAGATGGCTAACAGAGGGTCGTAAACAAGCCATCACCCAGATCCCGCCGCCCACAAGTGCACGGGCCCTGAGGGAGTTCTTGGGAAGAGCTGGATTTTGTCGCTAATGGATACCAGGATTTGCTGAGCTGACAGCCTCTCTGTATCCCCTTACCAAGGCCAATGCCCCATTCCGGTGGGAAAAAGAACAACAACAGGCCTTTGATCGAATTAAAAAGGCCTAATTATCAGCTCCAGCTTTGGGCCTCCCAGATGTGACCAGGCCATTCACTTTATATGTGGATGAACGACAGGGAATTGCAAAAGGAGTTTTGACCCAAAAATTAGGGCCCTGGAAAAGACCGGTGGCCTACTTTTCAAAGAAACTGGACAATGTGGCGGCCGGATGGCCCCCATGTCTCTGTATCATTGTAGCTGTGGCCATATTGGTAAAAGACTCTGATAAGCTAACCTTGGGACAGCCCTTAACAGTGACGGCCCCCCATGCCATAGAGACAGTTATTCGCCAGCCCCCTGACCGATGGCTTTCAAATGCCTGGATCACTCATTACCAGACGATGCTATTAAATCCCGACTGGATTCGGTTTGGGGCTGCAGTCTCTCTCAACCCAGTGACTCTGCTTCCGGACTCAGACTCTCACCTCTCCATCGAACACGATTGTCACCAAATTCTGTCAGAAGTACACGGGACCCGTGAAGACTTAACTGACCAACCTCTGCCAGATGCTGAACACACCTGGTACACGGATGGGAGCAGTTTCCTGCATAACGGTGAGCGAAAGGTGGGGGCAGCAGTAGTAGATGGGACCACAGTCATCTGGGCATCGGCCCTGGAGCCTGGAACCTCAGCACAGAGGGCCGAACTCATCGCCCTGACGCAGGCATTAACAAAGGCCCAGGGAAAAAAGGTCAACATTTACACAGACAGCCAGTATGCTTTTGCTACCGCGCATGTCCATGGAGAGATTTATCGAAGGCGGGGCCTGTTAACTTCGGTGGGAAAAGATATTAAAAACAAAAAAGAAATCCTAGACCTCCTACAGGCCCTCTTCCTACCTAAAAAGGTGAGCATCATCCATTGTCCGGGTCCCCAGGTGGGGAGGGACCCTGTAGCGGTGGGAAACAGGTTGGCGGATGAAACTGCTAGGATGACAGCCTTACAAAACCAAACCCTTGCCTTAACCACATCCCAGGAAGGGCAGCCAAACAAACAGCCTCTCTTCCAGTATTCAGATCAGGACATAGAGATGGCCAAAAAGTTAAAGGCAACCTTTAACAACTCGACCAGAACTTGGGAATACAAAAATAAAAGTATATTGCCCCAAAAGGATGCAAGGAGACTGGTCACTTACCTGCACAGGTGGACTCACTTGGGTTATAAAAAGCTAGAAACTCTTTTACAGAGAGAGGAACAGTTTCATTACATCCCAGATTTATCAGGCATAATTAAACAAGTTGTAGACTCTTGTATTCCCTGTGCCAAGGTCAATGCAGGCCGGTTCCAGGCACCCGCTGGAGTCAGGATGAGAGGAGAACGACCCGGCACCAACTGGGAGATCGATTTCACCGAGATCAGGCCTGGCAAATATGGAGTTAAATATCTCCTAGTCTTTGTAGATACTTTCTCTGGCTGGACAGAAGCCTTCCCCACCAAACAAGAAACAGCACAAGTGGTGGTCAAGAAGATTTTAGAAGAGATCTTTCCTCGATTTGGGCTCCCTAAGGTAATAGGGTCAGATAATGGCCCTGCTTTCGTCTCTCAGGTAAGTCAGATGGTGGCCAAGCTTTTGGGGATAAATTGGAAAATACATTGCACTTACAGACCCCAAAGTTCAGGACAGGTAGAGCGAATGAACAGAACGATTAAAGAGACCATAACCAAATTAGCCCTAGAAACTGGCACTAAAGACTGGGTCCAACTCCTTCCCATGGCCCTGTTTAGAGCTAGAAACACTCCAGCGAGCCATGGACTGACTCCCTATGAAATCCTATATGGGGGACCCCCTCCTATAGCAGATTTCCTTGACCCCGCCATTGATTCCTTTGCAAATACCCAAAGTTTGCAGGTGTGGCTGTGAGCCCTACAACTCATCCAGAGACTGGTGTGGAAGCCCTTGGCTGCCATCTATACAGCTGGGAGCTCCACAGTCCCACACCCCTTCCAGATCGGCGACGAAGTGTACGTGAGAAGACACCAATCCAGGACCCTCGAGCCTCGTTGGAAGGGCCCATATACTGTGCTGCTGACCACCCCCACGGCAGTAAAGGTCAATGGCATCGCTGCCTGGATCCATGCCTCCCATCTTAAGCCAGAACGCCAGCCGGGACTGGACTGAAAATTGGAAAAGACTAGTAATCCCCTTAAACTTCGAGTCTGCCGAGCTGGTATTGTTTCTCCTACTGGTACTTTTACCCTGTAACCTAGGAGCTAGCTCAGCAGCTAATCCACACTCCCCCCAACATCTGGTTTGGGAAGTTAGCACTGCTACTGGACAGGTTGTCTGGTTAACTGAAGGCGACCACACCCCCGGAACCTGGTGGCCCACCCTAACACCTGACCTGTGCCAACTATTCATGGGGCTGGACACCTGGGATATCCCAGAACAAGAAAACCCAAACGATTTACAGTGGAGAGTAAAAATAGTCCCTCCCCCTTGGTATGGGTGCTCAAACCCACAGGCCCGCGCCAAACTCCGTGGTTTGGAGTTCTACGTCTGTCCTAGAGATAGGATAAGTAGAAAACAAGTTCTAAAATATGGAGGGCCTGAGTCCCTATACTGTGCCAAATGGGGATGTGAGACTACCGGGGATGCCTACTGGGGACCATCTTCCAGTCATGATTGGATTCAGGTCAAAAAGGGCTCTGCGGTGGACTGCTCAAAACAGGCTCTTTGTAACCCCTTGTCCATCATCTTTACAGAACCAGGGAAACGAGTTGAAAATCTAGCCCAGTGGCAAAAAGGTCAGACTTGGGGGTTACGCCTCTACAAGGAGGGAAATGACGATGGCCTCTGGTTTAAGATTACCCTCCGCCAAAATCCCCTGTCTCATCCAATGATGATAGGACCTTTGTCCCCGCTCTCGGGTACCCCAAGCCCTGCCACCCAAGATTATAACCACAACCCACACCCCCGTGACTTCAAAAAACCACCCTCCCCCTCCATCAACAACCATACAGATGTCCTTGATGCCCCCCTTATACAACCTGATTAAGGGAGCCTTCTCTGCCCTTAACTCCACCAAAAGTGACCTCACTCGGTCCTGTTGGCTCTGCCTTTCTGAGGGACCCCCTTATCATGAGGGAACAGCCTGCAACGGTACCTACAACAACACTGACTCATGCTCCTTGGGAAGGCAAGGTGCCAGCAAACTAACTTTATCTGAGGTATCAGGACAGGGACTATGTCTTGGTACACCACCCCCTGAAAAGAGTCAGCTCTGTGCCCGCACAGAAAAGGTTACAGCTATCACAGGCAAATACTTAGCACCCTCAGACGGGGGATGGTGGGCTTGTAACACTGGTTTAACCCCTTGTATCTCACCAACGCTGATAAACCAGACTGGTTTCTGCGTTCTAGTGCATCTGTACCCTCGGGTTATATACCATGACTCCCCATCTTTTGAAGAACAGATGGAAGGCCTGACCCACCGATACAAAAGAGAACCTGTCACCATGACCTTAGCTGTCCTCATGGGACTGGGAACAGTAGCGGGCATAGCGGGGGCGGGAATGGGGAGTGCTGCTTATGTGCAAGGGTATCAGCACATGGAACAGCTAAAGGCCGCTATAGCAGAGGATTTGAGGGGGCTAGAGGCTTCCATCTCTGCATTAGAAACCTCCCTCACCTCCCTGTCAGAGGTTGTGCTCCAAAATCGAAGAGGCCTAGACTTGGTTTTCATTAGAGATGGAGGATTATTTGCGACCCTAAAAGAAGAATGTTGCTTCTATGCGGACCACACTGGGGAAGTACATGACTCCATGGCCAAGCTTCATAAGCGACTGGAGGAGCGAAAATGGGAAAAGGCCGCCGGAGCCAGTTGGTTTGAAAATTGGTGGTCCAAATCCCCCTGGCTCACCACATTGTTGTCTGTGTTAGCAGGGCCCATCATCATCCTACTTTTGCTTTTCACTTTTGGCCCCTACATTCTTAATAGGCTGCTTCAGTTTATCCGAGAGAGACTGTCCATTATGCAGGCTATGGTATTAACCCAACAATACCAAGCATTAAGAACGACTGACACTCCACAAGATAATATACAGACACCCTAAATTTTAAGATTAAAATTAGTCCAAAGAAAAAGGAGGGAATGAGGGAAAAAAATTAGAGATACATTTTACAATTGCAAATTGCTGACTTTGCTTCTATAAACTTGCTTGCGTTAGACACTGACCCATCCTCTCCCTGGAAATAAGTAAAAAGTTTCAGAGCCCAGCAGTCAGCCTTGGGACAAGGTCTGCAATTATAGATTAAAATAATAATAAGTCCCTGTTTAAAAAATTCCTCAAAGAGGACCCAAGATAAGGACCATCTGGCGAGTCCAGCAAACTAGGTCAAATGTCAGCCAATCATAAGCCTGTAGCTATGCGAACTCCCCTCCAGAGTAACCGCTCCCCCTAGACCTCCCCGAGCCAACCAGTTTACTACTAATGTTACAAAATTTCCCGTGTAACAAAATGATTGCTGAAATATATGATGATTTTTAAATTGGGCCAAACCCGGGACACCTGGTATCTTATGATAATTTTGTAGTTTCTGCCTTTAAAAATGCTTGTAACCACTGCTCCGGGCTCTCTGACTAACCAGGACAGAGAGCCCACTTGTGCCAGTGCTGAATACATTCCTCTTGTGTGTTGCATCTGCTGGTTTGGAATCTTGGTTTCTGGGGGAGCCCTCTCGCAGACGAAAGTATCCCAGGGCTCTTTCAGTTATAGAATGAAAAACTAAAAGGTTTTTTATAAGTTACAAAGGTCTGAGTAAGGCACTTAATGTAGTTAAGGATAAGACTTAAAAATAATATACATGATATTTGTTTCTAAGGTCTAAGATTAACAATTACAAAAAACTGGCTGTAAAGTATGTCAAATCAAGGTGGGGGTGGGGTCAGGAATCAGGTGGGGTGGTTTGGGGGAGAGTACTGAAAGAACCAATGGGGAAGGGGATATTTCAGGGTCAGAGAGAAACCTGGTGCAAAGTAAACTCCCAGGAATCTACAAGGACGACCCCAGCTAACACTCCTAGCAATAGACACACCTACACTGAACTGGCAACTTCCCGTGACCAGGCAAGACTTCCAGTGGAGGTGTCTGCACCCCAACTGAGCTACATAACCTTCCACCTACATTGTGTTCTGACTGTGGGATGTGCTGGGGTAAGGGTGACATAGAGACTGTGGGAGTGGCCTACCAATGGTCCAGCCTCAGACCCATGCCAAGAGAGTGAGCCCACCCCTGACACTGCCTGGAGTGCCAGACCCAGAGGCTGGATGGCCCAGAGATAGAACCTGACATAACTGTAGAAAAAAATGTCAAGGTAATGATGCCTAGTGATATTCTGCTAACTCATAGATTGGTCTCTAGCCCACCATTCATCAGAGAGGCTTCATGCAGCAACTGGTGGAAAGAGATGCAGACCCACAGTCAAACATGAGGCAGAGCTCAGGAAATCCTGCTGAAGAGAGGGAGGAAGGATTGCAGGATCCAGACAGGTCAAGGACATCACAAGAAAGCCCACAAAATTAACTAACCTGGGCTCATGGGATTTCATAGAAACTGGACAAACAACCAGGGAGCCTGCATGGGACTGACCTGGGCCCTCTGCATAGATGTGATGGTTGTGTAGCTGGGTTTTCTGGTGGGAATCCTAGCAGTGGGAACAGGGGCTGTCTCTGACCCTTTTGCTGGCTTTTGGATCCCTGCTGCTCATACAAGGTCACTGTGTCCAACCTTAACACATAGAGAGGTGATTATTCTAACTTGATATGCCGTGTTTTGTCCATGTCCCTTGCCTTTTTCTGTATAGATATGGAAGAGGAGTGGATCTGTTGGGTAGCACAAGAAGGGGGAGGGGAGGGAATAGGAGGAGAAAAAAGAGGGGAAAATATGGTCCAAATGTAAAATTAATTTTTTTTTTACAAATGACTGTAATGTATGTGTAATCAAGGTTAATTTTTCAATATCTGGCTTTTAAATTTATATGACATTTATGATTATCAGACCAAGTTA
The DNA here is from genome assembly GCF_903995425.1 of Onychomys torridus. Lineage (NCBI taxonomy): Eukaryota > Metazoa > Chordata > Mammalia > Rodentia > Cricetidae > Onychomys > Onychomys torridus. The sequence continues at coordinate 255,102 of NW_023413825.1, read as the reverse complement.
ACTGGTCTTCTTCAGCGGTTCTCAACCTGTGGGTCGTGACCCCTTTGGGGTCACATGTCAGACATCATGCATATCAGATATTTGCATTATGATTCATTTCAGTATTGAAATAACAATTATGAAATATCAACAAAATAATTTATGGTTGGGGATCACCACAACATGAGGAAATGTATTAAAGGATCACAGCATTAGAAAGACTGAGAACCGAGCCAGACAGTGGTGGCGCACGCCTTTAATCCCAGCACTCAGGAGGCAGATTCAGCTGGATCTCTGTGAGTTCATGGCCTCCCTAGGTTATTGAGTGAGTTCCAGGATAGGCTCCAAAGCTACACAGAGAAACCCAGTCTCAAAAAAACAAAGGGAAAAAAAATAACGGAAAAATTGTAAAGGCTGAGAACCACTGTTCTAGATGTTTTCCACGTGGGGCCTGCACTGTTCTCTCTAGCTATACTGGGGTATCATCCACCATTCCTATTTATTATTGGTGGGTAGGTACGAATGTGTCCCTCCAATCTGTGGACTCTTAGGCCTATAGCTTTGAGATCTACTGGGGGTTGGATATAGTTTTTCAGACATTATAAATTCACTCATCTCTTGGCTTTCCAATCTCTAATAATCCACAGGTAACCGCATTGGATAAACATTTCCCGGTATGCAGTCAGAGTCTGGTAACTTGGTTTCAGAGTGAAATTCCCCCTTGGGTGGTGTGCTCCTGGACTCTAGAAAACTCTGTGCGTCTGAGTGAAAAACCTGAGGTATTGGTCAACTGGCTGACTTGTCCTGAAATGCCCACAGGGTTTAGATAAAGACAACTTTCTAGGACACTTGCATTGCTCACAACCTGTTATAGTGTCTCCTGAAGGACAGGTTCAGCCAGACCTTTGGTTGTTAGCCACAATCCCAGGCAGTGTGATTGTTTATGGGACATATGGAGAAAATGAGAAATTATGACATGGACATCATTTAGTGTTTGCACTCACTGCCTGTGTTAACCCTTCATGTATGCTGCTGGCTGGGATTTCCTCTATTTAAGAATAGGGGGAACACTTCAAAATGACCTTCATCAATTGTATCCCCTGTAATTATGTAAATCCCCCTTCTGCTCCTGAGGGCCTCTCTTGCTTCCCCAGCCTTTCTTATGGCTCTTGTGCAGCTTGATGAGACACCATGCTATTTTGAACAAGGAATTCTCTGGGAACTATAACATGCTATTTCTACAAAAAAGAAGGTTTTTAGATCATATCTCAACTAACAGGTCTGCACTAGTCACTGCTATAACTTCTGCAGCTGAGTCCACAGTGGCCCTGACCCAGCAAGGGCACACTGCCCATTTTGTTAATCGCCTGCTTTAATACTTCTCTGGCTTTGGCAACACAAGAATGTATAGACACACACATGAAAGCTTCATTACACACTTTAGAAGCTGAGGTATTGCACCTAGGAGATACAGTACAAGCAACATTATGGTGGCACATACCTTTAATCCCAGGACTTGAGATCTTAGGTTTTGCTTGGGAAAAATACACGCCTTTAATCCCAGGAAGTGATAGCAGAAAGGTATAAAAGGTGTGAAGACCAGGAACTAGAGGCTTTTAAGCTTTTAGGATTTCAGCAGTAGTTTGGCAGAGATCCATTTGGGTGAGGACTTAGAGGCTTCCAGTTTGAGGAAACAGGATAGACTGAGAAGGTGGCAAGATGAGGTTAGCTATGGTTTGTTTTCTGTCTCTCTGATCTTCCAGCATTCACCCCAATACCTAGCCCTGGGTTTGTTTGTATTAATAAGACCTTTTAGGATTTGTGCTATACAGTATAACATCAGTTAACTCTACAGTGCCCTGCTGGCTTAACATATGTCTGTTTTACCCCTTTAAGCTATAATAAATCCAGATAAAAATAAAATAAAATTAAAAGTTACTTACAGCAATATGGTGTCATTAGAATGTTTATTTAGATTTATTAACAGTCAGGCAATTAATTACTGTCCTAGGCTGTGGTCATCTCAAATTCAGTTCCCCTTTGTTGCCAGCCCAAGACTTATTACAGAAGACACAAGGATTCAATGCTTTTACATCCTTTAACGTGCATTCTGCATGATGCTCAAACTCTTTATGTTGATGATTCATTTGGAAATATTAGGGGGCATTTGTAGGTGTAAGGGATATCAGTGTCTCTTAGACATTCAGATGCAAAATACTCACCTGACCTTAAAGAGTCAGAAAAAGGGCTATGGGGAGACAGCAACTGGAGACATTCTCACAGGCCATGAGGAATAAGAGAGGAATGGTAGGCTTGCTGTGTGGAGCTAAGAGGTGCGGGGTGTGTTTGCCACAGGAACCCTTAGGGACAGGATGGAAGCCTGGCTCTACTGTTGGTCTTGAAAGCTAGCTGCTTCTGGAAATCTCAGGGGAATCCTGCCTTTTCCTTGGGGTGGAGGGGTGAGGATGAGCTTTGGGCATGGTGGGAATCCTTGTCAGGAGAAGAGGGGTACAGAGTGAGTCAGAGAGCTGGAGAACATGGTAAATGGAGAGGAAAGAAATAAGAAGAGGGCTTGGAAAATTCTTGTGGGAGTGAAGAGGGAGAATACTCACTGAAGGCTAAGTGAACCTAGCAATTCTGTAACACATGCCCCTGGCTGACCTAAGGGGTGTGGTTACAGATTGCAGAGGCTTCCTTGTGCTCTGGGGGACACATGGGTATTGGGGTGTACTGACCACTACAGTGTAGTCAGGAAGCTGCTGCAGGAAGGAACTGGAAGCCCTTATCCCAGAGCTGGGTGACTGGCCTTCTGTTGGGGGGCGGGGTGCTTGCAGCTGGGGAAGGATGCAGGGAGTCTCTAACACAGTGGGGGTGGGCCTTTTAGTGTGCGCTGCCCTCAAGACACACAGTGGGTTGGTGTGCACCTCATGGGGAGCACAGGAGTGTGGGCTCATGCAGGTCCACTGATTGAAGACCCAGAGGCACCTTAAGAATGAATCTAGACTTTTGTGGCTGCAGGGGTATCAGCCTCTAAGGACCAAATTTCTCAATTCATCAGGTACCAGTTTTCCTAAACCAAGTTTTGTATAGGCTTTGCATTCTTTGGAGACTCTCAGAAAAGAATTACAAAGGGTCAAAAGAAACAACAGGTATCTGCAAAACAAAAGACAGATTAGGGCTAGGGACTGCTACTTTGGAACCTGGCCAGATATAGGTCAGCAGGAATGCTGCCACAAGGTGGGGCTGGTCTGGTTGGTGGAGAATCTAAGACTTCTAGATTCCTGTCTAACAGGTCATGAAAGGATTACTTTCTATGTGTTACAGGGTGCAAAAGTCACTCTGTAAAAATTGCATCACACTTTCCATGTGGAACAGAATTGGATTTGCCAGGACTCATCAGGAACTCTCAGCATCCACAGCATCCACAGCTGCCCCAGATGCCTTTCTCCCAGCAGGAGCCTCAGCTTCAGCCTCTCCTCCACCTCTACTCATCTACATAGCACTCAAAGTTTCCATTGAAGTCAGGTGGTTATGAGCAACAGAAAAGCTGAGTCTGAGCCGTTTTAATTAATATAAGCCTCTGTGTGTTTACTTGGGTCTGAGCAGCTATGGACCAGGCTGGACACAGAAAAACTTTGAGCTACAAATACTCCAGTAAAATTCTTTGTCTGTTCATATATTTCATATCTTTTCTGCTGCTTTCTTATTTACATACTTGATTTTTTTCAAGGATTTTTCTGCAAGTATGGAAATGATCTTGTGTTTTTTTTTTTTGTTTTTTTTTTTTTTTTTTTTTTTTTTTATATAAACCCATTACTGATAGGAAATCACAACATGTTCACATGGTTGGGCTTGACTGGCGGACCGCCTAATTATTTCCAGTTCAAAATAGCCATTTCCGGGTCAAATGTCTTGTGGGACTGGGACTCCGTGGCTTTAAGTGGCGTAAAGCATGCGCAGCCATGTAATCTACACGCATTCATGGAGTAGCCACACGAGTTCCTGTACGCATGCGCGGCCCAACCTTTATAAAGCAGGCACCATCTTGCATGATTCTTCTTGTCTCCTCACTCACGTGTGCATCACACAGGCCTGTTACATTCTCTATCCTCTTTTAATAAATACTCTTCTGTGGTCTTGTTGTGTTCAGAATGTCTTCTCGCAGGGTAAGAGTGCCAATAAACAACTAACAATTATTAGGCTTTATAACATTTATTTACTTACGTCTGGTAAGCCATCCCTGCATCTCTCTAATAAAGCCTTTGGCATTTTAGTGGTTATAACTGCTCATTTAAAATGAGTCAAACTTGTATCTTCAAAGTAAAAGCCAACTTATCAACCCAGTGTTTGAAGTCACACTAACATTCTAAAAACTTAAATTATGAATGTTAAAAGTAAGGCAAACAATTTTGAGAACTCTGTTAAAACTGGACAAAATATCTCTCTTGCACAGTAAAAAAAAATCTGTAGTCTAGTTTTTTATTTGATGCAAGAATTTGAAAACAGATTTAAAGATTTGGGGGGCAATAGTACTTTGGTATATTTGTGATTCCATTTCTGTTAACATCAACTTCAAGAAAGCTTGGCTCATGACTATTCAAAACTCTGGATCTGATCTTTTAGATATAAACACACCTGTCTCACACCCATATCTCATTCACATCATTTCTTCAGGGCAGTACTGACTTGCCTAAAAAAATGTTGCATGAAGGAAGCACAGGAAGAGTGAAACCAGAACCCAAATCTCTGAGGAGCTCCCTGGGAACATCCGGAGTAATGATGAATTCACTTCTCAAATGCAGAATCAAACCTCCCACAGTTTTGTGTTGCCACCTTTCTTTTACTTTTCTAACAAACTGTCAAAACAACAAATCAAGTTGTACTACTTAATTATGATTAAGTCTTGGGACCTGCTTGAGGGTTGTAACACACTCTCCCCATGGGACTGCCACATAGTTGGAATTATTATGTGGGTCTTTTTGACATACATTTTCATTCTTATCAGCTTCCACAAGTGATTTTTGGATTGAAAGTATGGCCAACTTGCTTCTTTCAGAAGCATCAGAAGTTTGGACACCCTGGCTTTAAAACTCTGTCACATTCCTTCAGTCTCCCCAGATTTTACTGTAATTCACAGAGAGAGAAAGAAGAGCAAGGATTCACTGTTAGTGTCAAAACTAAATTTTCACCACACACAATCATGATAGAGATGATACAATTGTACCTGTGTCACAAAACCCCCAGAGACCACCAAGGAGCCAGGTTCTGATGGAAGCATATTAGGGTCTTTTTATTGTCAGGTTCAAACCTGGACTGCCACCTCACAGATGGAGGGAAATGTAGTAGCAGTGGTGGGTTCAGAGATAGGACAGTTTTTAAAGGTAAAAACTGCCAGCCAGGAATTACATGCCTTGGCGTTTGGGGATTGGGTGAAGGGATATGGGGCAATTTTTGAATTTTTGAAACTATTGGTCTAGACTTTTGGTGTAAAATCACATTTGAAACTAATTGGCTGCTTCTAGGGTATGAGATTGAGGGTTTTTTTTTTTTTTTTTTCTGTTTTTGTCATGGCACATTCCTCAGATTCTTCCTGGAACTGAGTACAGCCCCTAATAACCAGGTGGTCTAAGATGATAGCTCTTCCCTAAGATGGAGTCTGCAAAGTCAAGTCTAGGCCTTCATATTGCCTTCACATTCCTCCCTTCACAAGTGCCAATGACAGGAATCAATCATGAATCCTACTTGTTGTGCTGGGACCTAAGAACCCTTAGCTAACAGATTTTTCCAGGGCAGCAACGTCTGTGTCTATTGCCGTTCTTGAGGCCCTGTAGTTCTGATCTTAGAATACAACAATGTTATGATCTTATATAACACCTCTTTGGTTCTGCACAAAGAAAGCCAAGTGCCTTGTCTTATTGCAGAACCATTTCAGTTAATAAACTTATCAATTTACAACTCTAAACCTATTTTCCTGGTATGTCAATGAGCATTATAGTTGGCCAACTTGCCCCTATGCTAGGGAGTTTCCTTTTGACCTGGCTCTTCAACCTATTTTGGGCAGAGAACATGGGACATTGTATCCACTTCTGGAACTACTTCAAGCTGGCATTGGGATATTGTTGTCAGGACCCCAAAAAAGATGAAAGGCTAGTCAAAGGTTGGACAATGGGCCATTTGTCAGAAGCATATGGCATCTATAGAGACAAGGAACAATTACATTGACTGGGCTGGTCCATGTCAGCTTTTAGCAAGTCCAGAGCTCATAGTCATCCAGAGCAGTGTAGTCAACAACTGAAGCTTGGGGATGTCTGCCAGTCAAGTAGGAACTTGTTGAGACAAATTTAAGCTAAGAACAGAAGTTAAAATTTATGAATTTATTTGGAATTTTTAGGCCTATATTTTTAGTAATTGGAAAGAGCAGAAGTCCCAAAACCAGGAGAGAGAAAAAAAATATCACCCTTAGGAATAGACAAGTGGGGAAAATTTAAGCTGTACTTTTCTGGGGTCCTTCTGACATCTGTGAAGTGGATCCAAGTTTTATGACTCTTAATCCTCTGAGCCCTATATGAATTATATTACAGAACAACATAAAAGTTTTAGATACATTAGAATTACCAATCTGCACTGAAATCCATATTGTAGACAAAGCAGGTATTAAATATCTGTAAAATAGCAGAAGTGGATTCATACCTTTGAGGCCTAGTAAGAACTACAGATTTGGGTTAAAAGCATGTGCATTTTCCTTCTGTCCAGAGAGCCATGTATAAATTGGACAGAGTTTTTTGACCTGATGAATAACACTTTTAAATTTATATTTAGATGATAATCAAAATAAATCTAAAATATTGAGCTTGTGACTGAACAGTAAGTAGTCATTGCTTAACCAGCTTATCAGAGCTCTATTAAATATTAAGCTCTGAATTGTTATATCATAGAAGGGGAGAGCAATAGAAATCAATTTTCATAATCTAAATCACTTATTTATGTCTTTACAACTTGTATTTATATTTTAAATCATTTTCTGAGATTCTCAAAGCTTATAAGCCTTAATATCTTTAACCCTTTATGACTTATTCAAACTTTTATATCTTAGGACATTTTCTTAAAAATGAGCTAACAAGCTGGTTATAGCCTTGTGGAAGAATCTGGTTGTCTGATGCTGTCAAGCTGACAAAGTTATAGCTATCCTCAATGACAGTACTATCAGAGATCTGGGAAGGATAAATTTAAGGGCAGACTAAGCAGCTTCTGATTCTGTAAATGACAGGGGCCAGTCCATACCCAGGTCTCCATAGTGCTGGGAGGCATAAGTATCAGAACAGCATCAATCTTTGACCATCGGGCCCATAAGGCTTAGTTTATCCTGTGGAAGGGACACAAGGAAGACTGATCTTATTATGTCTAGGCAAATGGAGTGCAATTAATTCTCCAGTGTCCTGCCTGCTGCTTGTCCACACTGTAGGCCACATCCTGGTGGTAGGTGTTGTTGCATTAGAACATGTTGCCCTGGTGTCAGCATTGCCATAATCCAGGTGGAGACATTGTGGTGTCCCATACATATCTTCTTTGGAGATCTTGGGTCACCGCTAGGATCTGGGAGTCTGTCTGATACATTAAGCTTTTAGATCAACATTTTAAATGCCATATTCCACAGATCTCTAAAGTATGAGGGCTGTCCAGGTATATCTGAATAGACAAACTTTGTTTCTATTTGTTTTAAGCTCAACGCTGAAAACTTATGCAAGAGACTGAGTAAATGTTATCCCTGTAATTAATTATATCACTTCTTGGCATGAGTACAATTAAAGAACTTGATTAATTATAAGGTGACTATTTACTTATGTTTTCTAACAGTCTATAATAAGTAGCCTTAAAAAATAATTTTGAATTGAAGTTCTTCTAGTATCAATAGGGGTTTAGTAAAGAAACCAAAACAAAATAGCCATATGTTAATGGAAGGGTCCTAAGTTCCTTTTAGTATCAATATAAAACACTTATATGACTCAGTTTATCCAAAAAGCTTAAGCTTAACAAAGTTAGCAAAGACAAAGAAGCTAGACATATATTCTTTTTTTTGGAGCTGAGGATCGAACCCAGGGCTTTGCAATTGCTAGGCAAGTGCTCTACCACTGAGCTAAATTCCCAACCCTAGATATATATTCTTAAGCATGAATAAACTTTGAGTAAGGAGAAACATTCTCCAAGTCACTGGTTCTCAACTTTCCTAATATTTCATAACTGCAGTTTTGCCATTGTTATGAATCTCAATGCAAACATCTGACATACAGGTAGTTCTAGGCTACCCCTGTGAAAAGGTTTTTCAACCCCAAATGGTGGTGACTCATGGAGTCAGAAGCTGTTCCAAGCCCTTTGCCTAGATCATTGTCTTGCTGCATCACAAGAAATGAACATCGCAGTTTCTGTTGACTATCACCTAGGTGACTCTTAAATTACAAAGTTTAGCTGCCAGAGCAAGGTACATTCTTGTGTATAAAATCACTGAGGTGCAACTTTAATGTTTATTAAATACCTAGTCTCCCCAGCCTTCTACTTCCCAGCCTTCTCCTCTTCCTTGTCCCGCCTATACTTCCTGCCTGGCCACTGGCCAATCAGAACTTTATTTACACAGAGCGATATCCACAGCAGATACTGGTCCATTGCTGTAATATAGCCATCCTGATCATTGTGGAGGATGTCCTTAATATGTACCTGTGTTCGGTTTTCAAGTCTTTCATTGAGGATTTTGTCTGTGAGTTCATTAGGGATATTGGTCTGTGATTTGGGGATTTTGCTGTGTCTTTCCCCAATTTGGGTATGAGACTGATGCTGGTATAGACCAAGTTTGAGAATGCTCCTTATGTGTCTCTGGAGGGGCAGGAGGAAGGAAGAGGGGGATCTTTGTTTGGTATGTGAAATGAATAAAAAATTTCTTAAATAAAAAAAGAAATGGGCTAATTTAAAAGAGCTAGCTAGCAAGAAGCTGAAGCCATAGGATACACATAGGTTTGTAATTAATATAAACCTCTAAATAATTATTTTATAGGCAGCTGTGGCACTTTGGGTGGGAGAGATTTGTCTGGACTTCTTCTCAAGGCAGCACCGGAGAACGTCCAGCTACACTGATCTGCTGTCAATTCTCCCATCCTGCTCAACCATGTCAGCCTCCTCTGAATTTGTAAGGTTCTGTTTTGTTCTTCAGTTTGTGTGGAGCAAATACCAAGCTCCAAGGCACAGAGAAGACTCCCAAGTGTGATCCACTAAGGTTACTTCCCTGAAAGCAGGGGGTAGTACATTCAGGACTTCCTCAAGAAGATACAGAAACAACATGGGTGAATCATTACGGTAATAGCCTGCCAAGCGTGTAACACACAGAGATTCAAATCAGTGTGAAGGGCCTCAGGTCAACTATCAATCATAGCATGTGGCTCAGCCTTGTTGGAGCTTTGTCAAGCAGCTATGCTGGCTTCATGAATTTCTCTGTTCCCCTAGGAGATGGGTGTGCCAGGGAAGTAAAATAAATGGCACATAAATAAATAAATTCATTTATCAAAAAAAATTTCTAGGATTAACAGCACCACCCTTACTCCCTGAGTTTCATTTTTTCAAGTATTGCATTCAATCTTTGTATTTATTTATTATTATTATTATTATTACTAATTATAAATAACTGGCTTTAGCTTGGCTTGTTTCTTGCCAGCTTTCTTTTTTTTTCCATTTTTCGTTAGTAAGAAATTTTCTACTCATTCCACATACCACCAACAGATCCCTCCTTCTTCCTCCTCCCCAAACCCCAGCCCTCTCTCCCAAGCCACCCTCCATCCCCACATCCCCAAAATCAAAGTCTCCCATGGGGAGTCAGCAGAGCCTGGCACACTGAGCCTAGGCAGGTCCAAGCCCTTCCCACTGCATCAAGGCTGTGCAAGGTGTTACATCACAGGCACCAGATTCCCAGAAGCCTGCCTGTAGACCAGGGACAGATCCTGATCCCCCTGCTGGGTGCCTTCTAAACAGTTCAAGCCAAACAACTGTCTTCCATATACAGAGGGCCTAGTCCAGTCCCATGGGGGTTCCACAGCCAGCAGTCCACAGTTCATAGACTTCCATTAGTATGGCTGGTCATCTCTGCATGTCTTCCCATCATGATCTTGCCATGCTCCTGCAGAATCTCTCCTCTCTCTCATAGATTGGATTCTGGAGCTCAGCCTGGTGCCTGACTGAGAATCTCTGTATCTGCCTCCATCAGTCACGGGACAAAGGCTCTATGATGACAGCTACGTTATTCTCTAGACCGGTCACCAGAGTAGAACAGTCGAGGCACCCTCTGGACCACGCCAGCAGACCAAGGTGACACCCTGAGTTTCTAAACTAGTGAGAAGTATATAAACTGCTTACATAATTTGTTTTTGTAGTTGCAGAAGGGGAATTCCAAGCACTGAGTGGCCTATGGAATCTTGATATGGGGCGTGGATAATGAATCACAGGTTTCTGGTTGATGAGGGCTTTCTTTATATGTATTCCAGACTCCTGATTAAAACATCAAGAAGTATGTGCAGTGGTGGCATACACCTTTAGTCCCTGCATTTCCGCGACAGAGCAAGGCGGATCTCTGTGAGTTCAAGGCCAGCCTGATCTACAGAGTGAGTTCCAGGATAGGCACCAAAACCACACAGAGAAACCGTCTTGAAAAAAGCAAAATAAAACAAAACAAAATCAAAAAGAAACTTTCCTGCTTATTGAGAGAGTGCAGTGGGATAGCTGTAAAGGAAAGCTGTAATGCTTTGAGGGGGAGGAAGTAGAGGATCTGAGTCAGGGCTGCCTGACCCCACAGCTTGATTCCTCACATATTCCACTGAACCCCACACCAGCCCAGCTGTTCACTTGCTGCCAGATCTACTCCACCCTCTGTGACACACTGCAGTTCTTGGCCTCCTGGGCTGGGTGGACCTAGAAGAGAAGCGTGTCTGGCTTTGACTCTGCAGAGAACTCAGATGATTCATGAAGGCAGATGAAGATGATGTTGTCCTTGGAACGTGGAGCCCTAGTCCTGGTCCAGCTGTCACTAAAGTACCTGTTCCTGGAGGAGTTGCTGGTCACCTGTGCAGGTGAGTGCTGTGCAGGGAGACGGCCCTCCTATGTCCCTGTGCTGTGGGGGGCAGCATGAGGGAACTTGGGGTGTGTAAATATGTGTCTATGTGTCTGTTAGTATGTGAGTGTGTGGGTGTGTGTGTATCTGTGTGTGTCTGTGTCTATGTGGCGTGAGTATGTTTCTCTGTGTGTGTCTGTGTGGTGTGTGAGTGTGTCTGTGTATGGGCCTGTGTGTGTCTCTGTGTTTGGGTGTCTGTGTGTGTGCATGTGTGTGATATGTGTCTGTGTGTCTGAGTATGTGTTGTATGTGTCTGCATGGTGTGTGTGTGCTTATATGTGTCCGTGTAATGTATGTATTTGTGTGTTTCTATGTGAGTGTGGGCCTGTGTTTCTGTGTTGTATATGTGTCTGTGTGTGTGTTTGTGTGTGTGTGTATGTGTCTCGTGTGTGTCTGCATGGTGTGAGTGTGCTTCTGTCTGTGTGTCTGTGTAATGTGTGTGTGTTTGTGTACATGTGTTTCTATGTGAATGTGTGTGTGTCTGTGTGTGTGTGTCTGTGTCTGTGTGTGTGTGTCTGTGTCTGTGTGTCTGTGTCTGTCATAGGGACTATAGGAGTCCACACCCTTGAAAGCCCTTTCAGGGTCTGGGAAGAATCTGTGACCAGCTGATAATCTAATCTTTGATAATAGTAAATGAGTCTATGCACATGTAACCCTTTAGTTCATACAGTCTTTTTTCTTGAGTCAGTTTTCTCTCTGCACCGCTTCTTCTCTGTTCTTGTACTTACCTCCTCCAGGTCCCTTCTCCCCATCCTCTCACACCTCTCTCTTATCCATCTCCATCCTCTTCATCCTCATTCTCCTCCATCTCCATCCTCTTCATCCTCATTCTCCTCCATCTCCATCCTCCTCATCCTCATTCTCCTCCATCTCCATCCTCTTCATCCTCATTCTCCTCCATCTCCATCCTCCTCCTCATCCTCATTCTCCTCCATCTCCATCCTCTTCATCCTCATTCTCCTCCATCTCCATCCTCTTCATCCTCATTCTCCTCCATCTCCATCCTCCTCTTCATCCTCATTCTCCTCCATCTCCATCCTCCTCTTCATCCTCATTCTCCTCCATCTCCATCCTCTTCATCCTCATTCTCCTCCATCTCCATCCTCTTCATCCTCATTCTCCTCCATCTCCATCCTCCTCTTCATCCTCATTCTCCTCCATCTCCATCCTCTTCATCCTCATTCTCCTCCATCTCCATCCTCCTCTTCATCCTCATTCTCCTCCATCTCCATCCTCCTCTTCATCCTCATTCTCCTCCATCTCCATCCTCCTCTTCATCCTCATTCTCCTCCATCTCCATCCTCTTCATCCTCATTCTCCTCCATCTCCATCCTCCTCTTCATCCTCATTCTCCTCCATCTCCATCCTCCTCTTCATCCTCATTCTCCTCCATCTCCATCCTCCTCCTCATCCTCATTCTCCTCCATCTCCATCCTCTTCTTCATCCTCATTCTCCTCCATCTCCATCCTCCTCCTCATCCTCATTCTCCTCCATCTCCATCCTCCTCTTCATCCTCATTCTCCTCCATCTCCATCCTCCTCTTCATCCTCATTCTCCTCCATCTCCATCCTCTTCTTCATCCTCATTCTCCTCCATCTCGGCTCCTTCCCCTCCATCTCCCGGCTCTGGTCTCTGCCTCACCGCCAGCTTCATCCTCAATGGGGATGTGTTTAGAGGAGGTGGGTTGATAAGTCCTGGAGTAAGTCAGAAAGGGAATTTATGTGCTCAATATATATTCTTATAAGTGGTTAGGGGAACTGTTACCAGTCTATCATAAATGTGCTCAAACTACAACCTCACAGGTGTTTATGTAAAAGAGTCTGTAAGTCACTATAACAAAACTGCCTCTCTTTTCCTGTGCCGCCACATACTGGCAGGGTGGGGTAACTGCAGAGCTAGGAACCTGCCTCATAGCTACACGGTGCCTGGTTTGCTGTTATGGCCGAGGATGCTTGAGAAGAATATCAGGTAAATACACTGTTAGAGTTCTTGGAAGCATACATAGCATATAAGAAAATCATTGCAGGAATCGGCTAATATGTATACAAAAGCCAAAATATCACCAAGACTTCTTAAGCCATGGATTAACCTTCGGAAAAGTCCTTGACCTTTCCAAGTAATAGCTTTTGTGATAGAAGCTGGATTCCATTCCATTTTCCTGTGACTTGCAGAATACCTGTGTGTTTCTGTATGTTTGTATCTGTGTTTCTGTGTTGTGTGTGTGTGTGTTCATGTGCTGTGTGTGTGTGTGTGTGTGTGTGTGCTATGTGTGTGTCTGTGTGTGTCTCTGTGTGTGTGTCTGTGTTTGTGTATCTTGTGTCTGTGTAGTATGTTTGTGTCTGTGTCTCTGTGTGTATGTGTCTTTGTGAGTGTCTGTGTGCATGTCTGTGTGTCTCTGTGTGTGTTTCTCTCTGTGTTTATGTGTGTATTGTCTAGTTGAGTCCCTGGAAAGATGCATATCTGGAGATGCATTTGGAGGAAACTTTAATGTCTAAAGGACACTGACTTTGGGAGGAAGTGTCCTTGGCTGTCCTAGCATAGTATAATCACAGACTCCTGGGCACTTGGTGGGGGCAGGATGGTCAACGGTTTCCCAGAGCAGGAAAGCTCTGCCCCCAAGAACCTAGGTGAGCTCTGTATCCTGTTCAGTTGTCACTGCTTTTCACCCTGGCAGAGGCAAACACTCTCCTGGATTTTTCCCTTCCAATAAATCTATTGAGTGAGGTCTGTTGTAATGACTCTTTCTCTGGAGCAGAGCAGAGCCGTAAACCCCTCCCCTGATGTAGCAGAGTTCTTACACTCACATTAAGGAAACCATTCCCAGACCAAAGGCTGTAACACTTTGCTGGGGAAACTCTGATCAGACTCTGAGTCAAGTTCAGGGATTGGTTAGATTTTGTGCTCAGGGATTGATGGGATTTCAAGACCTGAACATGGTTAGGGGCAGGGTGTATTTCTTTGGCTCTTGTCTCAGGGACAGTGGTTCTTTCACTGCCCTTATACCCTACAAATGATAACCACAGGCCAGGGAGGGGTCCCCAGTGTTATTTATTTACTGATGTTCATTACAGGGCCCAAGAGAATACGAGGTACAACAGAACCCACTATACAAGATTTTATCAGGGAAAGGAAAGGATAGACCGGAGTAGGCCTACCAGACAGAAATGTGCAGGGAGGGCAGGGTGGAGTCTGCTTTTACAGGTCACCTCATGGATGCACATATGGGCTTATGTAGCTATGCCACACATGCACATAGATTCCGTGACCTCACTTTGTGCAGATTACTTGACCATGCTATGCAAAGATCACATAGGATGTAAGGCCCTGGAGTGACTAAGCATTTGCCTGACTGCTGACACCACGTGTGTGGTCATGTGACTCCAGAAATGACAAGGAATAATAACTTTCCACCCTCTTTGTTATTATAAAAAGTAAGGGATTAGGAGTAGTGGGTGAATGAGAACTGGGGCATACCTTGTCTCTTGGAACTGCTCCCAGCTGACTTGGTGGGCATCAGTTAATTTGGGGGAGCAGGGGACTTTTTCCAAGGTAGCCGGTTGTCCTGAGGTAGCTGATTGTCCTCAATGCTGTTTTGAGCTCTGGGCAATCATCCAGTGTTACTTGGATCTTACAGCTTGGGCCCAACAGGATGCTGGTGAGGCAGAAGTTGAAGTTTAGAAAATATTTTTTCTTAGGTCCTAGTACTTGGTGAGGGAGGAGACAAGGAGGAACCCTAAGGATGAGGGAGGGGGTCACAGGACCAGGAATGTTTGAATGATACTTACCTGAAGTGGATCTGACCTGTCCGGGTAGGTCCAAGTCAACTCCCTGGATCTCAGAAGAATTTTTAACTTTACGAAGGAGACAAATTGACATATTAAGAAGTGACCAAAGGCAATTGAAGGTCCTGAGCTTGTAGCTACGATATTATAGTGTTGAGTACTCTGATATCAGAATTTTATTGGTTAGTGTTAAAATTATGGAGTCATGTAGCGAAGAGAGAGAGAGGAATCAGAAACTATTTTTTTCTGTTATTATCAATTAATCTTCACCTGAGACAAACCTTAAGGCATCTGTTTCCTTTCATTATTGCCATATCACTTCAGCATCCAGGAGACACGGGTGATTGATTGCTGAGGGCAGTTAACAATAATAAACTTTTATATATTAAAGCCTGTTTTGCAGAGTTTAGAACCTTTTGAGTCAGGGGATATGAATATTTCTGGAGTGTTACTGTTTGTTACTACCTGGGTTATTTGAACGGTCGTTGCACCTCCAGATCTATGGCTGATGGTAGACCTGTAACAATCAGCTGAGTAGTTAATTAGAAATTTGAATATGTTAATAGAGATGGGGGCAGGAAACTGATGAAGCAGAATGTGATCAGTAGAGATAGGAGAATGCATAGGGGGAATCAAGAAGAAAAAACATATGGGGTCTCCGATCCAGTGAGGTTTGGTACAGTTGTGGGATGAATTCTTATTCTTCTGGAATTGGAAACAGGCACTTGATCTCTTTGTCCTCTAGAGCTTAAGTGAGCAGGGCCCTGTTTGTATCACTGTGTATGAGGAGGAATTGCCCCGGGGTAGGGGTGAGGTAAAAGGTTTTAGGTGAGATAAGTGAACCCAGTGAGGAAAGCTCTTGAGCTTAGCAGCTATGGAGGTCACAAGAATTACCTTGAAGGGTCCCTGCCATTTAGGGGGAAGTGGGATGGGTGCTGGCCTTGGGTGGAAGAAGGACATGATCCCTGATGTTGACTGGGGGTGGGCAGGGGTTGTAACATGGCCTGGGTAGGGAATGGTCAGTAAAATTCCATAGGAGAGAATAGAGGTGGTAGAGTAGGGGGTGAGCAGGTCAGGGAGTGGTAAAGGTCTGAATAGAAGGCCAGGGGTGAGGACTGGCCTCCCATACATGAGTTCAAACAGCGTAAGTTAAAGGGGTTGCATGGAAAGAGCCCAGAGCCTGAAAAGAGCCAGAGGCAATAGTTATATCCAGTCAAAGTGAAGTTCCTGTGACTTCTTAATAAGTATATTTTTAAAGGAGTTGTTAGTCTATTTTACCTTCCCTGAGGATTGAAGATTGTAAGGGGTATAGAAATGCTAAGGGTTGTTAAAAGCTTTAGATAGGGTTTGAGAAATCTGGGAGGTAAACCAAAACTCTGGGCCATTATCAGACTGGAGAGAGGCAGGGATCCCAAATCGGGTCATAATTTCCTGGAGAAGGAGGCCAGAGACTGTCTGAGCCCATTAACAAAAAGCAAACACAAATGGGAACGCCCCACCCAGCTAAAGAATGTATCTGCTAGGACAAGGAGGTATTTAACTCATCTGGCAGGGGGCATATGGGTAAAATTGAGTTGCCAGTCAGTCCCTGAAAGGGAGCTCCTAGCCTGATGAGTGAGAAAAGGTTGGCTCTGATATTTGGAACTGGGATCTAACTTTTGACAAATTTTACAAGAGGCAGGAATAGTTCTTAAGAAGTGCAAGTCCTCAGGGGTGGGCTGCAGGTGGGCCTTGACAAAACAAGACAGAGCATGCCAGTTAGAATGAAAGTGCTGATGTACATAGGACAGAATATGCCGAGTGTGTGTGTGTGGGGGGAGGCTGTGAGGATGTGGGTTGTTATGGATTCCCTGTGGTGGGTGGGATGGCTAGAGGCCCATTGTCTTAGCTATCTGGTTGATCTGTTTCCCTTGGAGATGATGGAGCTGTCAGTCTGATGAGATGGGCAGCAAATAATTCCTGTAGCTTTGGGGGATGGGAGGCCTTTAGCATGGCCATTATTTGGCCTGAGTTAGATATGGATCCTCCTGTTGGTGTAAGAAGCTCACGCTCTTTCTAGATAGCAGTGCGGGACAGGAGGATATCAAAAGCATATTTGGAGTCTGTGTAAACATTTAGGGATTGTCCCTGTGACAACTGGAAGGCACAGGTAAGAGCTATCAGCTCAGCCTGTTGGTTAATACTGTGTGCAGACAGTGCCTCGGCTTTAACCACCCCAGTGTCTGACACCGTGGCATAGCCTGCTTTACAGGTCCCCTCATGTAAAATAGAACTGCCACCTGTGTACCAGGTATAAGTGGCCTGAGGCAATGTGCCCTCCTGTATGTGTGAAGGATGGGACAATAGTTCCCCTAGGGTTTCAGTGCAGAAATGAGATGAGGAGGAGTCGGTATTAGGTTGAGGGACAAAATTTGAGATATTAAGGGGAGGGCAAGTCTGGAAAGTAAGTGTGGCAACTTCCACTAGCACCACTTGGAAAGAAAGAACTCAGGAAGGAGGTAAAGATTGTAAGCCTTTCTAAGTTAAGAGATGGGACAGGTTGTTGTCGGAGAAGACAGTGGTTGGTGATGCAAAGGTTAGTTTCTTTGATTCATGAACAAGGAGCTCAGCAGCTGTTAAAGCACATATGCAGGGTGCCCATCCCTGAGTGGTGAGGTCTAAATTTCTTGACAGGCATGCTACAGGCACAAAGGAGGGTCCCAGCTGGTGTACTAGGGCTGGTGTCCAAGGGTGTATCCCTCCCTTTCTGTTACATAGAGGGAGAAGGGATGACTTAGGTCTGGGAGGTGAAGTCCTGGGGCCTGGAGGGGAGCCTGCTGGAGCTCCCAAAGGGTTTAGTAGTGGGGTGAAGGCAGGGTTCATGAGGGGTGCCAAGAGCTGCCTCATATAAGGGGCTAAGAAAGAGGGGAAAAGATGGCACCCAGAACCATAAGAAGCCAGCTATTCCCAGAAATGATAGAATCTCCTGTTTAGTAGAGGGGACTGCAAGAGACTGGATTAGGTGATTTCTTTATAAAGTTTCTAAATAGTCTTGGGGGTTGGAGTAATGCTTAGAAACAAATATGTGACCTGAGGAGTGGACAGCTGGACCTTTAAGGCAAGACTCTATAACCCCAGCTGGACAAGAAACTTAGGAGAGCAGAGATATTAGTTTGGCTAATTTGTAATGATGGGCTGCAGAGTAGAGTGTCATCTATATACTATATGAGTTTAGAATCAGGGAGAGACAGAGAAGGTAAGTGAGAGGCTAGGCCTGACCAAATAGATGTGGGCTGTCTCTGAATCCCTATAACAAGACAGTCCAGGTCAGCTGCATGGACAGGTGAGTGTCAGAGTCTGTCCAGATGAAAGGGAAGGTATGTCGAGACTGAGGGATGAGAGGAATAGAGAAGAAAGCATCCTTGAGATCCAGAACTGAGAAATAGGAGGTTCCTGAGGGGATAGAGGAGAGGTGTAGTTGGAAGTTTTTTTGTATCTCACCTGATCTGCAGCCACTCAGACTTAGACAGAGGCTTATAGTAATTAAAACTGCTCATCCATTAGCCCAGGCCTACCACTGACTAGCTCTTACATTTCAGCCCAGCCTATTTCTGTTCATTTATATGTTGCCACATGTTCCATGGCTTTACCTGTCTGTCGTTACATGCTGCTTCCTGGATGGCGGGCTTGCATCTCCTGCATCAGCCTTCCTCTTCCCAGAATTCTCCTTGTCTGCTTTATCCTGCTTGTACATCGTGCCTGGCTACCGGCCAATCAGCATTTTATTAAACCAGTGTACAAGGGCATTCTTCCACAGTAGAGAGGAGTGTATGAGGATTGGGTATCCATCCTATGAGTGGGTCCACTGCAGAATTAATGAGCTGGAGGTCTTGAACCAGGCAGTAGGTTCCATTACACTTCTTAACTGCAAGTACAGGGGTATTAAAAGGAGAAGAGGTGGAGCAAAGTAACCTTTTTTCTTAGAAGATCAGAGATGATAGGTTTAAGTCTCCTAAGGCTCTAGAGTAAGAGAGGCTACTAAGCTTGAGTTATGTACTAGGTAGGGTCCTGTAACTGGATACTAATGGGGGAATGGTGCCTAGTAATAGAAGTGTCTTGAGTGCCCCAGACTTGGGGGTCTACCTGAGAGGTCAGCAAGGGAAATAACACATTAGAGCTTATGGGGTAGGTGGCTAGGAGGAGAGGAGCTGCTGGTGAGTCAGGCAAATGGGGGAGTAAATGAAATAGAAGCTCCTATCTTGGCTAAAATATTTCTTCCCATT
This sequence comes from Onychomys torridus, assembly GCF_903995425.1. NCBI lineage: Eukaryota > Metazoa > Chordata > Mammalia > Rodentia > Cricetidae > Onychomys > Onychomys torridus. The sequence goes on along the minus strand of NW_023413825.1, from coordinate 235,935 downwards.
AAGGGCACAGGGTTAATTGGCACAACCCAAAAGATGTGGGTAATAAGGATAACCCTGAAAATATAATTAAGTGGTAGGGACTGATGGTGCATATAAGGCTGTCCCCCTAACCTGACAATAGGGAGACAAGAAGGAGAGGTGGGTCCCCAAAACTCCATCAGGAACTAGTAAGTTGTCCAAGTGCCTACAAAGAAGGAAATGGATCACCCTGATACTGGAATGGCCACCTGAGGCTCCCTGTGGCAGATGACAGGTATCAGGTCCGAACCTGGGCACCATCAACTGTCCATGGCCAAGCCTAGAAGGTCACCTGGAGGGTGGTCTACGTTTGATGTTCCCATGCCATGAGGTGCACGGGGGAAGTCAACTGACCTATGTCCCTCTTGGTGGTACTTTGGACACAGACCAGGCAGCCCACACAGAGCAGGACAACTATGAGCCCAATGGCCTTATGGACCACATTTAAAATAAACAAGGACCTGGGGGTACTCTGGCGGTCGCTGCAGGTGGTTGGATGGCCTTGGCAGCATGTGGTATTTCTGTTTAGGGGCTTTCTCATCTCTCCCATGGTACATCTTAAAAGCCAGTCCTAAGACTTTTGTCTATGGGGTCTGGGATCTTCTCTCCAGACATTTAAGCTTAGCCCTAATGCTGGGGAAGCTCTGTAAAAAAATGGGTCATAAGGAGCTGTCTGCCCTCTGGGCTCTCAGGATCTAGATTAGAATATGAGGTGGATTTTCCTGTCTGTCCTGAACTATGTCTTGAAGCTATTCATAGTTTACTGGTCTGTGGGCAGCTTTTCAAAGACCTGCTAGGAGGCAGGTCATAAACTGATCTAGCTAGAGAGCCTCCCGGGGTATTATAATCCCATCGTGGATCCTGATGGGGAACCACCTCAGCCCTGGGAAGATATGCTGCCTTCATCTGGTGGACCTTTTCTGAATGTATCCTAGCTTGTCTCTGTAGATGAATTTCTATATGATCTTATTAAATAAAAAACACAGAGCCAAATATAGGGTGAAAGCCTTAGATCAGGGAAATAGGGAAAGCCACCAGCTAATCTTACCTCACCAACTCTGCAGCTTCCAAATGCGAGTTACTTCCCTTTATTGCCTTGCTGTTCTGCCCTCTCATTGGCTCTCTTAGCCCAGCTCCTTCATTTCCTCTTCCTACAGAGCTCTGTCACTTTCTGTCTGGTTGATGCTGGGATTAAAGGCTCTGTTCCCTACCTTGAACACACAGAGACCCTGCCTGCTAAGTGATAGGATTAAGGGTGTGTGCTGCCTGACTTTTGTGTTTGCTATAGTGGTTGGCTTTCCTCTGATCTCCAGGCAAAATTTATTAAAACACAAATAAAATTTCACCACATTTCAGCACAAATAAAATATCATCACATGTTCCTAAACTCGTCTGCACTCCTCAGAAAGTAGGTTGTTAGTTAGGATCATTTATATATCATTAAAGGCAAGATTATAAGATTGGTTAATATATAGGAATTCTTTAATAAAAGAAGTGGAATTAGATGCATAAGAACCCAATTTTTTTTCCAGCTGAGAGAGTTCTGCCAGTGAGTAAGGGACATGTACCTTAACCAGTCCATCCACTCTGGCTACCTCTCACGAAGGGAAGATGGTGGCCAGGTTGGGCTGACTGGGGTTGGGTTCCTTAGCAGCTCAAGAAAGCATGACAGGAAGAATAAAGGTGAGAACCAGAGTTGGGCAGTTGAATCGGCCCAGTACCAGAGAGGAAGAAGGAGCTTGGGGAGTCAAAGGAACAGTCCCTGGAGGAGAGGAAGGAGCAGGAGGTCAGAAAGGTGGGGGCTCATTAGCAGTGTCTAGAGCAGTAGTGTGGAATTCCTCTGGGTCTGGTTGCACACCTAGGAGCACATGGGCAGGTGAACAGGGATCAAGGAGAGAGGGTTTGGAGCTGAGATAGACAAAGGCTTGGATAGAAGGTAACCCTTTCTATTTGCCCATTCACTGACAGAAGTTAGATAACTCCCATAAAATACCAGTGTCCAGGGAGCCATTATGTAGCCTTTTTTATTGAGGCCATTTTTTAGCACAGAGGAGGATAAGCTTAGAAATCTGTAAGCAGAACATTTAAGCTGAAAGGTTTGAGGATTTCTAAAAGGCATCCCAGAGGATATGTGGGGCTTATGGGATTGGAGTCCTTATTTCCCATGGCTGTGGCAGAAAGAAGAAAAAAATAAATGAGATCCATTAGCTTTAATATCTCAGGTGTCCCGCGTTTAATCAAGGATCAATTAAGAATGGCACAAGTCACTCAGTGTTCCTGAAGGACAAGAGTCCACAAAACAAAACAAAACAAAACAAAACAAAACAAAACAAAACAAAAGAATGAAAAAATGAGGCCTCAGACCACAGTCTTGGGGAATGGCCAGGGGTGATGGTCAGTGATAAAACCTGATGTGTGGAGATTATGGAGTTGTCTGAGTTAGTGTAAGATTGCAGGGCAATGCAGGATGCTGCTCTGGGAGCCCCGAGTCTGTGCAGTAACCACTGTGTTTCACTGCACCTCTCTTTTTCTATGCTGTCGAATCCCCTGCTCTAGTAGAGGGAAATCCATTAAAAAACAAGCAGGCTTTTCTTGTATAATATTACAGGGACCAGCCTTAATAGTATACATCCCAGGGGCTCAGGAGTGAGAACTAGGAACAGCGAGGACTATTTTCATGAAATAGAATCTCAGCACACCGAGCTCTTTAGTCCATTCACTTTAATTCTCTGGAATAACATTCTGTTTTCACGGCTTCAGTTCTGCTCTCTTGTCTACCTCCTTTCTTGCCTGATTTCTCTCTGTATCTATCCACTGATCCCTCTAAGTTCTATCTTAATTATCTCGTCTTAATTCTGCCTCATCTAGGTTCTTCTCATCTCGTTCTTACCCAGCTAGTACTTCCCCATCTGACTCCTCCTCATCTTCCTTCTCATCCACATGTTCTCTCTGGTCAAAGTCCTCCTTAACCTCCTCCATTCTCCATCTCTCCGACCTCCCCAAGTCTCTCAGGAGTCCAGTTATAAACCCAAGCAATAGCAATCCCCTGGTCAAGCAAGGTCACCAGGCTTGAATTCTATGGGGTCATAAAGGTAGGTAAGAATTTTCCTCAGGCAGTGACCACCAGGCTTCCAGGGTCAAACGGAGGGGTGATAAGAATCACTCAGAGGGGCAGTAATTGTTAATTATCATTTGCAGCCCAAAAGTGAAGTGACTAATGGGGAAATGAATTAACTAAGGCTAAATTTGGGTAATATCTAAGAAGAGGGATCTTATGTTCTCCACTATAGTCTTAAACATGATTGGTAGAAAAATGTCAAGAATCTATAAGTTGCTAGAAATGGGAAAAAAATAAAACTGCCTTCTTTTTTCCTGTGGCTCATATCTGTCCAAGCTATCTGCCGTCTTTTTCTGCAGGGTGGGGAAAAGTGTACTTGGTCGCTAGGCAACCTGTGTACAGCTAGATGCCTCTGGTGATAGTTAAAGGGAGATCTGGAACTAGAGGTAAGATCTGGGAAAGGAGGAAGTTAAGCTTAATTGGCACATCTGCCAGGCCTTCTCAAACTGGTAGTCTGGATGCTTAAGTCTGTTCTTAGCGAGTACAGAGATATCTCTGATAAGGGGCTTTCCTCTGTCTGGGTATGGACCTGGCCGGATGCTGCCAATGATGATAATTACAGGGAGGCATGAACTGGGGTTCTGGCTGTGCATAGCTGTTAGCACACATGGTTATCTAAATAGTCCTTTAGTAGAGGAGAAATGGTGCCCAATAAATGATGGAAAAGCTACAACAGCACACAAGAAACTCATAGCAGGAAACGGCTGATAATCGAAAGCCAATATCACCAAGGCTCTTTGAGCCTCAGCGTGACCTCTGGAAGGCCCTTGGCATCTTCCAGGTATTATCTTGTCATAATCAGCTGAAATCCCACTTTGTATATTTTTGTGGCTTGCAGCAGGCTTTTTTGTTCAAAATACTTTATCCTGGGTCTCAAACCCCTCCAGCTCCCCTGAAATGATGTGCAGAAAGCTTTAACAGGGCCCTTAATGATCCTGTGTGGGATGGACTAGGAGGTGCACTTGGCTCCCCTAGAGGAGTAGGAGCCATTTCAGGGGATTTTAAAACCATATCATTAAAAGGGCAACTTCCCCCTCATCCTATGAGGCATCAGGAAGTAAAAATGATTCAATAACTGACACTGCTTCTTTGTTCTCAGGACTTTTATTGCTGTTTTTTTATTTTTAATTTTTATATTTTGTTCCCATATTTTGGAGTAAACCAACCATATTTATGTGGGTGTTGAACTACAATTTAAAGTTGTTAACCAACTTTATGACACGGGTCTAAGCAATCTCCTATCAAATTCCACGGTGCAAACACATTAATATGAAACTCACATCACCCTTGTATGCTGTGGATATCACTCTGTATAAATAAAATGCTGATTGGCCAGTAGCCTGGCAGGAAATATAGGCAGGACAAGCAGAGAAGAGAATTGTGGGAGGTAGAAGGCTGGGGAGGAGAGACACTGCCAGCCGCTGCCAGGAGAAGCAACATGTAAAGACACCGGTAAGCCACAAGCCACGTGGCAAAATATAGATTAATAGAAATGGGCTAAATATAAGAGTATGATGGTAGGCCTGAGCTAATGGCCAAACAGTTTAAATAATATGAATGTCTGTGTGTTTATTTTATAAGTGGGCTACTGGACTGCTGGGGCTTAGTGGGACCTGGAGAGAAGCTCTCCAACCACACTTGTAGGTGATAGTCTGTCTTTAAACTTTCACCTAAGCTGGGCAGGTGGTGGCTCAGGACTTTAATGTTGAGTTGAGGACCAGGCATGGGAAATAGAGAAGATGGGAGCTAAATACAAAAGAAATAGTTGATGCCTTATGCCAATCAAGTTTATTAAGAAGTGTAACATCTTATACACTTTTTGCAGGATAGAAATGGCAAAGGTCAGCAGAGAGTTAAGTCAATGTTGGAAAACGAACACAGGATACTATAGACACAGCTCCCTTAGGACAGATAACCACTGCCCAGAGGGAGGAGCTGGGTCCCTGGAAACTGCAACCTTGCCTCCAAGGCACTGGCTCCAGTACAGTTCCAGCCTGGCCAAGCCCACTCCTGGACAAGGACACAAACCCAAAGTTCCCTTTGTCTTTCATCAGGGCCTCTGAGGAGGTCTTGAATGGATCTGGCTCCTCACAGTATTAGAGTGGCCCTGTCTGTCTCCCACCATGGAGATGTAGGGGACTTACAGCAAGTGAAGGGACCAAGCGAATGGGGCAGTGTGGGGAGGATGTGCACAGGAGAATCCAGGCAGGTGTAGGCAGGGCGGCAGATGGAAGTTAAGGGGGCAGCCTAATCGTTCTGAGGGGCCATCCATGGTCCTTGTTCTGCTGGAGTTTACATAAGATTGTTTAGATACTTGGAAGACTAAACCAATCAATCCCAGAACCCAGTACAGCCCAGTTTAGTTTTCTCAGTGGTAAATTTTTGAGGTTTTACTTGATTGCCTCTGTCAATGTCTCACTCTGTGGGAACCCTAGACCCTGTCTTCCTCCTGCTTCAGCCACTCAAGTGCACGTGCGTCCAACCCCAAATACAAGTTCATTTCTTTTAAATTTGCTAATATATTTTTATGTGTATGGATGCATTATCTACATGTTTGTATGTCCAACACGTGCATGCAGTACCCTCAGAGGCCAGAAGAGGGTGTTGGATCTCCTGGAACTGGAATTACAGAGGGTTGTTAGCCACCACGTGGATACTGGAAACCAAATACCATTTCTTTTCTAGAGCAGTCCGAGTTCTTAACCACTGAGCTATCTCTCCAGCCCTTAGGTTAATTTCTTTAATATTTTAGAGAGCTTGACAGGTTTTTCATAATTCTTTTTTTAGTTCAAAGAATTTCTATTTTCTTTTTGTTTTGTTTACCTTCTTAAATTTTTTATTATTTTTTCACTTATTTATTTGGGAGCACAGCTCATGCTGTTCATATCTACCTATGAGACATTGAGGCATGGAATAGTCTGGTTTCAATCTCTCAAGGCAGAGCTGACTCTGGGAACCCATGAACTTATCTCCCCAGGACCCTACACACTGTGCTATGAACTCATGACTTGGTCTCTGGAGGGGTTTGGGCAGAGCCAGTTCTTGGCCCTGAGATCTTTGATGATGAGCTCTCTTGTACTACAAGGTAAAGAGCAGGATAGCAGAGCCCTTGGGGCCCAGCATCAAGGGACATGTGGGTGTAGATGAATTTTTAAAGGTCTTATTAATAAAAACAAACCCAGGAGCCAGTTATCAGGGTGAATGCTGAATGATCAGCAAAACAGAACAAGCCACAGCCTACCTCACCTTGCCAATTCCTCAGCCAATCTTGTTTCCTCAAACTGGATGCCTCTGTGTCCTCATCTAAATGGATCTCAGCTGAACTGCTGCTAAAAGCCTAAAAGCTTAAAAGGCTCTAGTTCCTGGTCCTCACACCTGATATATACCTTTATGCTTCTTGCCATTACTTCCTGAGATTAAAGTGTGTATGTCACCATGCCTGTTGGTTTCCAGTGTGGTCTTAAACTCACAGAGATCTGGATGGATCTCTGCCTCCCCAAGTGATAGGATTAAAGGTATGTGTGCTACCATTTTCTGGCCTCTATGTCTGTCTAGTGGTTGTTCTGTTCTCTGACCCCAGATAAGTTTATTAAGGTGCACAATATATTGGAGGACACAATATCACCACATTTCCCCTTTTTTTGTCTAAGATAATAAAAGAAGCTTATAACTATCCAATAAGTATACGCAACATATACAGTAAAGAATTACATTAACAATGTCTAGTTCATTTAACATATTCAGACAAAAATTTAATTATTTATCCTATTTTGGTGAGTCCAATACAAAATTTGTATATAATATACAAAAATCCAATCCAATGTAAAATATTTAAAACAAGTAGTTCCTTTTAAAAAGTAGATTCAATACTCTACCTTTTTATCATATCCATATTCTCTCTTTTTTCTTTTCTGAGTAGATTAAAAAATCTACCTTATATCTTATCATTTCTATATCTTCTCTTTTTTCTTTTCAGAGTAGATTCAATAATCTACCCTTTTATCCTATTATTTCTACATCTTTTTTTTTTCAGAGTAGATTCAATGATCTACCTCATATCTATATCCTCTTTTTTTTTTTTTGGTTTTTGGAGACAGGGTTTCTCTGTGTATCTTTGTGCCTTTTCTGGAACTCACTCTGTAGTCCAGGCTGGCCTTGAATTCACAGAGATCCACCTGGCTCTGCCTCCTGAGTGCTGGGATTAAAGTCATTCGCCACTACTGCCTGGCTTTCTTTCTTTCTTTAAAAAAAAAAAAACAACAAGAACCCTGAATCTAATTTCCTTTGTTTAGCTTTTTTTCCCTGACCATTAACAATTAACAACTTGTAGCCAACCATCATAAACAATGACAAATATCCATAACTCATTAAATAACCAAAGACCATCCACCCCACCTCTTGGGAATTTAGGCGTTGTGTTCTTAAAATTACTTCCTGCTGCCCTAGGGTGAAGGCATCTTTAGGGAATCCTGAAAAGAAAAAATTGGGGTTAATTGTCAAGTCCTAGGAGAGTTAGCTGTATTATTTGTCCAGTCTCTGCATAATGGGAAAGTGCAGGGCTTGTCTCAAGTCCTTGCTCAAGTAGTCCGTGAATCTGGATCTTCTCAGCTAGCTATCTCAAAATTGTCCTGAGTAGTTTGTAGTCCAGAGCAGATCTTTGGGTTGTATTAATCAGCTTAATGGCTTTATCATTGTCCCTGTGGAATCGTCATTGTGGGATCATGTCATATTTTTGAAAATTTCAAAGTCGCTGTTAGGCGTGGCTATGGTTCCCTGAAGATTTTGGTGTTTTGTTTTGTTTTGTTTTTTGTACCTCCTCTGCTTGGAGCAATCAGTCTGACAAATGTCTGTCTCTCAGAACCATGAACCTTCTTCCCTAGAAGAGAATATCTTCACAGCAACTACTTATCCCCACCATTTGTCTTGTTAAACTTTTCCAAACTGACCTTTGCCGATGCTTTCTCGTGACACAATGGTCCTGGCAATTGTTCTCACAACAAGCAGCAGTAAACCCTTCATCCCTGGTAGCAGCCTAGCTGCCAGTACCAACATGATGAGAAGCAGTTTGTAGCTTAGAGCAGAAGCCACCACTTCATGGTCCTGCTGCCACTGTTTGTGGCCCAGCCCCAGCCACAGTTTCTCCTCAGCAAGCCTCCCAGGCTGGCCTCAAACTTGGGATCTTCCTGTTTCTGTCTTCTCTAGCAAATCCTACGGGCATGTGCTACCACAACCGGCTGCATGTAGCTCGGGCCAGAGCTGGGGCCCGTAAGGCCACAGGCAAGTAGCTTTTAGGTGAATTCATATCCGACAAATTGGGTGCCAGATGTAGACAAATTTCTAAAGGTATTATTAAAAAAAAACAACCCAGTAGCCAGATTGATATTGGGGTGAATGCTAAAAGATCAGAGAAACAAAACAAGCCACAGCTAACCTCACCTCACCAATTCTTCAGTTGATCTTGTTTCCTCAAACTGGAAGTCTCTGTGTCCTCATCTAAATGGATCTCAGCTGAACTGTTACTAAAAGCCTAAAAGCTTAATAAACTTAATTCCTGGTCCTCATGCTTTATATACCTTTCTGCTTCTTGCCATCACTTCCTGAGATTAAAAGTGTGTATGTCACCATGCCTGTTGGTTTCCAGTGTGGTCTTAAACTCACAGAGATCTGGATGGATCTCTGCCTCCCAAGTGATAGGATTGAAGGTATGTGTGCTACCATTTTCTGGCCTCTATGTCTGTCTAGTGGTTGTTCTGTTCTCTGACCCCAGATAAGTTTATTAGGGTGCACAATATATTGAGGGACACAATGTCAGCATATGTGAGAGCTGATACCCGGGCAAGAGATACTGAGGACTTTTGGAAGAAGGAGGAGCAACTCAGGAGGATGCTGGCTGAGGTCACAGGATAGAAAGGCCAAGACAGAGGTAAGTGAATAGAGTTCAGTGCCCTGGTTCCTGAAGTCAGGGTGTGGGCAAGGTATGTCTAAGTTCACTAAACAAACCACTGGTCCTTCCCTATGAGGTACAAGAGCCTCACATCTTGGTGGATCACAGGATGTACCCTGCCTGCTCTGAACCCCATTGGGAGATGAGATCCAGAGACAAGAAGATGACTGGTCCCTATCTGATGGGGACCATGCCATCACACCCTACAGGCAACTTTGGACTGTGAGCTTTAGAGAAACCTGAGCACTGGGGTTTCTGGCTCCTTGGCTACAATGGGCAGGACTCCCTCACCTTTGACCCTCACATGGAGAGTGTCTGTGCCCTCTACCCAACAGACCAAGCCCTTCTGGGAAGGAGATATGTACACCCAGAACTGATAAAGTTAAGACTTTCTTGAAGGACTTTCTGCTCAGCTCCAGAGATACCTAGCTTCCTTGAGGAACTTTCTGCTAGACATAGGTACTGACTGTCACCGGGGTTGGTTCATAACACCCAGGGGAATATTCCTGTGGGCAAGAGGCTCCTTCCCAAGGTACTTGTGGGAATCCATGGGGTTAGTGTCAGTAGAACTTGTTGTGAAATGAGTATTTGGTACAATGTGTATGTGTGTGGGGTCTCTGTTACTCTCTGAGAAGGTGGCAGGCAAGCTCTTGAGGTGGTAATGATGGGAGAGATATGTATGAAAACAAGCAATAAGAAAGGGAAGCAGTAGTATCCTTTACACCAGGGAGGTAGAGAAGAGCCATGATGGGTGTGAGGACCACGTGAAAGGGGAAGTGGAGGAGGTGTTGCAGAAGGGAAGTGTCTGGACAAGCGTGGACAAGAAGTCAGTAGACTCAAGGACATTGTTTCAGATTTACTCTGGGTTTACCAAACATGTTGTGGTATGCTCACACTCCATTGTCCAAATTCTACTAAAGTTGGAATAAGAATGTTGTTTTTTTTTTCCAATTTAATTTCTTATTGATGTTTGTGGATCTCATATTATGATCTTGATATGTCTCATCTCTCTTCTATCCCTTCCCTTCTGCCCTCTACCCTTCAACCTCCCCGCCCAGATAAAACAAAACAGAATTCAAAAGAAAAGAACAATCTCATCATGGAATCTAGTGTGACACAGTGAGTCACCTTAGTCTACATATCTTACTTGAAAGTGTTCATTGCAGTGAGTTACTGACCTGGTTTCAAGATTTCTGGGTTTGCTACACCATTGATACTGGGCACTCACTGGGGCTCCTTTTGGATATCCTGTTGTTGTCCTGTGTCATGGAGATCATGCAACTTCAGGTCTTTAGGGCTGGCCCCTTCACATGTTCCAGCAGATCGTAGAAGGATCGCCACCCTGGCTAACTCACCCTATGTAGTAAGCAGAAAGGGGCAGGCCTGTTGTCCATCTCATGTCTTCCAAGATGGCTTGCCAACACCAACACCACCAGGGCCAGCTCTACTGTGTTGCCCAGGAGAGGTGTAGGGACCACTCTTCCAAGTGCTGCAGCCAGGGAGGGGCAGGGCCAGCTCTTCCACTCTCACAACCCAGGGGCCAGCTCTCTCACCTGCTGCAGGCAGCAAGGGTTGAGGAGTGAGGGCAGGCATCTCTTCTCTACCCACACTGCACTATGACAGGCAGGTACTGGGGCCATCTCTCCAACACGCATGCCATCAGAGCTGGCACACCAGACCCCCCCCCCCAAAAGAGGGGAGCTCGACTGTGTTGACCAGGCAAGGTGCAGGGCCTGCTCTCCTGAGTGCTGCAGCCAGAGAGAAGTGTCAGGCCAGTGCACTGGTCCTCATGACCTCAGGGACAGCTCTCCTACCTGCCACCGGATGAAGGAGGTATGTGTGGGGGAGGAGGCTTTCTGCAGATAAGCACCATCATATTGCAGATGAGAGGTGGGGCCGGATTTCTCATGCTTACTTTCTCAGGACTGTCTTACCCACACACCCATCAACAGGGTCAGCTCCATTGTCTTGCCCAGACAAGGGGCAGGGCCTGCTCCCCCTAGTTGGAGAGAGGCTGGGTCAGCTCTCTCACATGCCACAAGTGGTAAGGGACTAGCATGGGAGAACATCTTTTGCCTGTGCCACCACATGGCAGATGAGAGAGGCAGAACCAGCTCTCCCAGTCTCATGCCCTCAGGGCCAGCTGACCTGCTCCCCTGCCCACAGTCATCTCTGTCATGATGCCCAGGTGAGGTGCAGGGACCTGCTCTCTCCAGTGCTGCAGCTGGTGGGTATAGGACCAGTTCTCCTACTGTTGCAGCCAGTGCAGGCAGTCACACTCTGTGTAACCCTATCCTCTCTGCTTTGGTGGTAACAGGAACCACAGACATGACCATGGCTCTGACAGGGCCATCAGTACAGACATGGCCCTTGCAGGCAGCTCAGGCCCAGATATCACCTTGGCCCTGGGTGTCAAGCAGGCAACTGACCTCAGCAAACTCCTCACTGCCTTCTCCTCTCTGGATCTGCCTCCATTCATAGGACATGAACCATTCTGTCTCTCTCTCTTTCATACCCCACCATATATTTATTTGCTCACCATAATAGAGCCCAAACACCCAGATTGGCTCCAAATCCCATCATGAGTCCTAACTTTCAGATGCTATAGGTTTCTTCAGTGGAATTCCCATCTTATATACTATTTAGAGTTTTCACTGTGGTTGTAGGGACTGGATGCACAGCCCCATGCATGCTCTCACTCTTAGCTCCGGCTCCTTATTTCTTTGGGTCAATACTCCAGTAAAATTCTTTGTCCTTTCGTGTATTTCATGTTTTCTGCTGTTTTCTTTATGTGCATACTTGATGTTTTTCAAAGTATTTTTCTGGAACTGTGGAAATGGTCCTGTAATATTGTTGTTTTCTTTACTCTTTTTCAGTGGCCCACCACCCAGCTCCCAAATAAATTCACACATGGAGGCTTATTATTACTTATGAATGCCTGGCCTTAGCTCGGCTTAGGTTCTAGTCTGCTTTCCTTGTCTTAAATTATCCCACCCACCTTTTGCTCTGGGGCTTTTCCCGTTCTCTTACTTCTGTAAATCTTACTCTTACATCCTGGCTTGTTGGCTCTGTAGCTGGGTGGCTGGCTCTTCATGTCCTCCCCTTTTCTGGCTCATTCTCCATCCCTCTTCCCAGATTTCTCCCTCTATATGTTCTCTCTGCCCCACCTATCCTTTCTCCTGCCTTGCTATTAGCCATTCAGTTCCTTATTAGACAATCAGGTGTTTTAGACAGAAATAGTAACACAGCTTCACAGAGTTACACAAATGCAACATAAACAAAAGTAACACACCTTAAAATATTCTAGTACAATCCTGTGATTTTTTTGGTTTTGTTTTTGTTTTGTTGTTGTTGTTGTTGTTGTTGTTGTTGTTTTTGTTTTTTTGGGTTTTTTTGTCTGCAAACCCATGACTAGGCTTTGAAAGGAATCCTGGCTATCAGAAGCCAGGCCATACCTACAGCTCTGAAGAGAAAGGTAGCCTGTTGAAAGCCAAGCTACGTGTATGGCTTTGAAGGGAATGGTATCCTGGCTTTCAGAAGCCAGACTATATACCTATGGCTGTGGTCTGATGGTGGATGGTTTACCCACAGGAATGTGCTAATCCTGGTCCACTCCCAGAGATTTTTTACAGCTCATCTGTACTCCACTCTACTAAAAGCGTTTCCCTGTAGAGATGTCTCTTGCTTCTCTGCTCCAATGAAAATTGCTACTTCTCTGCCATACTCTGCTAGGCCAGAACTCCTTCCCCCCACCCCCAAGAAATGTAGCTGTTTGCTCCTGCTCCTGCAAAAATTGTTACTTCTCTGTGCATCTCCATCCCAGTGAAAGAAAATCTTCACCTAAAACTCATTCAAGAGATTTATTGGGAGGGAGGAATCCGGACCAGTGGCTGCCTCTGCCAAGGTGGAAAAAGGTAAACTCCCAAGGAACAGACACAGGGCCTATACAGGACTTCTTGGGGGCAGAGTTTTTCCACAGTGAAAATTTTAAGGGTGGGAATTGGTCAGATTTCAATCATGCATCTTGGACAATCGGAGATTGGCTGATTTCATGCTCAGCTGATCAGGGGCAGAGAATGTTTCTTCGGCTCTGGTTTCAGGGACAAAGTGTGTTTCTTTCACTGGCCCTTCTTAACTTTCTTGTTCTGCTTTCAGGGACAAGATGTATTTCTTTCACTGGTTCTGGTTCCAGGGCCACAGGGTGTGTTTCTTTGTCTGGCCATTTTACCCTATACCCTATGCCCATTACATTAAAGTCATTTCTCCCTCAATTGCAGTGAGTGGTGAGGCCATCTCTCCCAAGTTTGGAGCCAGTTCTCCCATGAGGGTAGGGACCAGCTCTCTTGCTCAGTGTCCAGTGAGGGTCAGGGTCACTTTCCCCAGGCCCACCAATGGCAGGGACAGCTCAGCCTGACCTTCAGATTTTATCACCCATAGGTTCCTATGCCCCCCTGAAATCACACAGGCCACAGACATCAACATAGATCCCAGATGCAGCAGGACCATGGACCCAGACATGATCCTCAGCAGCAGCCATTCTGGATGTCACCATTGCCCCAGTGGTAGTTCAGTCCAGGCAGATTGGTATGACCCCAGCAACACTGTAGCCCTCAGACACAAACATGGCTCCAGAACAAAGGTATCTGCATGGCTGTCCACGGTAACAGGAGTCTTGAACACCAACACAGACCCTTGCAGTTGGGCCACACCCATGACATGGCACTCAGAAGCAGCTATGGCTGGGACATCACCATTACACTGGCAAAAGTACAGGCCACTCAGATCTGTATGGTGCCAGCTGTAGCACAGACGGTCCTTGGACACCAACATGGTCGTGGTCAGCTGATCAGACCCCAGGCAACCACATAGACCAGTTGCAACAGGAGCCACAGACATTGAATCAAACCCTGGCTGCTGTAGGGCCACAGACACACACATGACCCTCAGCAGCAGCCCAGCCCAGACAACACCAGGGCCCTGGATGGCAGCAGAAGACATCCAGAGCACCATGGCTTTGTGGTGCCGAGGCCCTCAGACAGCAGAAGGCGGTTTTACATCTCTCTACTACAGTCTCTCCTTCTGACTCTCACTCTCCCATTCCTTTTGTCTTTCACGCTATAACGAAACACTCCACTTGGCTTCTCACACTCACACAGCAACACAGTATAGTCTGAGTTCAATTCCTCAAGGCAGAGAAGACTGTGAAAACCATCAACTTGTTAATTGTGTCATCTTTCTCTTCCGTTTTCAGGAACCCATACTCTGCACTATGACCTCATGGCCTTGTCTCTGCAGGGCTCAAGGAAGTTGGAATTCAGGGCCCAGGGATACATTGATAATGAGCTCTTCCTGTGCTATGATGGTGAGAGGACAAGAACAGAGCCCTGCGGGCCGAGGATCAAGGGACAAGGAGGAGCTGAGATGTGGGCAAGAGAGACTGAGGACATTCAGGAGAAGGAGGAGCAACTCAGGAGGATGCTGAGTGAGGTTATGACCCAGAAGGGCCAGCATGGAGGTGAGTAGGCAGAGACAGAAGCACAGAATTCAACTCTGGTCTCTAAAGTCAGGGTTGGGGGGCAGACACAGCTAGGATTGAATAAACCAGTGATGCTTCTGTGAAGGATGCAGGGCTTGACTCCTGAGAGGTCACAGGATGTGCCCAACTCACCTTAAGACACAGGGGGAAAAGGTCCTTAAAAAGTAAGGTGACAAGTCTCTGCCTGGTATGGCCAGGCATTCACACCCTTCAGGCAACTTTTGGCTGTGAAACCCAAGGAAACAACACTGGAGGTTTCTGGCGCTTGGGCTATGATGGCCAAGACTTCCTCACCTTTGACCAGAAGATCCAAATGTGGAAAGTGTCTGTGCCTTCAGCACACTCATCCAAGACATTCTGGGAGAGGCATGGCCCCAGTGAGGATCAAGTTAAGACTTTTCTGAATGACATATGTCCTGACCATCTCCAGAAATATTTGATTTATTTGGGGAACCAATTCATGGATACAGGTAATGACTATGGGTTTGTGGGTTCTCATTCACTAGTCTGACTGCATCTTACCACAGTGCTTATGAAGTGCTAGATTCTCACTAAATTGGACAAGCATCACATAGCCTAAGGTGACACTCATATGGAGTGTGAGCAATCTCCTCCAGAGCCACTGTCGTGCACCTCAGATGGGGAAGCTAAGGTATCTCTGCCATGAGTGTATAGGAATAAGTCCCCAGATGTGAGTAATCTTAGATTTCACTCCATTGCCCCCACTTTCTGGGGTGCTCACTTTGATGATCTGAGACAATTTGATGTGTGGAGTCCTGTCCCTTAGATGGGATCATCATAATGAGGATCATCAAGATAGGAGACCTTTGTACCTAGAGCTGGTTCACAACGTAATCTGTGTCATGGTTCAAAGTCATTCTGCTCTTGTTCTTCTCTTAATTAAGAAAGGTCAAATTCAGCTGGGCGGTGGTGGTGCCCACCTTTAATCCCGGCACTCAGGAGGCAGAGGCAGGTGGATCTCTGTGAGTTCAAGGCAAGCCTGTTCTCCAAAGCAAGGTGCAGGAAAGGTACAAAGCTACACAGAATAACCCTGTCTCGGAAAAAAAGAAAGAAAGAAAGAGAGAGAGAGAGAGAGAGAGAGAGAGAGAAAGAAAGAGAAAAAAAGAAAGGTCGAGTTCCATGCTTCTTCTTCAATTTAATCTTGTGACAAAAACACAGAGCAGTAGGGGGCCTTTGGGTCCTTGTGCTCACAGATAGGCATCAGGGAACCCAGAAATGTTGAACACAAAGGGGTGTCTCTTCAAATGGAGAGCTGTTTCCCACCCAGGAATGTGGGAGCAGACAGATGTGGGTAAGAGCCTTCTGACCTATGTGCCATCTGTATGATCAGGGCACACAGGTTCCCCAAGACCCTTATCCTAATCTTGTTTGACTCATTCAATCTACAACACTATCCTCCTCTAGACCTTCATCATGAACTTGTTTATCTTGAGTCCATTTCTTCAGTTCATCTATAGGATCTATTTTTATAAACAATGTCACTGGTACCTTACAAGACTTTAATGTAGTCATGTCTCAAGCTTCATTGTGTACACAGGATTGAATTATCACCAGGAATCTTTTTTTTCTAATTATGAACTTAAATATGCCTAAAACAATCTACCCAAGATCATTCTATCAAATTTTGAAATAACACTGGCTACTGCTCAGTGTTTAACCAGAATTCCTTCTTGCCTCTTGTGGATCGACACTCTCTGCTGGGCATCATGTACACAGAGACCCAACAATGAGTGTCCACAGAAAACAGTGTGGTGAGAGGGCAGTCAGGATGAAGAAACCACCTATCATCCAGGGATCTTCAAGGGGAAAACAGCTCTAGGCAAACAATCAGGACCCTGTCCTAGGAAGGATGGTCCCTCACTCTGCCACAGAGCATGCAGAACAGGCTTTCTTTTCTTCTATGAAATAAGGAGCTACTGTCCACTAAGATTACGTGTTCAGTCCCTGTAGCCTAGATGGCTCTTTGGCCCATCATTGCCTATAAATTCTTCTACATCACAAGCTGAATCAGCAGGCCTCTGAGAGTGAGGTCTTCATGTCCTCTCAAGTTCTCCAGATAGATGGGGACTGACACCCACAGAGTATCAGAAGCCTAAGGAGCTGTTTGTGAATGTCATACACTCATCTGACCACAGGGGACCTGACTCTAAGGGAGAGGAGGCAGGAGGCAAATGGCCACATGTGGACACTTCATAATAACTGGTTGTTTCTGCCCTCAGATTCTCACCAGAAAAGGCCTTTAGGGTCCTCAGCCTCACTGAGCTCTGCCTTGTCTGTCAGCAGGTGTGCAGGAGATAACTATTATCCACCACAGTTCTGCAGTGGGTGGGACACTCTGACCTGCTTTTTTTTTTTTTTTTCTTTTTGGTTGAAACAGGATTCCTCTGTGTAGCTTTGAAGCCTGTCCTAGAACTCACTCTGTAGCCTGGCTGGCCTCGAACTCACAGAGATCCACCTGCCTCTGCCTCTCTAATGCTGGGATTAAAGGCATGTGCCACCACCACCTTCAGGCCCTGCTTTGTTTTTAACCTGTATCTTTGTCACCTCCCCCCAAGTTGGGGCTTGGGAGAAGGCTCAGTGGGTAAGAGCACTGGTTGCTCTTGCAGAGGACCCAGGGTGAATTCTCAGCTCCCTCATGGAGGCTTAAAACAATTTGTAATTCCAATTCTAGGGGATCCAATGCCCTTTGCTGACTTTTAAAGGCACTGGGTTACACATCGCACACGTACATTCTTGGAGACAAAAGATTTATATACATAAAATAAAGTAAACTAATCTAAAATATTTAAAAGATCGAGTTTCATATTTTCACTTGGCTTTACTTTTTCTTTAAAGCAGAGTCTCATAATGCCTCTCATCTGCACTCACCCACTACCTGCCTCTACCTTTCTAGTGTTATGATAATGGACCTGACTGGGATCTGAAATGTGAGGTTTAAAGCTTTGAATAAATCTTGTAACAAAAAATAAGAGGTTGTCCTGGGACATTTGTGGAAGAAGAAAGATACTGGTCATCAGTTTTCGGCAACTCCAGGAACAAAGAATCATGGCCACAGTCTGCTGACTGTACTTAGAGAGTCCCTCTCCTGTCCCCTATAGACTGCAGAGCTGGCTTTGTCATAGAGAAGAGGCACAGGCCACCACGGTCTGATCTGTGGCCCCTATAAACACTGAGCCTCTGTCCTCTCAGTGCCTGTTGTTCATCTATGACCTGTGTTGGAAAGAGAAGCTGGTGGCTGGTGACAGCAGGAAGACCATGTCCTCATCAGCATGTAAATAAGGGATCAAGAGCATCAGGGGCCATTGGAGCTGAGCCCCAGCCTCCCACAGTGTTACAACCACTGGGACTGTGTCATCTAGTGGGGGAGGGAGGGTTGGAAGTGAATGTGAGCAAGATGATTCTTCTAGGCAACACTCCATTCAGAGATTGAAAGGTCCTCATTTAACTGACCCACTTTATCATCTCTCAGGCTCCGCAAACATGACAGTGACCAGCAAGGTACACAAATTGGGCAAGATCACTCTGACATGCTGGGCTTTTAGTCTGAATCCTCCAGTGGCCACCTTGGCCTGGCTTCAGCATGGGAAGCCAGTACAGCAGCATACCTTTGGGCCTGGGACCATCCTGCCCAGCGGAGATGGGACCTACCAGACCTGGGTGTCTATTTGGGTTCTTCCTGGACAGGAACCACACTTCACCTGCCGCCTGAGGCACCGCAGCAAGACCATTGAGGTTCCTCCTGTCCTTGGTGAGAATACTGGGCAAGCATCCCTCCTAAGGGGGTGGGAGGCAGGGTCGGGAAGCCCCTGTGGAGTACAGTCACCACAGCTTTCATGGTGACCTCCAGGAGATCAAGCCAGGAAAACCGGTGGAACCACCAGCTCAGCTTCTGCTCTTGTGGCTTCTGCTTTTCCTGCCATGTTGGTATTTCTAGCCCGGGCCTAGAGCAGCAAGAACACACAGGACAGCAAGAGACCAGGTGAGCATCCCTGCAGGTTGTGAAAGAGAGTGACAGGACTTTTCTTCTCTCTGTAAATTGTACAGGTAGAAAGGTAGTCACATAAGCAACTTTTTGCCCCACTGGTAAATGGAGGGATCCAAGGATGGCTCCATCCAGGACCTGTTAACCTGCCCCGCTGTTGGGAGGCAGCGCCCCCTGGTGGATGTACGGTGCTGCTCCCCATGTGTTCTTAGCTACATTATGAAACACAGGGGCAGGAAAGCAGGCAGGATACTCACAGCAAAGTCCAGACTGTGACAAACCACAAATGTTCCTGTCTCTTCAACAAATATGTAGAAAGCAAAGAGCCAAACAATACAGAGGAGACCTGGTAGCCCTAAAGATGATTGAGAGGCAATTCACCAGATGATGATGTCCATTGCAATTAGCATCTTGATTCAAACATGGAAACTTCTCAAAAGATATTCATGAAACATCTGGTTGAGACAGTGTATGTATACATAAATGCAAACATTTGACAGACTTTGAAAATATTTTAATCTATGTGGGTCTTTAAATCTGTATTAATAATCAAATGGATCTTTAAAGATCCAATACAGGACTTCTGCCCTATCTTCTAAGTTGAACTACTCTCTTTCTACTTTCAGCCATGCCAGCCTAAAACAATCACAACAAAATTTGATAAATGTTAATACTCCCTTCACAATAAAAGGAGGTGAACAGGCCCTCCCAAACAATTTTATTTTAAAAATAATAATGGGACATCTATGTACATTGTTTTGGTTTAAAAAAAAATAAAAATGTGATAAACAAGTGATGTGGTATTAAAATAGTAAAATGTTATAAAATGATACAAATTACTTAAGGAGTAAAGATTGATGTATAAAGATTATATGGACATATGGTTATAGAATGAAAAACCAAAAGGTTTTTATAAGTTACAAAGGTCTGAGTAAGGCACTTAATGTAGTTAAGGAGAAGACTTAAAAATAATATACATGATATTTGTTTCTAAGGTCTAAGATTAACAATTACAAAAAACTGGCTGTAAAGTATGTCAAATCAAGGTAGGGGTGGGGTCGGGAATCAGGTGGGGTGGTTTGGGGGAGAGTACCGAAAGAACCAATGGGGAAGGGGATATTTCAGGGTCAGAGAGAAACCTGGTGCAAAGGAAACTCCCAGGAATCTACAAGGACAACCCCAGCTAACACTCCTAGCAATAGACACACCTACACTGAACTGGCAACTTCCCGTGACCAGGCAAGACTTCCAGTGGAGGTGTCTGCACCCCAACTGAGCTACATAACCTTCCACCTACATTGTGTTCTGACTATGGGATGTGCTGAGGGAAGGGTGACACAGAGACTGTGGGAGTGGCCTACCAATGGTCCAGCCTCAGACCCATGCCAAGAGAGTGAGCCCACACCTGACACTTGCCTGGAGTGCCAGACCCAGAGGCTGGATGGCTCAGAGACGTAGGATAGAACCTCACATAACTGTAGAAAAAAATGTTAAGGTAATGATGCCTAGTGATATTCTGCTAAACTCATAGATTGGTCTCTAGCCCAATAGTCATCAGAGAGGCTTCATCCATCAGCTGGTGGAAATAGACGCAGACCCACAGTCAAACATGAGGCAGAGCTCAGGAAATCCTGCTGAAGAGAGGGAGGAAGGATTGCATGATCCAGACAGGTCAAGGACATCACAAGAAAGCCCACAGAATTAACTAACCTGGGCTCATGGGATTTCATAGAACCTGAACAAACAACCAGGGAGCCTGCATGGGACTGACCTGGGCCCTCTGCATAGATGTGACTGTTATGTAGCTTGGGCTTCTTGTGGGACTCCTAGCAGTGGGAACAGGGGCTGTCTCTGACCCTTTTGCTGTCTTTTGAATCCCTGCTGCTCAAACAAGTTCACTGTGCCCAAACTTAACACAAGGTAAAGTGCTTAGTCTTACTCTCACTTGATATGCTGTTGAATGGGAGAAATTAGTAGCCATCTTAAAAGTATTCCTTCCCCCTTCCCCTTTCTTCTTATTTGCTGACCAGTGTTTGTTTTTTGTTTTGTTTTTGTTTTTAATTGACCAAAACTTGAACCTGTGGGAAAGATAAGGCTGGGACAATAAATCTGTATATCCTAGACTTGGCAAAACAAGGTATAAAGAGTAATGGGCTCGACTGACCAGAAGTTGAACTCAAAAGAGAGTGTTGGAATGCAACAATAAATCTGAATGTTTCAACAAAAACAGGACATAGGGAATAAAAATGTATGTCTCTGTAGATACCCTGAACCCTGTTAGCAATTAGCAACCTTATACTTACCTCATCCCTAGCTGCCAAGATATGTAACATTCTGCATGTGACCTTTTCCTATATAAACCCCTTAAAGTGAGTGCTGGGGACCTTCCCTCTTTTTACCTACTGTAAAGTGGTATTGGGAAGGTCCCTGCCTAGGCCAGACTATATGAAACCTTTTTTTATTACATTGGAAATAGGCTCCTTGGTGGTCTTGTTGGAGGGAGTACACCCATGCACATTACATTTGGGGGCTTGTCTGGGATTTCCCCCCTTCGTGACCCCAGGACCCCAACTCTGAAGGTTTTGACCAATTGGTGAGTTTTATCTGTTTCTTGTTGTGTCCCTGTCTTCTCTGTCAATTGCAAGCTTCTGTTGTTACTCAGAGACATGGAATCCTCTGAGTATGCTTTTCTGAGGCGATCAGTGGAGCTGAGCAGATGCACTGGATAACCCAGATTGCAGGAATCTGGGAGACATCCCAGACCCCAGTGACAGAGATTTGGAATCCCTCTTGGAGGATGGAGAGCCTCCAGTTTATAAGGTTTTCAGAGTTATAAGTCCTCCAGACTCTGTTTGGAGGCAGAGACAGGACTCCCATTTGCTGAATCTGTGTGAGATAGCCTGTTCGTGTCATTGGGCCCTTGTAATTGCCTTAGCTGTCGTGTCTCTCTATGTGTGATGTTGACGATTGACTTGATGGTAACAGCTAACATGTGATAGAAAACTTCCTCACCTCTATGTTTATGTCTGGCACACTGGAGCGATGTGAGAAGTATTCCTCAAAAGAACAATGTTAAGATCAGCAAGAATATGTTTAACATTTATTGTAATTCAGAATGGCCAAGATTCAGTGTTGGATGGCCTCTAGAAGGAATTTTCGATGCCGATCTCATTAATGTGGTAGAACAGATAGTTTTTCATCCTCGGGATGGTTATCCTGACCAAATATCATATGTAGTCATTTGGAGGGCATTAACTGAACCCCCCCACACACACACCTTGGGTTAAACCTTCCTTGCCTCAACAGGTGGAGATACTGACATCAGAGAAGAAACAGGCTCCACATTCCTCTCTGATTCTATGGGATGCCACCCCAGAGGAAGATGTATTTCCCCTTCCTTATATCCCTCAGGCTCCCCCAGGGCTGCACTCCCGCCACTGGCTCCCCAGGTTCAAAGCAGTAATCCCACTGCAGGCTCCCTTTCCATTCCAGAGGTGGCTTCCTCCATTCCTGTCCCAACACCTGCCCATCCACACTCTCGCTACAACTAATGACTTGGGCTCAGTGCTACTGCCAGTGGCACTCACACCACAGGACCCAGCATCAGTGCAGCCCGTGATGCCCCTAGCACCGAGCCAGGGAAGGGAGGGAGTAAGAGATCCCAGAAAGGAAAGTGTTGAGGAAGGGGGTCCTGCTTGAGCTACCCAGAACTGAAGGGGAGGCACACCCCAACTTCAGGGACCTATGGCCCTACCCCTGAGACCCATAGGGCCATCTGGTGAGGATGGATGGGAGCCAGGAGTTTCACTACTGGTCATTTGCTACCAGTGACCTATACAAATGGCATTCGCAAAACACCCCTTTCTCTGAGAACCCTCAAGATCTTATTAATCTATTGGAAATTATCCTCTTCACGCACACACCCATGTGGAAAGATGTACAGCAGTTGTTACAGGTCCTGTTTACCAGAGAAGAAAGAGGCAGGATTATATTGGAGTCTTGAAAATTGGTCCCTTGGGCCAAATGGAGAGCCGACAGTTGATCCTGCCATCACAGACAAGGATTTCCTGACAATAAGGCCCAATTGGGATTATAACACTGCAGAAATTAAAGAGAGACTCAAGGTCTATCACCAGACTTGGTTAGTGGGTCTCAAGGCTGCAGCTAGACAGCCTTCAAATATGAGTAAGGGATATAACCTCAGACGGGGAGCTGAAGAGAGTCCAGTGGCGTTTTTAGAACACCTGCAGGAGGCCTTCAGGAGATATACTCTGTATGATCCAGAAGCACCAGAAACAGAGCTGACTCTAATCTTTGCTTTTGTAAATTGGGCAGCGTCAGACATCAGAAAAAAACTTCAGAAACTAGACAGGCTAGGGGAAGGGAAAGAGGTATAAGAGAGTTAATGATGGTGGCAGAGAGAGGCTATAATAATAGGGAAAGTACAAAGGAAAAAGAAATTTAAAAAGAGAAGAGACCAGAAAGAAGCCTGGCCAGAATCCTAGAAGTCCAGCAGGAGAGACATCATCAGCAACTTGTTGATATTCTAACCAATGCGGTCATACACCAGGGCAAGTGCTGTGGGATGTTCTGTATGCCAAATGCATTCCTCTGATTGGTTAGTAAATAAAGCACTGATTGGCCAGTAGCCAGGCAGGAAGTATAGGTGGGATAAGAGAGAAGAGGATTCAGGGAAGTGGAAGGCTGAGGGGAGAGACACTGCCAGCCGCCACCATGACAAGGGAGATGTAAGGTACCAGTAAGCCATGAGCCACGTGGCAAAGTATAGATTGATAGAAATGGGTTATTTTAAGATAGAAGAAGTAGATAGCAAGAAGCCTGAGCCATTAGGCCAAACAGTTTAAATAATATAAGCGTCTGTGTGTTTATTTTACAAGCGGGCTACCGGACTGCTGGGGCTTGATGGGACCTGGAGAAAAGCTGTTCAGCTACAGGCAAGGGCATATAAGATTGAATAAGGTATGGTCCAAGGATAGAGAGCACAAAACCCCGAGACTGGGGAAAAAAATCAATACACCTATTGCAAAGAGGAAGACACTGGGCTAGGGAATGCCCTAAAAAGAAACAACCAAAGTTCTCCAGATAGACAGCAATTAGGGGTGTCAGGACTTGGATCCTCTCCCCAAACCCAGGATAACCCTGAAAGTAGAGGGGGAAAAGATAAACTTTATGGTGGACACCAGAGCTGAGAACTCAGTACTGTTGGAACCAGGAGGCCCCTCTATCCAATAAGAGAACATGGGTCCAGGGCACCACGGGAACCAAACCATACCCATGGACTACTCAAAGATCAGTGGATCTAGGAATGGGGTGAGTAACCCATTCTTTTCTGATAATACCTGAGTGCCCATATTCCCTCCTGGGCCGGAATTTGCTTGCAAAAATGTGAGCACAAATTCACTTTTCTGAAAAAGGAGCAAAATTGTTCCAGCAGGATAGCCAACCACTCCAATGATAACACATGACTTGGGGGAGGAATATAGACTTCACCAGAGGCCCCCAGAGTTTGATGAGTCTGTCCAGATCTGGCTTCACAAGTTCCCCTTGGCATAGGCAGAGACTGGAGGCGTGGGCTTGGCAGTCCATCACCCCCTCACCCCTCCCACCCCTCCCACCACCCACCACCCACCCCTTGTACATGGAAATAAAAGCAAGTGCAGACCCCGTAAAAGTCTGACAATATCTGATGCTCTGGAAGCTAAAAAGGAGATAACTCCTTACATTAGATGGCTGCTGGAACTAGGTGTACTAAAGCCTATTCAGTCAGCCTGGAACTCTTCCCTCCTGCCAGTCAAAAAGCTCCATACTAATGACTGTCGGCCGGCCCAAGACTTGAGAGAAAAAATAAAAGGGTCATAGTCACCCTAGAGTGCCAAACCCATGTACTCTACTCAGCACTCTGTATCTGGACTAGTAATGGTACATGGTCCTAGATCTTAAGGATGCATTCTTCAGCCTATCCCTGACACCCCAGAATTAGCCTTATTTTGCGTTCAAGTGGCAGGCCCCCGAGATTGGGGTCAGTGGACAACTGACGTGGCCCTGACTACCTCAGAGGTTCAAAAACTCACCAACCATTTTTGATGAAGCCTTCCATGAGGACGTGGGTGAATATCACACCCACAACCCAGGTATCAGTCTGTTATAGTATGTAAATGATTTGCTGATTGCAGCCACAGATCAAGAAACCTGCCTGGCAGGTACAGAAAGAAAGCTTACTACAAACTCTTGGAAACCTGGGGTACCAAGCTTCAGCCATGAAGCTCAGATCTGTAACAGCAGGTAACATCTCTGGGATGTGTCCTGGAGGGGGAACAAAGGTGGCTCTCAGACGCACGCACGCAAAGAGACTGTTAAAAATCCCCACTCCTGCTTCTGCTAAAGGAGTGAGGGAGTTTTTAGGCACAGCTGGGTTCTGCTGTTTTTGGATCCCAGGCTGAGCTGAGCTGGCCAAACCGTTATATGGAGCCACAAAAGAAGGCCAGGACTTTATTTGTATGGAGGAAAAACAACAGGCTTTTGAAGCTCTTAAAAAGCTCCTAGAAGTTCCAGCACTTGGCTACCGGGCATTACCAAACCATTTTATCTGTTTGTAGATAAACATAAAGGAATAGCAAAGAGAGTGCTCACCCAGACAATAGGACCATGGAAATGGCCAATGGCTTACTTGTCAAAGAAATTAGATCCTGTAGTGGCTGGGTGGCCTTCATGTTTGTGCATTATTATAGCAGCAGTAACCCTCCTGGTTAAGGACACTTATAAACTAACTTTGGGACAAAGCCTCACAATAGCAACCCCACATGCATTAGAGGGAGTGCTTAAACAGGCCCCCCACGGCTGGCTAAGCAATGCTCGCATGACTCACTACCAGATTTTGTTGTATAGTCCAGCCAGTATAACGTTCCAGGTCCCAACAGCTTTGAATCTGGCTACTTTGCTACCTGACCCAGATCGGGATGCACCACTTCACGAATGCTCTGGAATACTAGCCCAGGTTCATTGCATCTGACCGGACCTCCAAGACACACTACTACAAGATGCTGAGGAAACATGGTTCTCTGATGGGAGCAGCTATGTGAGGAATGGAACGAGGTATGCTGGGGTGGCTGTCACCACAACAGACAAGGTAGTCTGGGCATCACCAATGCCAGCAGGAACATCAGCTCAGAAAGCAGAACTGATAGCCCTAACTAAGGCCCTAGAGCTGGGGCATGGGAAAAAGATCAACATATATACTGACAGTCTCTATGCATTTGCCATGGCTCACGTTCACAGGACCATCTATAAATAAAGAGGGCTTGTAACTGCTGAAGGAAAGACTATCAAAAATAAGGAGGAAATTCAGAATCTCTTTAAGGCCTTGTAGGGGCCCCTCAAACTGGCTATAATTCACTGTCCAGGGCATCAGAAGGGCAGTGGGCCAATATTGAGAGGTAATAACTTGGCTGACCAACTTGCCCAGGAAGCGGCCATGACATCTTAGCACCAGTCTTGTTGGACCCAGGCCCACCTGTGCTGCAAGAAACCCCTGATTATATAGAGGAAGATAAAGCCTGGATTAGGACCTTCTCCATGACTCAGTGCCCCAAGGGGTGGTGGAGGGCTACTGACAATAAGGTAATTCTGCCAAGGCAGTTAGGGCTTAACCTCCTACATCGAATACATTGTGCCTCCCACATGGGCATCTAGTGGATGCAGACTTATTAAGACATGCAGAAGTGAAAATACAAAATAGGAATCAAGCCATAGAAGATCTGGTCAACAGTTGTAAAGCTTGTCTGCTAACCAATGCTACTACCCACCCAGAAACCCCAGGAAATGAGTAAGGGGTAAGAAGCCAGGTGCATACTGGGAAGTTGATTTCACAGAGATCAAATCCAGTAAGTTTGGCTACAAGTACCTCCTGGTGTTCTGTGACCTTTTCTGGATGGGTTGATGCACAGCTCAGACAGTGGCAAAAAGATTATTAGAAGACATCTTGCCAAGCTATGGGTTCCCCGTAATGATAGGGTCAGTAATGGACTAGTATTTGTGTCCCAGGTGAGTCAGATCTTAGGGGATTAATCTTGGGGATTAATTGGAAATTGCATTGTGAGTACCAACCCCAAAGTTCTGCACAGATACAAAGAATGAACCAGACTCTTAAAGAGACTTTAACCAAATTAGCCCTAGAGACTGGCACAGACTGGGTTACTCTCCTTGCCTTTGCCCTCTATCATGTAAGAAATTCTCCTTACCAGATGGGTTTGACTCCCTTCGAGATTATGTTTGGTACCCCTCCCCCTATAATCCCCAACCTCCAGTCTAAACTTATAGCTGAAATGAATGATCAAGATGTGCTTGATTCTCTTGAGCATCTTCAACATGCACACAAGCATGTCTGACCTAGACTTAAGACCCTCTATGAGTCTGGCAATCCCCCTGAGCCCCACAGGTTCCAGCCCAGAGACTGGGTCTTCATCCATCCTCATCGACAAAAGACCCTTGAGCCACAATGGAAAGGACCTTTTTGTAATCCTGATGACTACATCGACAGCCCTGAAAGTGGATGGAATCACCACCTGGGTTCACCTCAGTCATGCGTGACCCACCAACCCATTCACCCAGAAAGATGACTACCAAGGGGAAGGATGGGAAGCAGCCTGGCACCCAACCAACCTGCTCAAGGTCAGACTTCCATGACAAGGCCCATCCAGACCAGAGACTGCATCCTGATGACGACTCTTCTCCTGCCTGTGGTTTTGTGAATCCACACATACCCTGGAAACAAACCTGGGTGGTCACTTCTAAAAACGGTGACCAAATCCAAGTGGCCTCAGCAGAGGCACCTCAAGGCACATGGTGGCCAGATCTTAGAGTAGATTTATGTGACTTGGCAGCTGGCTCTTGGAACTTGCTGGACCAAGTCCTGGGGAAGGAGCTCCCTGAATGTGAGGGCCAGGAGCAATGTAACCACATACCCTGCCCCTCCTCGGGAATAGGAAAGACAGAGGAACTAAGCAGAGATTGGATAGGCTGTAGTCATCCATCACTTTGGTGATACCTGAGGAACATCCCTGTTTATATATGCCCTGGAGATGGAAGGAACAGGTCAGAAGCTAACAGATGTGGGGGACCAGCTGAGTTTTTCTGTAAAGAATGGGGATGTGAAACATCTAACAACACCTATTGGGGACCCAGCTCCTCTTGGGACCTCACAATGGTGATCAAAAATCACTCTGGAGCAGGACTCACACAGAATTACTGTAAAGGTTATTCAATGGTCTACATGGGACTTAGCTCAGACACTGTAGGATGATGGGTGGGGCGGGGAGAATATGTTAAATATCAATGTAGCCCCCTAATCATCAAGTTTACAAAAAGGGGGCATGAGTTTACAGATTGGTTGAGGGGAAGGACATGGGGATTAAGGCTTTATCACCTTAAACTAAAGATCAAGCCTATACACCAACAGCCCTTAGGTCCTAACGTCATCCTAGCTCCTCCCCCTATGCCTAAACCAACCCTGGATTCCCAGATAACGGTTGTGATCAACACACCGACACAGACATAGACTTGTACCCAACAATCTCAAGTGACTGTAGCCCCATATGTCCTTAAGGCAAACCACCCCACAGCACCTGACACTCACCAGTCAGAAGACCTGCTTCTAGGTATTGTAGCTCAGTCCTTTTCAGTCCTTAATGCTTCAAAGCCTGATTTGACCATGGCTTGCTGGCTTTATTATAACATGGCCCCTCTTACTACGAGGGTGTGGCTGTAGTAGGAACGTTCAGTCAAACTTTAGATCCTACTCAGTGTCAATGAAGGTCCATGGCACAGCTGACTCTCCAGCAGATCGCTGGGGCAGGGACATGCATCAGAAATGTCCCAGTCAATAGACAGTCTTTATGTAACTCCTCACACAGACCAGTCCTATAGAGGCCTTTTACCTAATTCCCCACAATGATACCTGGTGGGCGTGTTCCACTGGCCTCACCCCCTGTATTTACACTATGACTCTCAAATGCACTGAGGGTTTCTGTGTACTAGTTCGCCTGGCCCCTAGACTCATTTATCATGCAGAAGACAAATTCCTTGATAAGACTGGGAATCTGCATATCAGAACCAAAAGGGAACCCATGACTGATTTCACTCTCTCAGTGTCTTATTGGGAGCTAGCCTAGTCAGGATGGGGACTGGAACTGCCTCCCTGATCACCCAGAATCAACATTATTCTAACCTTCGAGCAGTTATTGATTTAGATATAGAGAGATTGGAAACCTCCACCTCTCATTACAAGAATATCTGACTTCCTTAGTGGAAGTAGCTATGCAAAACAAGAGAAGACTAGATCTCATCATTTTGCAACAAGGTGGACTATGTGTAGCCCTGGGAGAAGAATGTTGTTTTTATAGAGATCACTCTGGGTTAGTTAAGGACTCTATGGCCAAAGTAAGAGAAGGCCTCAACAAATGAAAAAGAGACAGGGAAGCTGGCCAGGGATGTTCATATCTTGGTGTAACAGTTCCCACTGGCTAATGACTCTAATCTCCACTCCTTTGGGACCCCTACTGTTACTAGACCTCATATTAACATTTGGGCCTTGCCTCCTAAACAAGGTGATGCAATTCATCAGAGAAAGATTGGGTCCATCCAATTAATGGTACAGAGGATTCAAACTCAGTATGAGACCCTCAACCAAGATATAGAAATGAGCCATTTGACTCGGGATAGACATTTGCAAACAAGGTATTGCATGATTGGGTGTCCTCAAGTTACTTGGAGAGGAGGGAATGAAAGGCAGAAATTAGTAGCCATCTTAAAAGATGTTCCCACTCCCCACTTCTTCCTCCAAAGGTATTTGCTGACCAGTGGTTTTTTTTTTTTTTTTTTTAATTGATCAAAAGTTGAACCTGTGGGAAAGATAAGGCTGGGACAATAAATCTGTATATCTTAGACTTGGCAAAATAAGGTATAAAGAGTAATGAGCTCGATTGACCAGAAGCTGAACTCAAAAGAGAGTGTTGGAATGCAACAATAAATCTGAATGTTTCAACAAAAACAGGACATAGGGAATAAAAATGTATGTCTCTGTAGATACCCTGAACCCTGTTAGCAATTAGCAACCTTATGCTTACCTCATCCCTAGCTGCTAAGATATGTAACATTCTGCATGTGACCCTTTCCTATATAAACCCCTTAAAATGAGTGCAGGGGACCTTCCCTCTTTTCACCTCTATAAAGTGGTGGTGGGAAGGTCCCTGCCTAGGCTGGTTGTTCTTACATTGGAAATAGGCTCCTTGGCGGTCTTGTTGGGGGGGGGGGGTCACACACAGGCATTACACTGTGTTTTGTCAATATCCTCTGTCCTTTTCTGAATAGAAATGGAGGAGGAGAAGATCTACTGAGGGACACAGAAGGGGTCGGGGGAGGGAATGGGAGGAGAGGAGAGAGTGGAAACTGCACTCCCAATGTAAAATTAATTGATTTTTTAAAAAGGACTGTAATGTAAGTCAAAGCGAGGATTATTTTTAAATATCTGGCTTTTAAAACATTAGATGACATTTGTAAGTATTGGACTGATGTAGTTGGTCTTCTTCAGTGGTTCTCAACCTGTGGGTCATGACCCCTTTGGGGTCACATATCAGACATCCTGCACATCAGATATTTTCTATATTTATTTATTGTTTGTTTATTGATTGATTGGTTGGTTGGTTGGTTGTTGGTTTTTGTTTTTGTTTTTGTTTTTGTTTTAAGACAGGGTTTCTTTATGATGTTTTGGTGCCTGTCCTGGATCTCACTCTGTAGACCAGGCTGGCCTCGAACTCACAGAGATCTGCCTGGCTCTGCCTCCCGAGTGCTGGAATTAAAGGCGTGCACCACCACCACCCAGCTCAGATATTTTCATTATGATTCATAACAATATGATTCACAGTCATTGCAACATGAGGAACTGTATTAAATGGTTACAGCATTGGGAAGGCTGAGAACCACTGTTCTACATGTTTCCCATGTGGGGGCTGCACTGTTATCTCTAACTGTACTGGGGTATCATTCACCATTCCTATTTATCATTGGTGGGTCAGTACTAATGTGTCCCTCCAATCTGAGTGACCTGTTAGGCTTATGGGTTTGAGATCTACTAGGGGTTGGATATAGTTTTTCAGACATTACCAATTCATTCATCACTTAAGTTTTCCAATCTCTAATTACCCACAGGTTACCCCATTGGATGAACATTTCTCAGTACATAGTGAGAGAGTGGTGACCTGGTTTGAGAGTGGGATTCCCTCTTGGGTGGTGTGCTCCAGGGCTCTAGAGAACTCTGTGCCTCTGGATGAACAACCTGAGGTACTGGTCAACTGGTCAACTTGTCCTGAAGATGCCCATGGGATCTGAATGAAGACAACTTTTTAGGACACCTGCATTGCCCACATTCTGTTATAGTGTCTCCTGAAGGAAAGGTTCAGCCAGAGCTTTGAATGTTAGCCATAGCCCCAGGCAGTAGGATTGTTGATGAGACATATGGAGAAAATGAGCAATTACAACATGGACCTAATTTTATAATTGGAGTCACTGTCTTTTTTAACCCTTCATGTATGTTACTTACCAGGAGTTCCTTTATTTAAGAGGGTGGGGGACACTTCAAAATGACCTCCATCAATTGTATCCCCTGTAATTGTGTAACCCCCCTCCCCTGTGCTCATAATAAGAGCCTCTCTTGCTTCCACAGCCTCCCTAGTTGTGGCTCCAGTGCATCTTGATGATACATCATGTGATCTTGAAGGACAGATCCTCAGGCTCTTTCTAGAGAAAGGAAGGTTTTAAAAAGCCCGGGAATATGAAAAATTGTATACCTGTAGCCTATATGTGTATTCTGTGGGTGCTAACTGTCTCAAAACAAGCTACCTGAGCCTTTGTCCTACATTCTCTCAGATACAGAAAAGTAGTTAGAACAGACCCCATGGCTATGTAAACATCTTAAACTAACACCCTGTAACCAGAAGTTGTCAATTCTGACTCTGAGGGTGACTCAAGTCAATTGTAAATCTTAAACCCCTGCACTTCCCAGAGGATTAGTAATGGTAAATCCTGACCTCCAGAGTAATCTCCAATGGCTATAAATTCTTATGTGGTGACTCATCTCTAACAGGCTTTAGGGCCAGCAGGCCCAAACCAGTAAAAAAGATACTTTCTGAGAGTCGACCTGGGTCTGCCTAATGGCCTTAGCAACAGCAGCTGAGACATGATCTGAGATGACCTGGGCCAATAAGAGGCAGCCACGTCACACCAGCAGATGAGTATTCATCAGACCTTCCCCCAAGGTGGGGTGGAGGGTATATAAGGCTTGCCCCCTTTTTTTTTAATGTTTTATAAAATCTTTATTGACAGATAATTCACATAGTATATAATTTTCCTGTTTGCACAATTTGATAGACTTTAGTCCAGCATCCTCATAGACCCATGACACCATCACCACTTCCTGTTTTTGGAACATCACTGTCTTCAATTTCATACACACATATAATGTATGGTGATTACATTCCACCTTATTTTTTTAATGAATATAATATTTGCAATTGTAAACATTTCTAAGTTCACAATTCACTGGCATGAATTACATTCAAGGTATTGATTACACTCATGATATTATTTGTGGTATTTGCAATATTCATTCAATAACTATATTTATGGTATTCATTAATTACATTAGTTGTATTGGTTAATTACATTCATGATATTATGTCCTGATACTACTGTCCATTTGTGGGGCTTTTCCATCATGCAAAACAGAAACTCTGTACTTACAAAATCATTGCTCTATATTATTTTCTTTTCCATCTTGAGATAACGTCTAATCTTTCTGTCTCTATGAATTTGTATATTCTATATATTTCATGTAATACAATTCTATAGTACTTGTCCATTTTAAAATTAATTTATTTTCTATTACCAGCTTGATACAGTATAAATTCTTATCCTAATAGTGGAATGGCTTGCCTCTAACTGAATAAACTGAGCTTGTTGTTTGGACATTCTCCCAGAGTCTGTGTCGTTGACTCTTTGCTTGCTTGGCCCCCTCCCCCAAAAGGGAACAACAGTACAGGACCCTGCCACAAATTCTGACCCCAGAAATGCACTCCCTATCCTATGGTCTTTTACTATAAAAAGACACATGCAGTCATTTCTCAGGGTCACAGAGCCAACTAACTGTCTGTGGCCCTAACTAGTTAGAAGTTTTTGTACCCCATGGTGATGGAATAAAGTTGCTTCTCCTCATCTAATTTTGGTGGCCTCATCCTCAATATTTGCACGATTCCCAGACCCAGCAGTTTTTAGGTGTATTTTAAGTAACATTTCTGTAGTAGTCACTGTTATAGCTTCTATAGCTGCTTCCACAGTGGCCCTGACCTGCAAGTGCGCACTGCCCATTTCATTAATCAGTTCGCTTTAATACTTCTGTGGCTTTGGCAACACAAGAATGCATAGACACAAACCTATAGCTTTGTCTCACACTTTAAAAGTTGTGGTATTGCACCTAGGGGATGCAGTATAATCAACACAGCATCAGTTAGCTCTACTGTGTCCTGCTGGCCTTAAATATGCCTGAGTTACTCCTTTAAGCTATAGTGAATCCAGATAAAAATGAGATAAAATTAAAAATCATTTGCAGGGAACATGGTGCCATAGGAATGTTCGTTTAGATTTATTAACACTCAGGTAATTAACTACTGGCCTAGGCTGTGCTCACCTCAAATTCAGTTCCCATTTGGTGCTGGCCCAAGACTTATTACAAAAGCCACAAGGATTCCACTCTTTTATAGTTAGCTGAGAAAGAGGAAGAAGCATTTCTTTATGGAAGTATTTGCTACACATTTTGAGCTTTGAGGAATGCCATGGGGAAACCAGGAGAAAACAAAAAAGAACATGTCTCATTGGGGATTTTCCCCAAGCTTGCTTCAAAATTTGCAAACCAGAGAAAACTCCCCTACTGTGAAACCTCTAGCTATGGACTACTGTAACCTGACCAGAGCAGCAGCCCTGAGCCCTGTCACTGGGGCCTCTGCCCAGGACTGAGCATTGACCAATGAGGACAACCTGTTAGATTTCTGGAGGGCTTAAAAAGGAAAAAGGCAGAAAAATAGGTGCCCAACCTTAGATAGTCAGGGCTGTGTTTATGGTGCACACAGGGAGGAGCGTAACTCTAAATCACGGCTGGAAATGATCACAACATGTGTCTTATGTTTCCTCTCTCCCAGAGTTTCCTTGCCTGGTTGCAAAGGAAGCTGTGAAGTGTCATCTTTTACCAGGAAACTGTTCCAGTCCTCACTTACATGGCAGAGACTGCGTAAGTAGAAACTCCGTGGATGGCTACTTACATTAACCAACACAGACAGTGCACCAGCCAGTCCGGACCCTACTCTTTCACATGCTGGAAATTACATGTCACAAAACTGTAGACAAAGTAACTCACCCATACTAAAGGAATATGTCTCCAAAACAGAAACCTCCAAATCCTCTCATCCCACAGCCTCACACAGCTGGACCTTCAAAACCAGGACTCAGCTCAGAGTCGGTCTACCCTAAAGCTCACTTCCCCACTTCCCTGATCCTCAACCAGGGGACTCTCTGGTGTCCATCAGTGACATTTTTCACCCGTGAGAAGAGTAGTGAAATTAGTAACATGTCCTCTTCTGACTGAGGACAGGCCTTCCAGGCACCTTCACTTCCCCTTCCAACCACAATGACATCAGAGGTGAGTCAGTCACCAGGTGGGACAGGAACCGACCTGGGAGCAGAGCCCGGAGCTGCTTGCTGTTGCCCATCTATGGTACATTTTCACCCATCATCTGGGGTAAGTGACTATGAACATTTTCCAAAGCCCTGGGTGACCCTTCTTGGTCATGATGGTCACAAAAAAGGAAAAGGAGGGGTTACAAACACATGGGTTAGTGAAAGAGAGACATCTACTTGACCTCAAGGTCTCTGCCTCTCCCCAGAATGTCCCATCCACTACCTGAGATTTTCCACAATTTCCTACACCACAGGCCAGACCTGGCCAACTTGGATACATCAAAGAGGCAGAGAGAGAAGATAACTCAGGGCCAGATCTAGAGGCCGAGGAAGTGACTGAGATTTTATTGCACCCACACAAGCTAGGAATCATCTTCACCTTCTAGAAAAGCAAATGACTCCACTCCAAAGCTCAGCAAAGAATGTAGTTTCTTATCTGTTACCCTCTTGAGGCTGGTGGCAGAGCTATGGAAAAGGCAAGTATGAAATCCCTTTTATTAATAGGTGATGTTCAGGAAAACATATTTTCATAAGGATCCTGGAGGTCCCCATCTGTATGCCCTTCGAGACTATAAAGATGGGTGAAGGACTTTGTGGCAAGAGGCAGGTTTGTTCCTGGCTGGAAATAAGAGTCTAAGGTGTTATTAATGGGGCATCAGGGCCACATGGTGAAAACAGAATAAAGCCACTTCTGATATGAACTGAGGGAAGAGGGAGCTCTTGGCCTGTAGAAGGCCACAGTGTCTCTGGGCTATGTTACAACCTCAACTAAATAGATTCCAATCACAGATCAGGGTGTAGCTTAGTGGACAATGAGTGCTTGTCTACCATACACAATGCCATGGCTTCTGTCGCCATCAGCACACACATTAAAAAGACAACTACGCTCTCATGTGTTCACTAAGATTGACTCTGAGAGGCCCATTTTCCTCCATCACTGGGAACAACTGGATCATCACCAAACAGTAATGGCTCCCAAGCCCCATTGACATAAGGCTAGGCCACATAGGTCTTTGTGGGGATGGCATAGGGTATCATGTCCAACCTAAGTATCCATGTCAGGGCTTTGGGTCATGAACCCAAGAGGAACTGAGGGGCCATGCTCTTCTCCATGTATTTAGTTAGTTGCAGTCATGAAGGAGTCAAATTTACCTTCAGCTAACGTTCGGGTTGGCTGTGTCATTTCAGTTAGCACTCAGTAAGTTACAGGTTCAACACTCAAAATCCTAAGTCATTCATTGTGACACTGGGTAAAGTGAGAGCCACATTTCTTTCAGACACATATACCCTGTCACCATGTGAGAGGCTCTGACCATTTGAACAAATAGGCAGGTTGTATATTGAATCTCAGGTGCACATATTCATGCCCCTTCTGTGGGGTTTCAGTTGCTGCTTATGATATTGGCCTTGGGTAGCAGTATTGTGCAGACAACAGAGAGAAGATGGCACCCTGTGGGACCTCCAGTCCTTAAAAAGGACTCTTTCAACTAGTGTTGATCTCTTTAAACCCCACCCCAATCCACTTTCTTGAGAACCAGGCAGAAGATGACTCACAGGCAAATGCAGAGGACCTGAGTGCTCAGAGATGGGGGGCCTTGCACTACATTCGATCACACTGTGAATCCCAAGTTTGAATTTGTGTTAATTAAATAAATTCAACCTTGGGTCAGGAGGTGAAGCCAACAACTAGCTGACAAAAAGTAATCATAGAGATTCAAAGGGAGTCTAGAAGCTCGATAGAGAGACACATAGGAAGTAGTAGGGAGGGACTTTGAGTGTGGCAGTCTTTTTTCATTTGGCAGAGCAGAAGGATGCTCTTTCTAAGATGGGATGGGGAGAAAGGAGGTCAGCTAGTTTCTCCTCAACCTCTCTGAGCTAGCAGATTTTCACCCCAGCCTCTGATTCCCAAGTCTTTCTTGGTAAATAGAATGATAGAGACTTAGTGAAAAACTGCATTTGGTGGCAGCAGCAGATGGGAGATCCAGCAGGTCTCACCAAGTCACTGCCTGAGACTCAGACCAGTAATGGCAGAGCCACAGTTACTATTTGAAACAGCAGGTGCAGCCATGGAGGGGGGAGGAAGAGAGGGTAGGAGGGAAAACAGGTGGGTCTCCTAAGCTGTGTGGGAGAAAAGGTCTTTGTTACATGTGAGCTGGGCTGCAGAACTTGATGGTATAGTCCTAAGAACTGGCATCAGAGACCCAGTGTTTCTCCTGATCCTCACTGGCCCACAGCCTCCAGGAAACAGAGCGTGCTGCATCCTTCCAGCTGCACTGACCTCCACAGCTCAGCCTGGACCAGCATCCTTCAAGGCTTTGCTGTTCAAGGCCCGCCTCCTCATAGGACATAGTAAGACTTTCCATTGAATTTCCCTGAGAAGCACCCACAGCCTGCCCTCGAGATTTGATATGTGTACAGAAATCGCACACATGGGACCAGGTGTGGACCTGGCATTCAGCTCACTAACCAGCCTGGTCCATAACATTGGTGATCTTACCAAGTGTTTGATGGTGACTGACATGAGTCACAGGACCCCAAAAAGCAAAGAATGAGTCTCAGAATTAATATAGAAGAGTGACGGGTATGGGGTAGAGGCAAGCTTGAAACAGAACCATTATTGTCCTTGTCCTGTAATGCCCTGTCTCCCACAGGTCAGGACTATGCAGATACGTTTACTGAAACTCAGGCAGTTCTTTTCTTATGTTTTTGTTTTGGTTTGGTTTTTTTTGTTTGTTTTTTGTGTGTTTTGGTTTTTGGTTTTTCGAGACAGGGTTTCTCTGTGTAGCTTTGCTCCTTTCCTGGAACTCGCTTTGGAGACCAGGCTGGCCTCGAACTCACAGAAATCTGCCTGCCTCTGCCTCCCAAGTGCTGGGATTAAAGGTGTGCGCTACCACTGCCCAGCTAGTTTGGGTTTTTTTTGTTTGTTTGTTTTGTTTTTAACATGTATGATTATTCTGGCTGCATTCATGTCTATGCACCACAAGTATGCCTAGTGCCCACAGAAGCTAGAAGAGGACATTGGATCCCCTGGATATGGAATTACAGATTGGATATGAGATGGAATGGGTGAGCTGGGTCTTCCACAAGAGCAATCAGTGCTCTTAACCACTGAGCCATCTCTCCAGTACTCACAGATGGATGTTTTCAGAGGTAGACCTGAATGGTAGAAGGTAGAGAACAAGAACTTTCTGCAACTCTGGCTGGAAGGGACATGTGTGTTTGGCAGATCTGGGTTAAGGATATGGGATGTGAACTTTCTCCATATGAAACAATTGTTACTAATACCCAGGATCTAAGGCCAATCCCTGAAAGGGATACTTCTCTGAAGGGCACAATGAGGTAAGATGAGCAACAGATGCTAAAGTCAGGTGAGATGAGTGACATCTTGATCATAGAGAGCCCTGTGTTAGGTTCAGGATCTATTGGCAGTGACAAAGCAAGGCCCTGTCCTTCACATTCCAGGAGGAGAGACAGTGGCATGTCAGAAAATGATTTCCTGTCTAATACATGAGCTGGGGAGTCCTGGAATTCTGCAGAAATTCTCCAGAAGCACGTGATTTAGTTCTAGAGTCAAATCTAACTGTCCATTGGTTTTCATGTCCTGGACAATATGCCCCCTTAAGCTACCGAGGACCAAGATTAACATCTCTGAAAAACAGGTCTTCCCAGATCCACAGACACCTGAGAAGGCCTCTAGGGTAGAGACATGGGATACCTGGCTGCAGACAGATAGCTGGTGTTAGTATTCTGACCCACCCCCTGGGGACCCACTTAGCATCCTCCTGATGCCATCCTATGTTCCCTTTAAGGCAGAATTCCTTCCCCTTTGCTCTGTCTCTCTCCCCTCTCACCAGAGGCAGTGTGCATTTCTCTCCTTTCTCCTTCCCTCCGTTCTCTCTACCCTCCCTCCAAATAAACTTGCCACGTGGACAACAAGTCTGCTGTGTGAGTAACTTTCCACTGTGCATCACCTAGTATGGCATGTCTCACCCACCTCGGGGCACCTTGGTCTAAAACCTGCCAAGGCCTCCCACACAACCGTATCATTACAGCTGGCTGGTGCTTCATATCTGCCACCTGCGACCTGTGTGAGCCTGGTGTAGCCACTGTGTTTTCTGTGCCTCAGGTTCCCAGCCACAGCACACATGGTGAATGAGTGTTGCAGTGTCTATAATGTAGCCTTAAATATGAACAAGGGCCTGTAACTAGGACAGAACATCTGTCCACATCATCAGCATCTGTTACTATTTTCCTGCAGGAGTTAATCCACTACACTTAATCCCTGTGGACACGCAGTCATCTAGAGGACCTATATCCTCTATTCCCACCCCCACCCCCCACCCCCGCAATTCTGGACCATGACATTCCTGTAAAGTGTCATAAGCCCATCAGAGTTGGCTACAGGCCCGAGAGCCTATGCAGCTGTGCTCTCCATGTTGAGACTCAGGACATGCTCAGGTGGCCTCGCCCAACTTTGGCTCTCATGGCAGAGCACTGGCTGGATCCATGAGCTAGAAGATTCAGACAACTGATAAATTATTCTTCCCTGTTAGCTCAAACAGGTCAGATTCCAAGCCTTTCCACACTCCCCAGCTCACCTGGAGTCAGGACTTCCTGGTGGTCAGTCCCCCTCTAGTAAGATTCCATAGTTCCCTCAGCCAGACCCTCCCTGAGTCCCAAGGTTTTCTTAGGGCTATCTTTATGGTGAGACCCAGACAATCTTGTTCTGACTCTGATTGAGCTACCCCACCACACATCCTGCTCTCACCAGGGTGAATTCACATGAAACCTTCTGATACTGCAGTTTGTATACTCTGGGTGTGTCCTGCACTAACTTCTAGAACCCCAAGTGGACACAAAATACTGACGGGAGTAACAAGAGGGCTAGGGGTGGAGGTGGGGGGGGGGCACATAGATCTCCTTAGGAGGGGGAAATAGAATAGATTTTGTGAGTGGCTTAGATTGTAGCAAGCAAAGTCCAGCAATCAAAAGCCCCTTTTGGATGCCCTAATTAATTTGCCCAATTAAAATTAAACACCTTATCCTCACATAGCATTTCCCCTTGCACCTTTATAAACACCATTTGCCTATGGGCCAGGTCTGTCTCCTCTCTATCCAGAGGCAGTCCTTTGTCTACCTCCAGCACAAATACCCCACCTACCTCTCTCTTGTTCCCTTCCCCTTCTCCCTCATCCTCTGTCTCCTGTCTTTCTCTTACTCCTTGCCCTCTGTCCCTCTGCCACAAATAAATCTTCTTTATGCTGAGAACTTGGTCTTGGGGTGTCCTGAGCCAATACCATTCCCTACACTGGTGAGGAGAATCAGATCAGCCTACAGGATCCCCTGCTAATGTGTCTAACACTTATCTCTTTTTGTAAATGCAGAATTCTTGTAAGCTCCAGGGAGTGGGCTTGGACCCTCCTCACACCTCACATGGACCTGAGCCAGCTATCCCAGGACTTGGCCAGCACCCCAGCTTTCTCAGGCCCCCCACAAGATGCCATCGCCACAGACAACAGGAAGCAGTCTAGAGAACACAGTGCCCCCTTTCCGCCTCACCAGCCACCCCTTCCTTTTTCCCCACATTTTTATAATAAAAGGGAGGAATGTTAGTTCCCACTGCAGCAATGTCCTGCCTCCACTGCCAAAGCAGTTACATCATCACCTGTCACCATGCTCACCCCTTAAAAGTGTCCACCAAGCACAGTTCTCTCTTTTGCTGTTTTTGTTTCTTGCTCCTCTTGCTCTCCTGTCTGTCTGTCTGTCTGTCTGTCTCTCTCATGCCCCAACCCCTAGACAGGTTTACACTCTTTCACTCTCCCCCAGTAAACCTGTTGTGCTTGGTGGTGTTTACTTAGTGGCATACCCCCCAACGCACACACTTCACCTCCTTTTCTTAATCCTTACACACACACACACACACACACACACACACACACACACACATACACACACACACACACATACACTTCAGGCACCAGCCTTCTCCATCCGACAGTGGGGAACTGGGGAGTTTTCCCCTGAACTCCCTGCATTCCTACAGATCTGATAAGCACATTCCATTCAGTTGGGTGTGGTTGGCCAGCTTTCCTTTCACTTTTGGTGGCTGCACTGCCAGAATCAGAGCCCTTCCCCCTCTGAGAACCCTGCTGATAAGGATTCTTCCTCAGACCCTCTAGGGTCACTCTCTTAGTGATGGAATCTGGGTGACAACCCCTTCCTCCCAGAAATCATGTTCTTGGTCTTTCAAGAGATATTGCGATGCCCGGTCTGGTCTCTCAATCTTGGCCCACCCACCTTCACTGTTGATAGAAACGTTCCCTCTACCCAAAAAGTTCATATCAACGGTGCCCTTAGGCACCCAGCAGTAACTTTGGTGCCTGAACATGCCTCTGCTTTCTCTTTTGTCTGCTCCAAGTCTTCTGTGTGACTCTGAACTTTTATACACTCCATTATCAGCTTTTGCATTGTTTTGTGTCCTATTTAACTCTCTGCCCACTGCAGGAATAACAGACTGTCAGGCACTCTGTGCCCACCAGCTGCCACACTGCTGTGCATTTGGCCCTGGCCCCCTGCCATACAGCCCATGCTGCTGCAGAGCCAGCCTGTGCCCAAAGCTTCAACCTTAGCAAGGATGCCGCAGGCCATACTCCTCAAGCCTGAGCTGCTGAGGCCACTGCTACAGTTCCCACCGCCCACAGCTGCTGAAGCCCCCACTTCTACAGCCTTCCTGAGCTCCAGTAAAGCTCCAACAACCCCACCTCCTTCTACCCATCCATCTGCCACTGGCCACACTCAGTCCAATGTCAGCTC
Organism: Onychomys torridus; assembly: GCF_903995425.1. Taxonomy (NCBI): domain Eukaryota; kingdom Metazoa; phylum Chordata; class Mammalia; order Rodentia; family Cricetidae; genus Onychomys; species Onychomys torridus. Next base: position 194,705 of record NW_023413825.1, on the reverse strand, counting down.
CGGCCACTCTGCATGGCCCGGTTCAGCCTGGCCTGGTGAGGAGGAGTCAATACTCACTGAAAAGCAAAAAAAAAAAAAAAAAGGTCCAAAATCAGTCTGTCCAACACTCCTTAATGACGAGCAACCCAAACAGATCCATGTCTTCTCTCCTGTACCCCTAGAAACTGTAGCTTCCTTAGACCACGGCTGGGGCACAGTGAGACATTTTCTCCACTACCTCCCCCAAGAGCTGCCCTGCTGAGTCCCGCAGCTCTCCTCATTCTTTCTGGGCCTCTGCAATGTCCCTCTGGTCCCTCAGCTTCTTCCTGGGAAGTACTGCAGCTTTCTTAGATCTGTGTCTGGGTTACTATGACCCTCCCCACATACACGCTGTCACCCCCCAAAGCTCCCCCTCCTTTCATCCTAAAGCACACTCTGGTCCTGAAACCGAATCCCCTTGCCCATCCTCCTCCCTCCAGCCATCCGGGCCACACTTGCTCCCATGTGATCCCCACCCACAGCTGTTACCCTGTTATTGCTGAGGCCAGCAGCTGCCTGTAATTTATGGTCTTCTATCTCACACCTCCCTCTGCCAAGGCCCTTGCCACTTTCCTACCTTAACCCTTTCCTGTCCTGACACTGCCTACAGATTAAACTGAGCCATACAAAAAAACAAAAACAACAAAACAAAACAAAACAACAAAACAACAAAACAAAACAAACCCTGCAATAGTCTGTAATGATGAAAGTTTACTACATTTATGGTCTATGGTGTATTTTCATGCTAAAATATTTCCAATTAAATCTTCAACTCAAACTTTAGGGATCAAATTTAGCAGGAATAAAGTTACAAGTCCTAATCTTATAAAAGTTGTGTTAACATCTTATAAACTGTCAAAGGTAATTAAAACATACAAATTAATAATCAGTTGCCTTATAATCAAATTCTTTAATGTGTTTGGAACTACACTCATAGTTATGATTAATTACCAATATAAGCTTTATTTACCCTCCTGTATATGTTTTCAAGGTTAACCCTAAAATCAGGAATATGTAATAAATACTTAGTTCTCAAGCTCCTCAGAGATCTGCTGAATATGGGATTTAAAATGTTCAACAAAATCTTCCACAATAAACAGACACCCCCTGCTAACAACAACAATAAAAAACCTTTATGGTCTCAAAAGGAAATAGATGTGACAGTACACCACTGGCTCCACCTAGACTGTGGTAAATGCTAACCACTGGGAAAAACTGCCCCATGCCTCACCGGCTGCCGGGAACCTGCACAAACTGTGGACATTTTAGATTAACTGCTGTACCCTGCCTGGGCAGAGTAAGTCAGTTTCCCGAGTTCTTCCCCTACAGGAAAAATCCCTCTGACCTGGTCTGACAATTGAAGGCCACAGCGCTGTGTGACAGCTAAAGACAAAATGTGGCTCTTGTGTGATAGCTGAAGACCAACTGCTTCTACCTTCTGAACCACACACGCCTCAGACGGCTAAGTCTCTGTTGTAGTAACTAACACAAAAACTACTGAAATAATACTTCCCAGTCTAATTCACCATTTTCAGATCTCCAATGGCATTGATGACTAACTATAGCTTTAACAACGGCAAACACCCAGCCGCCTGGTCAGTCCATTTTGTATGTACAGTTTACCTTGCTGGCAGGCTTCACGCTAACAGAAATTAGAATTTCTAATGGTTGTGAGAGACAGACAAGTAAATTGTGTAGGTCAGAGAAAATGAATGATGCAAGTTATACAGGTCTAAGAAGGTCATTTAAATATATATATATATATAGGTCTGATGTTATGGCAGTCCAGGAAAATGTGTTTAAGGTCTAAAGACATGAAAGCTTAAGAAAGCGACTTATGGGTCTGAGAAAGTAAGGCCTATGAATAGTTGTTTCAGATTTATTTTCTCATCTCTGTGCCTCTGTTGGAGTCCCACTCACCGTCACTCATAATGAGAATGTACAACCAGTCCTCCAGACCCCCCCACACTCCTTTCAGAGATTTTCTCCCCATTCCCTCAGTCCCTGTCCCCTTACAGGAGAGGGTGTCCTCTCTAGAACTGACATAAATTTTGCCTTCTACCCCAACAACAGCTACCAGGACACGCCTGCATCCCTCCTCTTCCTCAGCCTCTCTGTTTGCACTGTCCCACTCTCCAAAAATCTCAAAACCTCTCTTGCCCTCTGCCCACATCTTTAGTCAACTCCCTCCCCTTGCTGTGCATTATAAATCCCTCTCTATAGTATGCAAAGACCCTTCTGCCTATCTCCAAACCCCAACACTCTCTACTCATAACCAGCCTCTGCCTAGGCCTCAAATCCATCATTTCTACCCAATACCTCCTCACCCTACAATACTTCCATACTAACAGTCTGAAAACCTAACCAAACCATCCATCTAGTTCAGGACCTTGGCTCCATTGATGCTGCTGTCATCCCTTTGCACCCTTAAGTCTCTAACCATTATAAAATCCTCTCCATTTTCCCTGACAAAACCACTCACTTTTCAGTCCTGAATCTTAAAGATACGTTCTCTATACTACAAATGTCCACTTCCTAAGACCTTTTTTGCATTAGATGGAACTTGATACTCAATAATCTCAACAACTGACCAGTACTGTCCCTCTCCAGGGATTTGGAGATAGTCCCTGCCTTTTTCAGCCAGACTCTTGCTAAGAACTTGGCCTGCCTTCCCCATTTTTTCTCCCCCTGCTTCAGTATGTAGATGACCTCCTCCTTTACAATCCTTCCCTCTCTGACAGCCAGTCTGATGCAGTCTCACTCCTCAATTACCTTGGCTTCAGTAGGTACTGGGTCACCAAAACAAAACAACTCTCCTCTCTCAAAGTCACCTATTTTGGATTCTCTTTCAACCCAACCCATAGGCACTTCATTTTAGACCACTTTGCCCATCTCTGCTCCTTAGCCCTGCCCCCAACAAAATCTAAACTGCCTTCCTTTTTGGGCATGGCCATTTTCTACACTCATGGGTCCCTGGATTAGCAATCCTAGTATGTCCTTTATACTAAGCTGCTTCTGGAACTTGGAACTCCCCCCCCCAACCCCACAAGAGCCTCTTTGTCAAATAACAAACAATTCCTTAAACTTAAAACATTCTTCTTTCTAGTCCATCACTCCACCTCCCAGATCTATGCAGATGTTTCTATCTTTATATTTCCAAAAAACATAATCACTTCCTACATTTGTCCCTATCAAAACTCTAGACAACACTATCTGCAGCTGACCTTGTCTACACACTCTTGACACAGCCTCTAAATCTAACAAACTCTGGGATCTCCCCTTATAGTCTGTGGATCCCCTCTCACAATCTAGTCTCACCAATATCTCCCTCCCGATCACCTGTTCCTGACCCCTCCATTATCAGTATGACAACAATCATGCCAACATGACAGCCCATCAAGCTGCCCTTCATCCTACTTTTATGGCTCACTCCACTTCCCTCCAGGCTACCCTACTACATAACCAAAATAACAACATACCTAATCCTCCTTCAACACAGGATACTCTCTTAAGGCCTGCTTTGCATAGCCATCCTTACCCTCCAGTTTCTGTTCTCTCAAGATCCGCATTCCCCACAAATCTCATCTATCTTCTCCTATTTTTCTTCTGGCCAAATGATTGCCACATATGCATTGCCAACTGACTACCCTGAATTCATTAACTGTCCAGACGTCCTCATTTGGGTCATGGTCATCCAACAAATTCTCTCTCCTAAACTTTGCTGATATCTCCTTCAATGCCTCCCATTACTTTCTTTGCCCCTCTCTTCAAAGCCTTCTGTTAGTTGCAGTCCCTCTTGTCACCAATACCCCAGTTGCCAATGCCCCACCCTCACTACTGACTGCTTGTCCCCTTGACCATCCAAGTCCCCTTTGGGAACCAAAGCCAAGTTCTGAAGATTTATTTAAATTTTTCTATTATCAATAAAAACTTGGGAGTCAAATATTGGGGTAAAAACTTAACAAATCAAGAGAGCAGAAGAGGAATGACCAACTGACCCTCTCTCTTCACCCTTCTGAGATCAAAAAGGCTCATGTATAGCCAGAAGTTTTCCTGTGTCCGGCAGCTACTCAGTCCCAAATGAACACACAGAGTCTTATATTAATTACAAACTGTTTGGCCTATGACTCAGGCTTATCATTAACTAGCTCTCACAACCTTACTCAATCCATTTCTATTAATCTATGTATTATCATGTGTTCTGTGGCTTTACCTTTGTCCCATAACATTTTGCTTCCCAAGCAGCAACTCACAGCATTTGCTCTGACCCCACCTTTCTTCTTCCTGTATCTCTGCCTGGCTCTATTCTGCCTTGCCATAGACCATATCAGCTTCTTTATTAACCAATGGTAACAACACATATTGACAACATATGGAAAGATCACCCCACAGCACCCCTGAATCTTTCTAAGCCCCTCCTTATTCTTTCCTGTGTCTATCATATCCTGGGCCCTCCCAAATCTCTGTGGCTAATTCTGGTCAACAAGTCATTGACTCGGCCACCTGATTCAAGGTTAACTTTATTAATAGTCTCAGTGTCACAATGTGATCAAATATCCAGCAACAAAGTTCTTTCAACGTTTCTACACCAAACCCAAAAACTTGTTACAGACCATCCCTCTCACCTTTTACCAAGAGCATCCCAAATCATGATATTCCTAAAATACTTCAATTATGATGTAAATTGTCCTAACTCCTCTCAAGAACTCTCAAACACTTTCCAGATTAGTACTCCTGCCAACCAACAGTCAAGTTTCCCCACCTACTGCCTATCACTTTCCCTGGTCTTCCCAACTATCAAGACCATGAACCTAAAAGTTTCAAATATACATTCAAGATAAAAATAAGTTTCTTCTAAACTCCCTAACTTTACCTTTGTCCTTAGTCTATCTGTTCCAACATTTTTCAAATGAACTACAGCAACTCCAGTGATAGTTCCAGCTATTTCCTCAAAATCTACATCCTGGTCCAGCCTCACAGACTACACTTCCCTAGCATCAGATGGTCCCACAGAACCTGGAGTCGACTGACACAGCCTGTTCTTCCTGGCCTGGACCAACAATCTAGCTTCCTTAGGTCCACCAACAATAAGCACCCCCAACTCAGCAGGAAGCAGCCAGAGAGAACAGCACCCACTTATCCAACACCCAGTGACCCAATAATGAAACAAAAATGAGGGAATGAAGGGACTCTAGACAGCCTCAGCAGGCAAACATGGCTCTGGAAGGCCTTGTCCTTCTCTCCAATTCCCTCTGCCTTTCTGAAAGACATTAGATTATATTCCTAAAGCTATCCACCAAGGCCTATTCTCTTATTTAGCCAATCCCTCCTCCTGAGACTGACTACCAAGTTCCATCTATCAAAGAATTGAAGTCCAACAATCAAAAGCCCCTTTGGCTGCTCTAATTAGCATCCCCAATCAAAATAAACCAACTCATCCTAACACAGAGTTTCCCCTTTTACCCTTATAAACCACCATTTGCCTATGGGCCATGTCTTTCTCCTCTCCATCCAGAGGAAGTCCTTTGTTTCCTTTTCCTTGTTCCCTTTCCCTTCTCTCCAGTCCTCTATCCTCTGTCTTTGTCTCTTATTCCCTGCCCTTTGTCCCTCTGTGGCAAATAAATCTCCTTTGTGCTGAAAACTTGGTCTTGGGGTATCCTGAGACGACACCAGTCCCTACATAGACACCTCAGAGACACAGGATAAAATCAAACATGACTAGGGAAAAATTCAATGAAATTATTGCTAATGATATTCTGCTATACTCATAGATTGGCGACTATCTCAATTGTAATCAGAGAGGAATCATCCAACAAGTGATGGGATACATCCCTAGTACTGGGGTTTTGATAGAGGCTCTTAGGGTGCATGGTCACCTCAAATAGTACAATTTCATATCCCCCCCCCTCTCTCTCTCTGTGTGTGTGTGTGTGTGTGTGTGTGTGTGTGTGTGTGTGTGTGATATAATTTTAGGTTAAACAGAATGAGTCGCTATGACTTTTTCAAACACTCTTAGTGGTATTTATTCCTCCTCCTTCCTTCTCCCTCTATATTGTATTCATTCTCCTTCACCACTTAAGACTGTTCTTCTCCCCTAGTTCCTCCTTCATAGCACCCATGACCTGCTCCTTCTACCCCAATGGTCTCTTCCAACTTTCCTGGTTTCTATGGCTCTCTCTCTTATGTACACACATCTGAAGATTCCAAGGTGGTAACTGAAAATAGGGAAAAACATGCGTTGTTTGTCTTTCTCAGTCTTGGTCACCTCAGTCAGTATAATTTCTAGTCATACCTGCAAATTTTATTATTTCATTTTTCTTACCTGAATAGTGTTCTATGATGTGTAAGCACCACATTTTAACACAAACTATATCATCATCCAAATAGATGTAGAAAAAGCCTTTGACAAAAATCCAACATGCCTTCATGATAAAAGAGAGAAAATCTTTAAGTAATTCCATTTAGACCATAAAGTAGACAAGGTCCCCTACTATCTCCACTCCCTTTCAATATAGTGCTGGAAGTACCAGCTGGAGCAAGAAGACAAGAGAGGGAAATTAAAGGGACACAAATAGGAAAATCAGAAGCCACAATATCCCTATTTGCAGATGGTATTACATTATACAGAAAAGATGCCAAAATTCCAAAAGAAAACTTCTAGAAACAATCAACAGTTTCAGTGAAGTTGTAGGATACAAAACCAACTTACAAGAATCAGTAGTCTCTCTCAACACCAACAAACACACTAGGAAAGACATCATGGCTATATTCCCATTCACAGTGGCCTCAGAAAATCTAGGAATAAATTTAAACGATGAGGTGAAAGACCTCTATGATGAAAACTTTAAAATCCCCAAAGACAGAGATTGACACTAAAGAGTGGAAAGACATGTCATGCTCATGGATTAGTATAAATAATATTGTGAAAATAATCATTCTAACAAGGCAGTTTTCAGATTGAATGCAATCCTGATCAAATCCCACTTCATGTTTTATTTTTGTTGTTTGTTTTTTTACAAAAATAGAAAGAAAATCCTAAACTTCATATAGAACTTCAGAAGACCCCAAATAGCCAGAGGTATGTGAGCAGAAGACCAATGCTGGAGGGATTGCAAGTCCAGATTTCAAAATATTACAGAGCTATAGTAATAAGAACAGTATGGTACTGGCACAGCAACAGACATATAGATGAATGGAACAAAATGGAAGATACCAAATATGAATGCACATAATTACATCCATCTGATATTTGACAATGAGGTCAAAAGCATGCACTGGAGAAGAGACAGAATCTTCAACAAGCGCTGCTGGTAAAATGGAGTGTTGACATGAAAAGAATGAACTTAGAAGAGTATCTGTCACCCTGCACAAAAATTAACTCCAAATGGATCAAACACCTCAATGTGAAATATGAAAGACTGAAAATGCTAGAAGAAAACATCCCCAGTACCCACATGATGGCTCACAACCACATGTAGCTTCATTCCTAGAGGATCTGATGCCCTCTTATGACTTTGAGGGCATCACACATATGGTGCACAGACATATATACAGACAAGATACTCCTACACACAAAATAACAAAAATAAAATCATTTTTAAAAGTTAATGGAGGGGACAGAAAGTCATGAGTTTAAGACAAAAAGAATCAGCTTGCCCTTGAGGACACTCCACCCCCTGAGAAGTCCTTCCCACTACCTGAGACTGCCAGGGGCTGGAAGATATGATACTCACATTCCAGGATATATCTCTAGTTGGACAAAAGAAATCAGGGAAGCAAGGAGGGGGAGACTTGGGAGTGAACCTTCAAGTTGGGAAGATTGGAATTTTCTGGTACCCAGGGACACAAACTAGGAACTAACTACTGTATCTTTTCAGAAAATACAAATATTTCACATCAAAGCTTGGTGCTGACAGTCCAGGGTTGTTGCCATTAGAAAGGACTTTGGTTTTCTTGGCTATGGTCCTACTGAGACCAGTGACAGAGCTATGTATTGGGTCTGATTATTAGGAATGATACTGGAGGTAAAAGTTTTGGGGAGGATGGCTGAGGCTCCCTATTGAGAAGACAAGAATATTGAGCAGGTCAACTAGAGGCTGAATAGGAAGAGTTGGGAGTTTGCCCTCTTGTAATGGTTTGAATGAAATTGTCCCCCATACTCTCAGCCATATAAACTCTTGGACCCCTGTTGGTGGCACTGTTTGGTGAGGCGTAGGAACCATGACCTCTTCAGGGAGATCATCACTGAAGTAAGCTCTTAGACTGATGATCCTTGCAGCATTTCCAGTTCAATCTCTCTGGTTTGTGCTTGCAGCTCAAAAGGTGAGCTCTTAGCTTCCTGCTCCTTGCCACAATGCCTGTAGCTTCTTGCTGAGCTTTGCTGCCATGATGGACCATAAACCCTAATAAATTACTTTCTCTATAAGTTGCCTTGACCATGGTGTTTTATCACAGCAACTGAAAAGGAACTAATACTTGCCTGGATGAAAACTGAGGGGGGAGGGCATGGGTTTATGGTGTAAACAAAAATTCAAATGTAACATCACCAGAGAGAATGGGAAGTTCCTGTTTCTTAGAAGGCCATCGTAGCTTCAAAATTGTAGTTGGAGTTATCCTGCCTAGCCCACAGTCAGGACAAATCTCTCTCACCCGCCAGGCCCATAGACGCTCAGAACCAACCAAGTAAACACACAGAAACTTACATTGTTTACAAACTGTATGGTCGTGGCAGGCTTCTTGTTATCTATTTCTTCTATCTTAAATTAACCCATTTCTATTAATCTATACTTTGCCACATGGCTTGTGGCTTATGGGTATCATGTCTTTTCTGTCATGGCCATAGCTGGCAGTGTCTCTCCATCCCACCCTTTACTTCCCAGAATTCTCTTCTCTCTTGTCCCGCCTATACTTCCTGCCTGGCCACTGGCCAAACAGCATTTTATTTATAAGAGTGATATCCATAGCACAAAATCCATGTCAACACCCATTAAATACCACCCAATGGAGGCTAGAAGTGTACCGAAGTAGGTGGGTACTGTGTGCCAAGCATAATAGCCCTGATTCCAACACCAGCACATCATATATACAGAAAATTCCCATCTATACTCCCATGTGTTAACTGAGCATGAGTCTGAAATGTCACATTTCTCCATCACAGGTGATAAATCTGAGCTTCTCCAGACAAAGCCCCTCCATGTCATTCTTGACTCCAGGATGGACCTGGATGGATGTGAATAAACAAGAACAGAATGACATTGCCAACCTAGGTGTTCACATTGATGGGTCTGTGTCATGGAATGAAACGGGACTCGGCAATTTATCTCTGTCCATGATGGAACAAAATTAACTCACTGGTAACATTCAGGTTGACTGGGTCACTTTGTTTTGCCCTCACTAGGTTCCAGATTCCACACTCAAAGGGTCATGTCTGAGTCCTCATGACACTGAGTAGAGTGAGAGTCCTGTTGCTCTCAGACAGCCCCAGCCTGTCACCTTCTGAGAGTCTCTGACCACTTATCCACCACAGGAGAGGTGATATCCTGAGTCTTGGATTCACATGTTAATGCTACTGAATCCTCACCCTCCACTGGGCTGTAGTTGTTGCTGTAGTTGTGTGTAACAGTGCTGTGCAGACAACAGAGAAGGGATTGCCCTATGAGGGACCTCTGACAATTACAAGGGTCTCTTTCTACTAGTGTTGTCCTCTTGTCTCCTTGCCAACTATAGTCTAGAGAAAATAAATGAGAAGGTAAATCACAGGCAGATACAGGTGGATCTGAGGGCTCAAAGATGATGGGGCCTCATGTTCTGTCTGGGAGAAACACAGACTTCTTCAGGTGTGAGCTGAGTGACAGAGCTTGATGGTAGACAGACTTAGGACAGCCATGCAACCCAAAGTGCTGTATCCCTCTAGAGTCACTGACCTCCCTGCTCATCCTGGGCCAATGCCCTCCTTAGGACAATGCTTGTTGTCTAAGGATGTCCTGTAGATAGATTGTGATGAGATTTCCCATGTTGCTTCCATGAGAAGCACCACAGCCTGTCCTCAGGACTTGATGTGTGAACAGAAATCTCACCCACAAGACTAAGAGCAGGCCTGCCTTTAGTCAGTGTGGTCCAGCTGGATCAGAACATGAACCATTCTGCTCAGATGTTTCATGATGGCTGACAAAAGCCACTGGTTCCCTAAGGACAAAGCATGAATCTAGGAACAGGAAGGGTCAGAGCAGGCTTGGAAACAGAACCACCTTTTTTCTCTTGAGTTCTAACACCCCTTCTCTCATAAATAAGGACCATGTAGACAGCTGTCTTGAGGTTCAGGTGGATACTGATTTTCTGACCTTTAGAAACCAGTTGCAATACCTTGCTGAAACTAGCCTGAAGGGCCAAATGTGTTTGACATGTGTGTAGGTTAGTTTGTGTCATGTGATACAAGTTAGAGACACCTGGAGATATTCAAGGAGTTGCCTCCATCAGCTTGGTCTGTGGGTAATCTAAGGAGCATTAACTTGGTTGTTGATTAATATGTGAGTGTCCAGTCCACTGCGGGTAGTGCCATTCCTAGGATGGTGATTCTAGCCTGAACAGGTAAGAGCAAACCATGGAGAGCAAGCCAGGAAATACCATTTCTTCATGGTCTCTGCCTCACTTCCCACAGGTTAGAATAATGATACAAACTGAAAACAACTGTAGAGAAAATCAATGAATCAAAAGATTATTCTTCAAAGTGATTAACAGTACTAACTACCTTTAATTAGATTAACTTTGTTTTTCAAAGATTAACATTGTTAGCACTAGAAGTGAAATTTGAGACCTTACTATCCACTCCTCAGAACACTAATAATTCCATGAGTATTGAACAGTTAGTGCCAACCACTGGGTAAACTAGATGAAGTAGAAAAATTCCCAGAAGCCCAGAACCTACAGATAATAGAAGCATGAAGAGACACAAAGCTGATTCCATGTATAACTCATAAGACTGAGTCACAAAAGATATCTAACAAAAGTGGACAGTTTTTAATGATGAAAACAGCCAAAGAAGGGGGTAGAAGATACATCAGAGCAGTAGAGGGCAAGTAGAAACACACAGCCAACTCCTTACTCAGTGAGGACACTGAGCTTTCCCTCCAAGATCAGGATCAACACAAGGATGCTGCTGGGGCCACTTCTGCTTGGTATTCCCTTAGGAATCCCAGACAGAACAACTAGGCAACACAAATAACTAAAAGGTGGGCAATTAATTGGCTGTAAAATATGTCTGCAGATGACATGAACTTATTTGGAGAAAATCTTAAGATTCCACAAAAGTTTCTGGAAATGATGGGCAAACACGCCCACCTGAGCTGTACTACTGTAAACTAATCTTGACCACAAACCATTAGATGTCCTGTTTTGTCATATGCACATAGACAGAAGTAGATGGGGTTATATAGGGATGGGGGGAGCAGGGTGGGCTTAGAAATGCTTTTCAAATGGACAATGGTGGTGACCAGATGACAATATGAATGTTCTGTATGCTTCAAAATGGCTAAAGTGAGACATCTCGAAAAAATGTATTATTAACAGGAAAAAGAATTGTGTGCAAGCTTGCACTGTGAATGCCACACTCAGGATAGAAACATGCCAGTTGTCCCTACACAATGCATTTGAATTCTGTGCATCAAAGAACTATGAGTCAAAACTATTTAGAAACCAGTTATGTCCACAGAGAAACATGGGCAGTTCCTTCTTCTGTCACTCTTCCTCACTTCACATGGGTGAGAGTCGTCTAGAGAGCATCGATGTTAGGTGTTCAATGTAAACTATTGGAACATATGAGAGGATGTTTACCTCAGTGTGAACACTGCATCTTTTAACAGGGGACTCAGAGCATAAAGAAGTTTGGGGGGATTGCTGAAATTAGTTCCCACAGATTTCGTTGATTATATATTTGATCCACAACCTATCAACCCTTTGTAATTGCACTTTCTTTATTGATGTCTTTATTTACCTTTGGAGACTAAGTCTCACTTTAAATCCTGGCCTGTCTTTGTACACACATTTATCACAAGACTACAGGCTTGAGTCACCATGCTGTCTGTACCTGAGTGGTAACTGACAATTTTTACTATGTAACTTTTCTCCATTTTGTACCTCACTGATTAAAAAAAAAATGCTATCACCCTGCTGTAGGATTAGAAGACAGGTCATTCATTCATTATGGCCAGGCTGACTGGGAGACTGGTCTTTGAAGTGACTGGGTTGGAGACCTCACAATTATACTCACTCTTATATCTCCTGACAGGATCTATACTGAGTCCACACTTTGTCGGGGACAGAGTCATCCTCTCTGTAAGCTGCAGACTCTGGTTATTGAAGATCCAGTGGATGGAGATTCCAGTGTCAGCTGAGAGGCAACTGAAAAGAACAGAGCTCTGTACTGTGACTGTGGTGTCAGAGACTCCCAGGAAGGGCTTTGTCACAGGCTCTATAAAGAAACAGAGGAGTGGACACAATGACATTAGTCCTTCAGAGATCTTAACCAGCCCCACCTATAGTTCACACTCAATAAAGCCTCCATGGTTGATAAGTTAGAACTGTGACTATAGTCAGTTTTGATCTTCCACCCAGAGCCTGTGAGATCCTGATATTGAATTTGCTGTGCCTCAGTTTCCCTATAATAGGACTCATGTCTATAAGTTAAGGTTAGATACGAGCAGTGACATGACTTTGGGATGGTAAGCTGTGAGCAGCTGTTATTCAACATCTGTTACTCTTTGCCTGCAGAAAAGGACTCCCTAGATTAGACTTCTGAGGATAAGGAGCTGCCTGGAGAACTGTCTCCTCTGTCCCTTCCTCTTGGGGACTATGATCTTCCTGTGAAGTCTCCTAAGCCCATCACAAGAGTTGACTTATGTCCTAGCACATGTCCACTGAGACTCAAGAGAAGGAGATACTCAGATGACCTATGAACTGCAGCTGTCATAGCAGTGCACAGCTGGCTCACCACTCTCTAGGACATGGAATTTGTACAATCAGTAAAGCCTTGTTCCCTGTCAGCTCTAACATGAAGTCAAATTCTAGCCTTGAAGAGATGCTGTCTAGGGTCAACAAAAGTTGAATCTACAACAGAAGTCTGAAGCCAGGGCTTCCTGATGCCCACAGGGTCTTGCTCAGGGCCATGTGCATGGTGACAAACAAAGAATCTGGACTGAGGCTGACTGACATGATTGGGCTGAGTTACCCAGAACACGTCCTCCTCTGCAGGTGGAGTTGGGTAAGGGATGCTGTTGTACTTCAGGTTGTCTCCACATAACACGTGTCCTGCACTAAATGCTTCAGCCCCAATGTTGGAATGCAATGTAAAGGGGAGGCAGGCATAGTCCACACCAGACAGTCCTGTGTGTACAAAGGGCTTTTAACCCCACCAGTACCCAGAGATCACAAAGAATCACTTACTGTGTATGTGTATGTGTATGTGCCTGCGTGTTTCTTGAGTTTCAAGCTGTATGTATATTTAAGGTTCGTAGGGTGTAGAATCCAGTGTCCTTCTGGGTGGCATTGTGGAGCAGCAGGGATCCTTTGGGGTACACAATCTCTTTACCACTGTGTGCAGGCCCCAGTATACTTCTATGAGTGGGTACTATATACCAGGAAATCTCATGGCTATTGACAATGGCTGTTCTTTTGTACCAGGAAAAGGCTCAAAGTTTCTCTTATTATGAACAAGTAGAAGAACGTTGGGTGGGACTGACTCAATAGTGAGCTTGGTGGTGGTGATAGGGTTCCTGCAGGCTACAAGGGAGGCTGGAAAGGAAAAGAGACAAACACATCAATACTGAGACCTTCGTCTTTGGAGAAAAGATGAGGCCCTATGGAGTGAGAAGCTTCGGTCCATCATTCAGTGAGGTGGATGGGAGTGTCTGTCCCACTCAGAGTAGGTAAGGAAAAGACTTTCAGGACCCTTGTGCACCTGACTGTCACATCCTCTGTGTACAACTCTTTCCCCAGGTGTCTCCCTGCTCACTGTCCTCACAGGCCCGCTCACACACAGAATATGTGCCTGTGCCTGTGTGTGTGTGTGTGTGTGTGTGTGTGTGCGCGCGCGCGCGCGCGCGCGCGCGCATGTGATGGGGGTGCATTCTCTCACTTCTTCCTCTAAGACCCCCAGTCTTCACATTCTGACCTCTTTCATCTCTTCCCTGTCTGGATGCAGCCCACCCATAACTTCCCTTAGAGATGGCTTCCTAGTCTGTCTTCCAGTCCACTAGAGCCGGGCCTTTGTTTGGAAAAACTAGTTTGGTCTTTCTGGAAGGTCCAGTGCCTGGACAGGCTCAGATGCAGGTTGGTGGTGAATGAATGAATGCCCCAGGGTCTTGCATGTCCCAGAGATTCTCATGTGTGGAGCTACTGACACTAGTTACAGCTCCTGCTCACAATAACTTATGCATGTGTAAGAGTTGGTGTGTAGGTGTGGGTGAATATGAGTATGTGTATTTGTGCAGGAGCAAGTGTATGCTATCCTGTGCTTATGGGTGAATGCAGATCACAGCACCTAGTTGGAGGTCAGGGGACAACTTGAGGGAACCTTTCCCATCATTCCATCTTAGGACATTCCAGGCAGTCTCTGAGCTCCCCTCCCCCAACACATCAGGCAGTGTTCTCCTCACCTAGGAGTAGGATCCTCTACCAGGGGCTGCACCCTTTGCAGGGAAGTACACAGTGGGCCTCTATGGTGGTTCCAGCCTCCCTGCCCTCTCTGTGGAGAACAGCATTTGCTCTAGCACTGTCTCCAACCAAGCTCTGCTGTCTTCCTCCTTGCAAGCTCAGCCTCCTCTGATGCAGTAGCCCTTCCCAAAGTGATGCTGACTGTTGTCAGGGATAATGTCCAAGGACCTTCTCTGACCCTTACACAATTAGACACTGCTGGTATCCCAATTGCCTTCTCTCTGTGTGAGTTTCAATACTCCAGGCCACACAGGGAGCAACAAGGTTGATAATCATCTCTGTGTTCTAGGGCAACAACAGCTCATCCTAGGACTGGCTTCTATGTTATTCTTCCAGTGTGTTCTCTTTGACACGGAATCCCAGCTGAGCACCTAGTCTGCCCTGTGTTAGCAATGCTCCGAGAAGGTGGGCTGTACTCCCCATAGGAAGGGAACAGAGATGTCTTTGAGGGCTAGAAAGGGACCAGCTGATTGATACTAAGAACAGAGAGGCATTCTCAGTGGAGCCTCCAGTCAGGGACATTAGCATAAGGCCCTGGAGCACCTGTGTGAGGAGTTTCATATGGGGGTGAAGCAAGAGGTGACTTGTGTCCTAGAGAGAGGGTGGTGGCTCCATCAAGCTAGGAATGGTTCCAAGAGACCTGTGCCTATGGTCTCTCCATGTCTTTCTAGGGATGCAGCTATTGTCTGTCTAGGTGTCTTCCCCATTGGATGTGCCAGAAATCTGGGGAGGTAACACAGGATCCTTTGGTTGAACAGTATGTTTACAACACAGGAAGAAGCCAGTAGGTCTGAGAAAGCTGTCAGTGACTCCAGGTGTATAGGGACACAGGTGGAAGCCAGGCTACAAGTTAAGTTCATGGCTCTTGTGAATACTTTTCTAGATGATGATTCTGTGTCCTTCTATGGCCACCTAATGATTACTAGAGGAACTGCATCTCATTTCTGGGAGCTTTCCAAATCAGCACCTCTGTTACTGCTTGCCTGAAGGAGAAAATTCAAGAGCTGGACACCAGAGGACAATCACTCACAATCACTTGTGTCTTCTGACCCTCCATGTAGGGAACCTAATCTTCCAGTGCGGTCTCATGTGTCCATCAGGACAGTTAGTTAATGAATTGGGCACCTGACCAACTATATGCTCCCTACCCAGTCTCTGAAGATATCCAGATGAGAACCCAACCATGGCTCTCATAGAAGTACACTGGCTGCTTCCACATATCAATAAAGCCTTGTTTCCTGACAGCTCTAACAGGTAGTAAAACTCAAATAGTGACAGCAAGCTCCCCAGTGCCATCTGGCACCTAGCCAGGGACAGAGATTTCCAGACAGGGCTTTCTGGTGCTCTCTGTGAGGAGCCCATGGCTTCGTCAGCCAGCCTGACCCACACAGAGTCTTTCTTGAGGATATGTGCATGGTGAGAGCTCCAAGTGTCTGGGCTGCAGCTGACATCCTGGGTCTGAGTTTATCCAGCACAGGACATCCTCTGTGCAGGTAAAGACAGGTGAGGGGTTCTGACCAATTGTAGTTTGTCGACCCCATGTGTGTGTTGCAGTAAGAACCCAAACCCCAGAATTGCAAGGACACAATTCTGGGAAGTGAGGAGCAGACACAGCCCAGTCCTGACAGTTCAGTGTATGAAGGATAAGCTATACCCAGCAGCTGGAGGCCATAGTGAGTCACTTACTGTTTCATGTAGTTTCACGTGTGTTGTTTCAATTTTCAAATCTTTGTTTGAAGTTTCTAAGGTGTACAATCCTGCATCTTCCACAGTGACATCATGAAGCAGCAGGGATCCATTGGTGTACACCATTGCTTTTCTGCTGTGGGCAGGCCTTCAGGTGATGGAATTCATGGCTCTGATGTATTATGCCATTTTAAACATCTGGAAGCTAGACACTCCTTTGTACCAGGAAAAGGTTCTCACATCTTCTGGCAGATTATGAACAAGGAAAAGAATGCTTTCTCCTTCAGCAGCATTCTGTGGCACTGGTTCGATCATGAGAGGATTGCAACATGTAGAAAGGGAGGCTGGAAGGAAAAAGAGAAAAAGCCATTCCATGAGATCAATTTTGCTTGGTGGAAAGATGTCGACCTCCATCCTGAGCTGATAAATTCATTACTCAGCCTAGAGATGCAGGCATGGGTACATCTATCTCACTTTGTGGAGGTCAGCAACATGACCTCCATTCCTTTAGGGCCCCTATATGTGGAACTTCCTAAATAGAATTCTCTCATCTGGTGACTTCCTCTAATGCATGAGATGAGCCTCAGTAGGCTGAGCTAACTCTGACATTTAGTCTGAATTAATTTCCATCAAGTTCCTCTTTGATACATGGGGAGTCAGATGATACAGTCTGATCCATGGTCATTGGTCTCCACATGTGTGTCCTGCACTAAGTGCTCAAACCCCAAGATGGGGACACAGTATAGAGGAGAGGGAGGCATGACAGTCTTGTGTGACTAAGCCACATCTGACCCAGAACAGTCATAGATAATTGTGATAATTGTGTTTGTGGTCTAACAAATAAAGCTTGCCTGGAAATCAGAGGGCAGAGATAGCCACTAGTTAACCACAGAAGCCAGGCAGTGGTGGCACACACCTTTAATCCCAGCATTTGGGAGGAAGAGACAGAAAGATCAGGAGTCCAAGACCACCCTGGGCTACATGAGATCGATCCAGTCTGAAAGAGAAACAGAGCCAGGTGGTGGAGGCTCATGCCTTTAATCTTAGCACTGGGGATCTCGTGCCTTTGATCCTAGTACTTGGAAGGCACACACCTTTAACCCCAGCACTAGAGAGGTGTAGACAGGAAGTGATATGGCTGGGCTGAGAGAGGCATATAAGGCAAGAGGAGACAGGAGCTCACCTATCACCCCCTTTCAGCCTGAGGAACTGGTGAGGTAAGAAGTAGCTCTGGCTTGCTCCATTGTCTCTCTGATATTTCAACATTTACCCCTATATCTGACTGTGAGATTTTAATTATTAAGACCAATTAGAATTTGTGCTACAGAGAAGTACTTATTCTCCACCAGGAGTTGCACATGCACTAAGCCTACTTTCAGATCTGTACTTAGAGACCTTAGAGTGTAAAATCTGGTGTCTTTCCAGGTGACATTCTGGAGCATCAGGGATCCATTGATGTACACAGTCTCTTGACCACTGTGTGCTGGGCCCAGCAGACTTGAATTCTTGGCTATTATATGTCGGGAAATCTTGTGGTTCTTTAATACAATCAAACCTTTGTACCAGAAAAGGACTTGAAGATTCCCTGGGAGATTGTGAACCACTAGAAGAACACTTGCTCCTTCTGCAACTCTGGGCGGCACTGATTCAATAGTGGGCTGGGGAGGGGTGGAAGGGCAACCATATGTCAAAGAAGAGGCTAGAAGAGAAGACAGAGATCAATCAATATGGAGACATTTATATTTGACTAAGATGGAATGCTGTGTCCTCTGCAGGTGTGTCCATTGCTCAGCCTAAGTGTGCAAGTGTCTCCCTGCCCTACTGGGTGGAGGTCAGCACAGGGTCTCCATGTTCTCAGTGTCCCTGCATATGTCATTTTCTCTGTATGGCACTCTCCACTCAGGTGGCAACATGGCCCCAGCTCACTGCACTCACATTCAGAGTAGATTGGTGTTGGAGTGATGCCTCCCTGACCTCTTCTACACACTATGC
The DNA here is from genome assembly GCF_903995425.1 of Onychomys torridus. NCBI lineage: Eukaryota > Metazoa > Chordata > Mammalia > Rodentia > Cricetidae > Onychomys > Onychomys torridus. Next base: position 176,303 of record NW_023413825.1, on the reverse strand, counting down.
ATCTTCACTCTGACTACTTTTGTTGCTGTTCTGTTCCTCTTGTGGTTCCAATCACCACTTAACATTCCTTTAAGCTTTCTTTACTGGATTGTCTTCAAGTCCATTTGGAATAGGGTTTTGTAAAGAAACACTTTTTGGAAGGCGTGCTACATAGAAAAGGTTCTGACACCCATGGAGAGTGAATGAATAAATGAATGAATGAATATGAGAGTGAGCAACCAATATTCCAAGGTCCAGTATATCCAAGATTGTATTTATGATACTCTCAGCTTTGTGGCTGATGCATATCCCAGTTTGATTTAACTTTTTACATCTAATTCCATTTCATGTGTGTGTGATGCTCTGCCTGTGTGTGTGAATGAATGCAGGTGTGAACACATGTCCATTCCTACATAGATTTTAATATGGCCAGAGTGCATGCCGTATCTGTGGGGCAGATGACAACATCCCTGTGCCCCAATGTCCAACAGCTCACCCAGGGCTAATCTCTGCTGTGACCCAGTCTTTGCCCTGTCTGTACCAAATAAGGGGACTTGGTCTTTTCTATGAATCCTTTGGATGCAGAAAGTCCACTGAGCACCAAGTAATCCCCATGTCCTCAATGGTCTGGGAAGGTGGTTTTGCTCAGCCAGAAGGTGACAGATGTCTTCGAGAGCTGGAAAGGGACTATCTGAATGATGCCAAGGGAAAGACACTTATCCTTTACCACTAGTCTTCATTTACATTTGCTGACCCAGAACAGATATCCAGGAGCAGAAGTATCAGGAGATCCATGTTCTGTATGTGGAGAAGGTCACCTGTGTCCTGGAGACTTGTGGATTCAGCCTGCTATGAATGGTTACAGAGGAAAACTTGAATTCCAGCCTTCCCTAATGGCTGAGATGCAGTTCAGTTCTGCTCATAGCCTCTGCCCTTTGCTTGGTAATTCCTCTGTTGTCACCCTCCTTCCTCCAAGCAAAATGCTAGAAGAGAGGAGGCTGAACAGGGCCGCTAGCATATAGTGTTCTCAGAAACAGAAAGCAGCCAGTAAGTCAGGGTGGTCTTGTGGGAGGGACCTCCAGGTCTGTTGGGACAAGGATGGAAACATGAAGTTACTCTCCTCCTCTCCAGTGTCTGACTGTGGATTATGTGTCTTGATCCTGCCCCCTGGTGATTTCCAGAGGAACTGCAGCTCATGGCTGGGAGCTGTTCCAATCAGCAGAATCTGTTACCATTCCTCTACAGGAAGGAATTCCCTGAGCTGGATCCCAGAGGATAAGTACTTGCCAGGTGGACCTGTGTCCACTGTTCTTCACTTTGGGGCACTTGACCCTCCTGTGAGGTCTCATAAGCCCATGAGGACAGTTAGCTGATGACCTGGGAACCAGTTCAGCTCTGCTATCCATGCTGAGTCTCAGGAGGGGTACCCAGGTGACCTAGCTTGAATGTGGCTCTCATGACAATGCACCCATTGGTTTCACAGACTATGAAATATGGGTGAAAAGCCCAAAACTACTGGCCTGTTCCATAGGAAGTAAGAGTCCAAACTTGGCAAAATACTCCCCAAGGTCACTTACAGTCAAGTCTGAGACAGAAATCTGAAGCCAGGCCTTCCTAGTGTTCACAATACTGTGAAGATACCAAGATCTGTCTGATATCAACAGGGTCTTTCTCTGAACCATGTTCATAATGAAAACTCCAAAAGAACTGACTGAGTCTAATGCTCCTTGAACTGTGTTACCATTTCACATCACATCACACACACACACACACACACACACACACACACACACACACCATCCTTTCTGAGGTTAGGAGATGACATAGTAGTCTGACTTATGGCAGTGTGTCTCCACACTGTTCTGCACTAAGTGCTCTAAACACAAGAGGACCCAGTATGGAAAGAGGTATGCAAATCATTCAGGACAGTCCTGTGTGACTACGCCCCACCCAGCACTGGATGGTCACAGAAAATCACTTACTGTCCACCTGGACTTACATGTGCAGTACTTCAGCTTTCAGATCCCTGGTCACAGTTTGTAGAGTGTACAATCCGGCGTCTTTGGAGGTGATGTTCTGGAGCAGCAGGGATCCGTTGTTGTACACTATCTCTCTACTACCATGTTCAGGACCCAGCATATTGAATTTGTGGTTATTATGTGTTGGGCAATCTCAAGTTTCTTGAACACAATAATCCCTTTATACCAGAAAAAGGCTAGAAGATTCTGTGGGAGATTATGAACAAGTAAAAGAACACTTGACCCTTCTGCAACGCTGGGTGGCACTGATTCAATAGTGGGCTGGGCAGAGGTGAGATGATGCCCACAGTTCAAAAGGGAGGCTAGAAGGGAAGAGAGTGATTTCCATCATTATTAGGACCTTTGATTTTGGCTAAGATGAGGCCCTGTGTCCTGAGCAGGTGTGTCCTTTGCTCAGACTAGGTGTGTGGGTGAGTGTCTCCTTGTCCTACTGAGGACACAAGCTAGATGTCCTCAGTGTCCCTACACTTGTCATTTCCTCTGTATGGCACTCTCTACTCAGGTGTTAACACAGCCCTGGCTCACTACTCTAAGACCCCTGTTTACATTCATTGTAGATTGGTGTTGGGGGAAGTCTCCCTGGCTTCTTTCCCTGCAAACCTGACACCTGACTCTCTGTTGTTTGTTTTTTCTTCTTGTGGTTCCACTCAACATCTGACTTCACCTTCTAGCTTTCTTTCGTCCAGTCCACTAGGACTAGGGAGTTGTGAGAACATGGATTCATCTTGTAATTTTTTTTAAAGAAATTATGTCTAGGAAAACTCAAATACCTGTGAAGAGTGCATGAATGAATTTTGTTGCCCATGGATTTACTTAAAATATTTATGGTTTTGGAATGCAGCATTTAATTTTTCCACTTGCTTTGACTTTTTTACATTCATTTATATTTGTCTGTGAGTTTGTACTCAAGGGCATGTTTCAGGGTGTGTGGATTAGTGCTGGACACAGTACCTAGATTGAGGTCGAAGGACTTGTGTTCACTAATCTCAGCTTGTCAGATAATGAAGCAAAATCTTGTATCTACTGACACATGTCACTAAGCAACACCAACTTGATTTTATTCCTCTGGGGTGCCAAGCTGAGAACCTAAGTTTTCAGATTATTGTGGACATGCTGATTAAATTTTGGTAAGAACAATCCCCCCTCCCCCCGCCCACTTACTTTATCAGATTCACCAAGAATAAGAATAAGTTTCCTGCTGCCGAGCCTCTGTCTTACCCTGTGTCTTCTCCCCTACAAACCCCAAGACTCCTCCTCTCAGGACCTGTTCCCCTTAGGAGACTCCACACAGTAGGTCAATATTCTCTCACACACCATCAACTCATGGTCTCCTTACCATGGTCAGGAGCCCCAGAGAGTCAGTGACCCTTTGCAGAGGGATAAAAGGAAATTCCCTGGTCTCTGTGGCTTGATCTGTCCTCCTTCTGTTGGCATATCTTCTCCTGAACCCTGATACCCTTCCCTCATCTGAACTAAGTCTTTTTCCAAGGCAATGGTATCTCTCAGAATTCAATGGGCTGTGGGGGTTCTCTATTCAAAACAGTGCTCTGCCCCATTACTGTCAGTGCTGTCCCATATCCCTCTCCACTTCTCTCTTTATGTCTCAGTCCTCGAGACCACACAGTGATCCAAAGGGCTTATGAGCATCTCTGTGCCCTGAGAGAACAGCAGCTCACCCTGGTGCTCTGTCTTCTGCTGTGTCCTGGCCCTGGGTCTGTCAGCACCAAAAAGGGAGCTCCTGCACTCCCTGTGGAACACAAAACCCCCTGCTATTGATATCACTCTGTGTAAATAAAATGCTGATTGGCCAGTAGCCAGGCAGTAAGTATAGGTGGGAGAAGCAGAGAAGAGAATTCTGGGAACAGGAAGGGGAGGGAGAGAGATTGCAAGCCACTGCCATGAGAAGTGAGATGTAAGGTACTGGTAAGCCATGAGCCACGTGGCAAAGTATAGATTAATAGAAATGGGCTAAATATAAGAGTAAGAGCTAGACAACAGTAGGCCTGAGCTAATGGCCAAGCAGTTTAAATAATATAAATGTCTGTGTATTTATTTTATAAATGGGCTGTCTAGCAGGGCTTGGTGGGGGCTGGAGAGAATATCTCCAACTACAAATGGCGCCCAACGTGGGGCAAGAGTTTCCACCTAAAACCTGAGAAAAAAGATTCTAAAACGGAGCTAAAAACAGCTTCCTACTTGTCTCTCTCAAGTTAGCAGCAGCCTGCCGGTTTGAGCTACTATGGCGGGTTCCTGGCATGTGCATCTGACCTGCAGTGTGGCGGGAATGAGGAGTCTACAAGCGGCACTTTTCTCTGCTGCATGGTAGATTTAGCCTTTGATAGTTTTTTTAAAAAAAAAAAGGTTTCTGGGCTATGCACTGCTTTGATAGAACTGCTTCTGATAGTTGATGGTACACATGGCTCCAGACCCAGAGCTGGTGGTAAACTGTACCACCGCCATGTTGGGAAGCTGAGGTGGGCGGAGCCAGCAGCCACAGCAGCGTTTCAGTCTTACAAAGATGGATATTACACAGAGAATCTGGTTTATGTTGTCTTTGGGATTTTTAACTACAGAAAAAAATTAGATCATAAAAGCTGTTGAGTTAAACAAATATGTAAATTTTAAAGGTACCTTGACTTCAAAATTTGGATATAAGGATATGTTGCTTTGAAAAAGAGTCTCTGCTTTTGTTTCCACAGAAAGCCAGAGGCTATGGATTTGTTCCAGATTAAGATACATCAGGTTTGATCAGCCAAGACCACCTGAAAGGTCTCTGATGACACCATGGCTTAGTTGATCTGACATCCAGAATGGTTTCAAGGCAACTGGCTCAGAGGTTTACCCTCACGGACTACTCTGTAATCCTAAAATTTTCTTTATGTCCCCATAAAATACAGCGTCCCCCTCCAGCAGGAAGTAGTAAGAGAAACTACGCCCAAATTCCCAGCTGGTTTTGGAGATGAAATTGACTCACTCCTTTTCTAAACCCAAACACATTGTTTAAAAAACGGTTAAATAGCTTCTTGTGTCCCAAATCAAAAGAGCCCTCTGATATGGGACATAGAAAAACCACTATTTTATTTAAAACAGGTTGATTATAAATACAACCTCTTTCTAAAAAAAAGGGGGGGAATATAATATAGATATAACAAGATAAAAGGGTAGATTAAGAAACTTACTTCTAAAGAACAACTTGTTTAAAATGTTTTACATTGGTATAGATTTTAGTCTATTGATTCAAACTTAAAGTTAATTTTGTAATACTGTATACATATTTCTACTAGTGTTTAAGGTATTATGTTTGTATAGCTCATTTAAAATTATAATGGATAATTAAAAATAGATTAATAATTGGTCATCTATGATAATCATACCCGTAACCATGTTAGTTAAGTCTTCTAGGTATACACAGAGATATTTCAGATAGACAGGTAATCTTCAAATACTTCAAAGGTCTACAAAATATGACATTTAAAATATTTTTAAAATTTAGACTTTCTAGACAATGAGACATGTCTGCTCCTGGCAGTACCAAGTTACTTCAGAAAGGAGGATGGACATTAAAGACACTTCATATGGAGTTCATCTTCACCTTGGCAAAAATAGCCATTTGGACAAGAAACTGTTCTTACCTGGACTGCTTGATCAACTGGACGTACAGGACCCATAGAAAGATGACCACTAAACTTTGCTTGACAAAATGGTCCTTTTGGTTCCTGCTTTGCAGAGGAAACTGCCAGACATTCTACATGACACTGAGAAAAATGACCGAAAAACCCTAGCCCTGTGGGCTAAAGACAAATGCCCCAACTTTACAAAGAAATATTAGATGACTATCCAGGCTGCCAACTGTCTCTGTCTACCTTACAAGACTCCCAAAAGTTGCTTGCATCCTTCTCTCAGTTCTCAGGTAATATTATATCCTTCTGAGGTCTTTGATATGGTTAAAGACTAGATAGTTATAATTTCCTCAATTATGATAAAAGATAAATTAGATATAAAACCTTAGACTTACAAATATAAGATAGATAGGATATCTTCTTTAATATTATAACTGTAATTCTTGCTTGATAATTGTTTTGTTATATGTAATTTTACTATAGAAAAGTTAAAACCTTCCTTTAAAAAAAAAGAAAAAGAAAAATGCTGTGGATATCACTCTGTGTAAATAAAATGCTGATTGACCAATAGCCAGGCAAAAAGTATAGATGGGAGAAACAGAAAAGAAAATTCTGAGAACAGAAAGGGGAGGGAGAGAGATTACAAGCCACTGCCATAAAAAGCGAGATATAAGGTACTGGTAAGCCATGAGCCACGTGACAACGTATAGATTAATAAAAATGGGCTAAATATAAGAGTAAGAGCTAGACAACGGTAGGCCTGAGCTAATGAAACAGTTTAAATAATATAAATGTCTGTATATTTATTTTATAAATGGGCTATCTAACAGGGCTTGGCGGGGGCTGGAAAGAAGGTCTCCAACTACAAACCCCCTGGGCACTCAGTCTGCCCTGTGTTCTCAATGCTCTGAAAAGATGGAATATCCTCTTAGCAGGAAGGTGACACTTGTCTGTGAGGCTTCAAAGAGACCAGCTGAGTGATGCCTGGGGAAGGGGACAGATCCATTCTCACTACAGTCATCACTCAGGGTCTTGCTCAGGGAGAAATCTGTCTGGACAGAGGCTGATATCCTAGGCTGAGTTACCCACCATGCATCCACCTGTGTGCAAGGATTCTGATCTACTGCAGTTATTCTCCACTATGTGTGTCCTGCACTAAATGCTCAAACCCCAACATGGGAACACATGCAGAGGGGAAGTAGGCACAGGCTAGATTTGACATTTCCATGTGTGTCCAGTGGAATGAACCCCACTCAGCACCCAGAGTTCACAAAGAATCACTTACTGTGCACGTGAAGGTATGTTGTTACTAATACAACTCCTACTTGTGCATTTATAGTTCAAAAGGTATAGAATCCTGTGTCCTTCTGAGTGACATTGTTGATCTGTAAGGATCCACTCCTCAGAGTGGGTAAGGCTTCCCATGGTAGACAAAAATATCTGGCATACCAGGTTGAAGGAGAGCCTAGCTCCTCCCCATTGTATCAAGGCTGAGCAAGGTATCCCACCACAGGGAATGGGCTCCAAAAAGCCAGTTCATGCACCTGGGATAAGTCCTGGTCCTGCTGCCAGGGACCCCACAAACAGATCAAGCCACACAACTGTCATCCACATTCAGCAGATCTAGTTCAGTCCCATGCAGGTTCCCAAGCTGTCAGTCCAGAGTCAGTGAGCTCCAACTAGCACTGGTCAGCTGTCTCTGTGGGTTTCCCCATCATGATCTTAACCCCTTCTTCTCCTCCTCCTCCTCCTCCTCCTTTTTCTTTAAATGCCAAATGCCATTTATTGAAGGAGGGAGGAGGTCTTAAATACAGGCTTACAGCACAATGGGAACCCCAGTGGGCAGAAGTTCGCTGCTGTTTTTTTGTTTTGTTTTGTTTTGGTTTTGGTTTTGGTTTTGGTTTTGGATTTTTTTGGAGCTGAGGATCGAACCCAAGCCTTGTGCTTGCTAGGCCAGTGCTATACAACTGAGCTAAATCCCCAACCCCACTTCTGATGTTTTACAATCTTGCATCTAAGCTGTTAACACCCAATATGCTGGATACACAGACAAGGAACTTCCCTTAAGCATTCAGAAGGGTGGAATCTTGCAGGGAATTAGCATTGGGATGATATTATGGTCAAGGTCAGCAAACAATGCAATAGTTACCCAAAATAGGAGCCAGGGACCTACAGGTCCCCTCCTATTACTAAAAAAAAATGAGCTTCTGACTTAGGTTGCGTGGGACGTCAGCATGTCACCTTACCCATCATGGAGACACCTGTCCAGGCCACACAGGCATTCTGTCTTAGGTTGGTGAGTACACCCCAGGAATTATCCATCTCTGAATACTCATTATCATACAGGCTCAATCATGTGAGAGCTGCAGAGTTAACTGTTGCCAAAGATCTCTAAGTGATGCTGGTGCCCACCCTCCTTGATGGAGCAACATGACCTCTATTCCCTCAGAGCCTATTACTTCTTCAGTATGGATTTCTGCACTCAAGTTCTGCTGACTCCCACAAAGTGTTCTCATACCCCTCTTCACATAGTGTATTTGGTGTGAGGAGCAATGCTTCTCTGACTTCCTCTTCCAGGGGATTCTCACTCTGAATTTTTTTTTCTCTATTCCCTCTCTGCTTCCAGTCAAGCCTTGACTTCATCTTCTGGATGCTCTGATATAAGGTCCACTTGAAGCAGGGCTTTGTGGGGAACAGATTAGTGTGACCTCGTTGGAAGGTTTACTTCCTGGAAAACCTCCAGGCACCATGGAGAAAGGAAGGAAAGAAGGAAGGAAGGAAGGAAGGAAGGAAGGAAGGAAGGAAGGAAGGAAGGAAGGAAGGAGACGTGTGTCTCCATGGGTTTATCTACATAGTTCCCAGGTTTGGAGCAAATGACAATTATTATACTCAAGTGTGATTTTTAAATGTTTTACATTTGCTTCTATACTATATGTCTGTCTGTGCAGGCACCTGTCTCAGTGTGTGCAGGTGCAAGAGACAGCACCTGTGTTGAGGGCAGAGAAGATCCTGCAGGAGTCTGTTCTCCCCATCCACCTTGTGGGAGCTGAGGACAGAATTCAGGTTGCCATGTCTCCCCACACTGAGCCATCTCCCTGGCTCACTCCTGTTTGATATCTATCTGGAGAGTCACACTGTCATGGTTGGGGACATCAGGCTTCAGAACACTGCAGCCAATGTGACTCACTTTGAACGGGGAGTGTCTGAAGCTTCTCTCTTCTCCTCATCACCTCCTGTCCCCTGAGAGACTCAGGCTACTGAGCTCTGTCCTTCACTGTACCTTCTGCACCATGACTGAAACAGAAACCTTGAGTCTCCTCTGCAGCTTCTTTCATCTCTAGGGAACTCCATCCTGCCTCTGCATTTCCTACCCCAACACAGTCAGAGAGTGGGTACACTTACCAGTGAGCAGAAGACCCTGCCAGGGGGTGCAGCCCTTACAGGGAATCACAGAGTACACCTCCATCTCTCTTCTCTTGGTGCAGAGAAGTGTTCCAGCTCCAACACTGTCCCCAGGCTCTGCTGTCCTTCCTCCTTCTGAAATGAGCAGCCTCCCGGGCTGGAACACTTTCCAGAATTCAATAGGCTCTTGCTGGTGGAGACACTGCTCTGTCCCTTCCTCTCACAGTGCTTTGTCACATCCCTCTCAACTTTTGTCCCTTTACATTTCTCCTCCAAGCAACACATTGAGCAATAATACTGATAAGCATCCCCATGCCCTCAGAGAACAACGGCTCATCCCAGGGCTGACGTCTGCTGTGTCTTGACCTTGGGTCTATCAGCATCCAAGAAGGAGCCTCCATCCGACCTATGTATCCTTGTGACACACAGAACCAGCTGAGCACCCAGTCTGCCTTGTGTCCTCAATTCTCTAGGAAGGTGGGATTTACTCCTGGCAGAAAGTGACAGAGATGTTTGTGAAGGCTGGATAGGTACCAGCTGAGTGGTCAATAGAGATGAGAATCAACTCTTTATTACTAATGTCACCACATAAGTTATCATCCAGTAGAGAGGCCCAGGAGCAGTTGTGTGAAGAGTTTTGTGTCCTCAGTGTTGGGAAAGAGGTGACTGTGTCCTGGAAAAAACTGTGGGCTCCCAATTTCTATGGAAGATTCCAAGGCAACTGCTTGCCTGTGGATCTCTGCATCTGCCTCTATAAGGATGAAGGCTCTATGATGACAATTAGGGTCTTCACAAATCTGATTACAGAAGGCCAGTTCAGGCACACTCTCCACTATTGCTAGGCATCATAGCTGAGTCTGGGGTCATCCATGTGGATTCCTGGGGCTTTCCCTGGCACTAGGTTTCTCCCAAACACATAATGGCCCCTGTATCAAGATATCTCTTTCATTGCTCTCTGTGTCCATCCCTCCCCCAACTCGGCCATACAGATTCCTCATGTTCCCATCCCCCATCCTCTCTTTACTACCCCCCCACACCCGAAGCCTCCTGTTTGCCCAGGAGATCTCATCTGTTTCCCCTTTCCAAGGCAATCCATGGGTCCCTCTTAGAGCCCTCCTTGTTTTCTAGCTTCTCTAGGGGCTGTGGATTGTAGCCTGGTTATCCTTTGCTTTACATCTAATATCCACTTATGAATGACTCCATGTCATGTTTGTGTTTCTGAGTCTGGGTTACCTCACTGGGAATGATTTTGTCTAGTTCCATCCATTTGCCTGCAAATTTCATGATATCATTGTTTTTATTGCTGAGTAACACCTCATTGTATAAATATACCAAATTTTCTTTCTCCATTCTTTGCTGGAGCGGCATCTCAGTTGTTTCCAGGCTCTGGAAATTATGAATAATGCTGATATAAACATAGTTGAGCAAGTGTCCTTGTAGTATGATTGAGCATACTTTGGGAATATGCCCAAGAGTGGTATTGCTGGGTCTTGAGGTAGATTAATTGCCAATTTTTTGAGAAATTGCCATAATGATTTCCAGAGTGGCTGTACATGTTTGCACTCTGATCAGTAGTGGAGGAGTATTCCCTTAATCCACATTCTCTACAACATAAGCTGTCATCAGTATTTCTGATCTTAGCCATTCTGACATGTGTAAGATGGTATCTCAGTGTTGTTTTGATTTGCATTTCCCTGATGACTAAGGTTGTTGAGCAATTCCTGGAATGTCTTTCAGCCATGAGATTCTTCTGTTGAGAATTCTTTGTTTAGCTCTGTAGCCCATTTTTAATTGGATTATTTGGTAGTTTGATGTCTGGTTTCTTGAATTCTTTATATATTTTGGAGATCAGCCATCTGTCAAATGTGGAGTTGGGGAAGATCTTTTCCCAACATGTAGGCTGGCTTTTGTCTTATTTACTGTGACCTTTGCCTTACAGAAGCTTTTCAGTTTCAGAAGGTCCCATTTATTAATTGTCAATCTCAGTGTCTGTGCTGCTGGTGTTATATTCAGGAAGGAGTCTCCGGTGCCAATGCATTCAAGAATACTTCCTACTTTCTCTGCTATCAGGTTTGGTGTAACTGGGTGTTTGTTGAGATCATTCCTCCACTTGAACTTGAGTTTTGTGCATGGTGATAGATATGAATCTAATTGTATTCTTCTACATGTTGACATCCAATTATGCCAGCACCATTTGTTTAAGATGTTTTCTTTTTTTCATTGTACAGTTTTGGCTTCTTTGTCAAAAATCAGGTATTTATAGGTGTGTGGATTTATGTCAGGGTCTTTTATTCTATTCCACTGATCCATGTGTCTATTTTTATGCCAGTACCAAGCACTTTTTATTACTATAGCTCTATAGTAGTTTGAAGTTAGGGATGATGTTGCCTCCAGAACTTCCTTTATTGTACAGGATTGTCTTTGCTATCCTGGGTTTTTTGTTTTTCCATACAAAGTTGGGTATTGTTCTTTTGAGGTCTGTGAATGATTGTGCTGGGATTTTGATGGGGATTGCATTGAATTTGTAGATTGCTTTTGGTAAAATTGCCATTTTACTATGTTGATCCTTTTTTACTATGTTAATCCTACCCATCCATGAGCATGGAAAATCCTTTCATTTGCTGATATCTTCTTCAATTTCATTCTTCAGACACTTAAAGTTCTTGTCATACAGGCCTTCACTTGTTTGATTAGGGTTACCCCAAAGATATTTTATATTTTTTGTGGCTACTTAGATGATGATGTTTCCCTGATATCTCTCTCAGTCCAGTTATTTGTATATACCAAGGATACTGACTTTTTTGAGTTGATCTTGTATCCTGCCACATTACTGAAGGTATTTATTAGCTGTAGGAGTTCCCTGCTAGAATTTTTGAGGTCACTTATGTATACTATCATATCATCTGCAAATAGTGAAAGTTTGAATTCTTCCTTTTAACTTTGTATCTCCTTGTTCTCCTCTTGTTACCTAATTGCTCTAGCTATAACTTCAAGTACTATATTGAATAGACAGGGACAGAGTGGATAGTCTTGCCTTGCTCCTGATTTTAGTGTAGTCACTTTGAGTTTCTCTCCATGTATTTGATGTTTGCTGCCAGCTTGCCCTCTATTGCTTTTGTAATTGCTTTTATGTATGTTCCTTGTATTGCAGATCTTTCCATGACCTTTATCATGAAGGAGTGTTGGGTGTTCTCTAAGGCTTTTTCAGCATCTAATGAGATGATCATGTGGGTTTTTTCTTTCAGTTTGTTTATCTGGTGAATTACATTGACTGATTTTCATATGTTGAACCATCCTTGCATCTCTGGGATGAAACCTCATTGGTCATGGTGGATAATTCTTTTGGTATGTTCTTGGATTCAGTTTGCCAGTACTTTTTATTGAGTATCTTTGCATCAATGTTCATGAGGGAGATTGGTCTGTAATTCTCTTTCTTTGTTGTATCTTTGTATGGTTTGAGTATCAGGGTGACTGTAGCCTCATAAAAAGAGTTTGGCAATGTTCCTTTTGTTTCAATTGCATGGAACAATTTGAGGAGTATTGGTATTATTTCTTCTTTGAAATTCTGGTAGAATTCGGCACTGAAACCATCTGGTCCTGGGCTTTTTTTGGTTCAGAGAATTTTGATGACTGCTTCTATTTCCTTAGGGGTTATAGGTATATTTAAATTGTTTATCTGGTCTTGATTTATTTTTGGTATGTGGTACCTATCCAAAAAATCATCCATTTCTTTTATATTTTCCAATTTTGTCAAGTACAAGTTTTTGAAGTATGACCCAATGAAGCTTTCCTCAGTGTCTGTTATTACATCACCCTTTTCATTTCTGATTTTGTTAATTTGGATAGTCTCTCTCTGGTTTTTGGTTAGTTTGGATAAGGGTTTGTCTCTCTTCTTGATTTTCTCAAAGAACCAACTCTTTGTTTCATTGATTCTCTGTATTGTTCTCTTTGTTTCTCATTTATTGATTTCAGCCCAGAGTTTGGTTATTTCCTGGCATGTACTCCTCTAGGGTGAATTTGCTTCTTTCTGTTCTAGAGCTTTCAGGCATGCTGTTGGATCACTAGTGTGAGATTCCTCCAAATTCTTTATGTAGGCATTTAGTGCTATGAATTTTCTTCTCAGCACTTCTTTCATAGTGTCCCATAAGTTTGGATATTTTATGCATTCATTTTCACTGAATTATAAGAAGCTTGCAATTTCTTTCTTTATTTATTCCTTGACCCAATGGTGGTTCAGGGGAGAGTTGATCAGTTTCCAAGAGTCTGTAGACTTTCTGTAATGTTTGTTGTTGTTGAATTCTAACTTTAAGCCATGGTCATTTGATAAGATACAGGAGTGTAGTGGATAGCCGTCCCAGCATTGGCCTGGAAGTTCCAACCCCCATTGAGGCTTCGGTAATGATCACTCCCACAAGGCAGGGCAGAGGAGGAAGCGGAAGACAAAGGATCGGGAAGAGGTCACTCTCTTGGTTCCCAGACTCTGGACGCTGGAGGTAGACTGAGCAGAGTTCTCCATTCCCAAAATTATCAAGCTGGCTTTGGAGATGAAATTGGCTCACTCCTTCTCTAAACCCAGACATATTGCTAAAAGAAAAGGTTAAGAGATTCTTGTGTCCCAAATCAAAAGAGCCCTCTGGTGTGGGACAGAAAAAAAACCAATGTTTTTCTTTAAAGCAGTTTGATTATAAATGAGATCTCTTTCTAAAGAAGAAAAGGGGATATGATACAGATATAATAGGATGAAAGGGTAGATTAAGGAACTTACTTCTAAAGAGCAACAACTTGTTTAAAATGTTTTACATTGGTATAGATTTTAGTTTATTGATACAAACTTAAAGTTAATTTTGTTATACTGTGTGTATATTTCTAATCGTGTTTAAGGTATTATGTTTATAGCTCATTTTAAATTGAAATGGATAATTAAAAATAGATTAATAATTAGTCATCTATGATAATCATACTCGTAGCCATGTTAGATGTACATAGACATATTTCAGATAGATAGGTAATCTTCAAATACTTCAAAGACCTACAGAATATGGCATTTAAAATACTTTTAAAATTTAGACTTTCTGGACAGTGAGACATGTCTGCTCCTTGCAGCACCAATTTACTTCAGAGAGGAGGATGGGCATTGAAGACACTTCATATCTTATCTTCACCTTTGCAAAAATAGCCATTTGGGCAAGAAACTGTTCTTGCCTGGACTGCTTGATCGACTGGACATGCAGGACCCATAGAAAGGTGACCACTGAACTTTGCTTGACAAAATGGTCGTTCAGGTTCCTGCTTCGCAGAGGAAACTGCCAGACATTCTACAGGACACTGAGAGAAGTGACCGAGAGACTCTAGCCCTGTGGGCTGAAGACAAAAATGCCCCAACTTTACAAAGGAACATTAGGTGACTGTTCAGGCTGCCAGCTGTCTCTGTCTACCCTACAAGACTCCCGAAAATTGCTTACATCTTTCTCCCGGATCTCAGGTAATATTATATCCTTCTGAGGTCTTTGATGTGGTTGAAGACTAGATAGTTATAATTTCCTCAATTATGGTAAAAGATAAGTTAGATATAAAACCTTAGACTCACAAATATAAGATAGATAGGATATCTTCTTTAATATTGTAACTGTAATTCTTGCTTGATAATTGTTTTGTTATATGTAATTGTACTATGTAAAAGTTAAAACCTTCCTAAAAAAAAAGAAAAGGGGAAGTGCTATGGATATTGCTCTGTGTAAATAAAGTTCTGATTTGCCAGTGGCCAGGCAGGAAGTATAGGTGGGACAAGAGTGTAGAGAATTCTGGGAAGTAAAAGGCTGGAGAGACACTGCCAGCCGCCGCCATCATGAGAAGCAACATGTAAAGACACTGGTAAGCCACAAGCCATGTGGCAAAGTATAGATAAGCAGAAATGGGTTAATTTAAGATAGAAAAAGTAGATAACAAGAAGCCTGCCACAGCCATACAGTTTGTAAACAATGTAAGTTTCTGTGTGCTTTCTTGGTTGGGTCTGAGTGACTGTGGGACTGGCGGGTAAGAGAGATTTGTCCTGACTGGGCCAGGCAGAAAAACTCCAACTACACAGGAGGTTATTCCAATTTTTTTGTATCTGTTGGGATTTACTTTATAACCACATGTGTGGTCAATTTTAGAGAAGGTTCCATGAGTTACTGAGAAGAAGGTATATTCTTCTGTGTTTGGGTAAAATGTTCTATAGATATCTGCTAAGTTATAACATCTCTTAGTTCCTTTATTTCTCTGTTAAGATTCTGTCTGGCAGACCTGTACATTGGTGAGAGTGGGGTGTTGAAATTCTCTCACTAGTAATATGTGATTTGATGTGTGATTGAAGCTTTAGTAACATTTCTTTTACAAATGTGGGTGCCCTTGCATTTGGGGCATAAATGTTTAGATTTGAGACTTCATCCTGATAGATTCCTGTGATGAATGTAAAATGTTTTTTCTACATCCCTTTTGATTAATTTTAGTTTGAATCCCTTTTTGTTAGATATTAGGACAGCTATACCAGCTTGTTTCTTAGGTCCACTTGATTAGAAAATCATTTCCCAATGCTTTATTCTGAAGTAACGTCTGTCTTTGAAGTTGAGGTGTGTTTCTTGTATGCAGCAGAAGGATAGATCCTGTTTTCGAATCCATTCTGTTAGCCTGTGTGTGTTTTCTTTCTAAAAATTATTTAATGTGTATGTTACTTAGACTACGTGAATATCTTTGCACCACAAGCATGCCTGGGGCCAACAGAATCCAGAACATGACATTGGATCCCACTGGAAATGGAATTACTGATGGTTATGAGATGCCACGTGCATTCTGGAAACTCAACTTGGGTCTCTACAAGAGCATCATTGCTCTTAACCACTCAGTCATGCTGCTGTGGGATGTTCTGTATGTCAAATGTGTTGCTCTGATTGGTTAAAATAAATAAAGTGCTAATTGGCCAGTAGCCAGGCAGGAAGGATGGGTAGGTGGGACAAGGAGAAGGAGAATTTTGGGAAGTGGAAGGATGGGTAGAGAGATACTGCCAGCCACCACCATGACAAGGAAGATGTAAGGTAATGGTAAGCCACGAGCCACGTGGCAAAGTATAGATTAATAGAAATGGGTTAATTTAAGATAGAAAAAGTAGATAACAAGAAGCCTGCCATGGCCATACTGTGTTTACTTGGTTGGTTCTGAATGTCTATGGGCCTGGTGGGTGAGAGAGATTTGTCCTGACTGTGGGCCAGGCAGGAAAACTCTAACTACACAGCCATTTCTACCACCCTCTCAAGTGGATGTTTTCAGAGGCAGATCAGATTGGTAGAAGGTAAAGAGCAAGAACTTGCTGGAAATATGACTGCAAGGGACAGATGTGTTCAACAGACCTGGCTTAGGGATTTGGGACACTTTCTCCATATGAGACCATTGTTAATGATACTCAGGATCTAAGGCAAATCCCTGAAAGGGATACTTCTCTAAAGGGCACGATGAGGTAAGATGAGCAACAGATGCTAAAGTTGAATGAGATCAGTGACACATTGAGCATAGAGAACCCACATTGAGCATAGAGAACCCTGTGCTAGGTTCAGGATCTATTGGAAGTGACAAAGCACAGCTCTGTCCTTCACATTCCAGGAGGAGAGACAGTAGCATGTCAGAAAATGATTTCCTGTCTAGTTCATGGGCTGGGGAGTCCTGGAATTCTGCAGAAATTCTCCAGAAGCAAGTGACTTAGTTCTAGAGTCAAATCTGTCTATTGGTTTTCACATCCTGGACAATATGTCCCCTTGAGCTGCAGATGACCAAGATTAATGTCTTAGAAAAACAGCTCCTCCTTGATCCACAGCAAAAGCATTCAGGATGGAGACACTGGATATGTAGTTGTAGGCAGATAGCTTGTGCTTCACATTTGCTACACATCAACTGTGTGAGCCTCACATGGCCACTGTGTTTGCTGTGTGTCAGGTTCCCGGTAATAGCACACATAGTGAGTAAATGTTGTTATGGCGATAAGGTAGCCACAAATATGAAGAAGGACCTTACACTGGGACAGGATAGCTGCCCAGATCAGCACCAGCTGTTGCTACTTGCCTGCAGGAAAGGATTAACTGGACATAATCCCTGAGGACATGTAGTCATCAGGAGCACCTGTGTCCTCTGGTCCTTCCTTTGGGGACTCAAACTGTCCTGGGAAATGTCATAATCCCATCAGAACAGTTGGCTAATGGCCTGGGAACCTGTGAAGCTGTGCTCTCCATGCTGAGAATCAGAAGGACATACCCAAGTGTGGTGATGCATTGTGTTGTTCAATATATAATATGCCTCCCAATAAAATTTATCTGAGGATCAGAGGTAAAAGCCAGACACTATAGTAAACATAGAAATCAAGCAATAGTAGCACATGCCTTTAATCCTATCATTCAGGAGGCAGGGATATGTCTGGATCTCTGTAAGCTCAAAGCCACACTGAGAATAGAGCCAAGTATGGTGACACATGCCTTTAATCCCAGTACTAACCATAGAGGTCTGGAGGTCTGTACAGATATACAAGAAGTGGCAGAGCTGGGAAGGAAGAGGAAGTGATGTAGCTGGACAGAGACAGCAAATGATTTAGCAGAATAGAAAGTCATATTGGCATAAGTATAGAGGAAGTAGCTCTCTTTGGACACTGAGGTGTCAGTGAGGTGTAGTTAGCTTATGTTTTTTCCTGTTCCTCAGATCTCTCAGGTTTTCACCCCTGTATCTGGCTCTGGGTTTGTTTTTTTAAAAAATAAGATCTTTTAAGATTCGTGTTACAATTGGTGTCCCAAAAATTGTGGCGAGAATTTACTAAAAAGCAGCTTGAGGCCTTACAGACCACCCTGGCTCAGGCCTGGTGTCTCCTTGACTTTCTCTCTCATGGGTTTTCTCTGGATTCCCATCTTGGACTGCCACAACACTGAGTTGCTGCTTTGAAATTCCCTTGGACTTCTACTGTTCTGTGCAGTCGACAGACCTGGACACATTAGACAGTCTGAAAATGGGACAATTAAATGAGGGCACAATTAATGTTGATGGGATTTACATAACGTCAATTATGAATATTATTTGTTTGATCATTTTTATTTTGGTATTTAAAAGGTTGTTCAATTTGAGTGCCAAGATAAAAGCTTAGAAAAACATGTTAAAATAAATTATAAAGAAATTCAGACCCAGACAGAAGAATTTAAAGGTGAACCTATCTCAGGATTGAATTATACAGTTACAGAGAAAGAGCCTCAGGTTATCAGACAACAAACATAATCTACCTGGTAACCTTACAGGAACTGCCAAATGCTCAAGGGCATTTATGAGCTAACTGGACTCTGGTGGAAATGTTAGATTTTAGGAGATTAAAAGAAGCTACAGTATCATATGGCATGCATTCTTCATTTGTAAAGCAGATGTTAAACCTGTGGTCAACTTGTAATAGAATTATCCCTAAGTACTGGAAAGAATTAGTGACAGTGGTGCTATAGGCCGATCCACAGTTACAATGGCAAACATGGTGGAAATAGGAGGCTAAAACACTAGAACAATGATGTAGGACTAAAAGTGTGGAAATTTCTCAGGATCAGCTTCTTGAAGAAGGCAATTATGCTGATATACAAAGACAATGTTCACATGATAACCGAACCCTAATTCTATGCCACATGGCAGCCATGAATGCATGGGACAGAACTGAAGAAGCAGGGAAGAAAACTGAACCATTTACAAGTTATACAAGGCCTGAAAGAAACCTTTAAAGAGTTCTTAAAAAGGCTGTCTTCAGCAGTAAAATAAACTGACACCAAATTCAGAAGCTAGACAGATAATAATTGAATCTTTGGCTTTTGAGAACTCTAATGCAGTATACAAGAGGGTAATCAGGCCATTAAAAGCCAGATCAGCACCCTTGGAGGATTTGATCAGGGACACAATTAATATTGAGTCTCATGACCATGATGATGTGTGGATAGGAGAGGTGATATCAAGAGCTTTGAGAAAAAATAATAATGTTAGATGCTTTAATTGTGGTAAACAACTTCACCTAAAAAGGTACTGTAAACTGGGCATTTCTAGAAATGTTTCTTCAAGGAGCAACAGCAACACCCCTCCCTTCTGTATTATGCAGAAGGTGTGGTACAGGTAAACATTGGACTAACAAATGTAGATCAACAAGGGACAAACAAGGTAATCCTTTGCCTCTGCTGTCAGAAAACTTCCTGAGAGGGCAGGGAGGAAGATTCCATGGTAGATGAGAAAATCATGGGAACAGGAAGAGGCAGGGTGCTGGGGAGGCTCTCAGGAATCCACAAGGTTGACCCCACCTTGGTCTGCTGGCAGTGGTCCAGAGGGTGCCTGGACCAGTCTACTCTGGTGACCAGCCTAGCAAATAACCTAGCTGTCATCATAGAGCATTTGTCCAGTGACTGATGGAGACAGATACAGAGATCCACAGCCAGGCACCAGGCTGAGCTCTTGGAATACAATTGAAGAGAGAAAGGAGAGATACTGCAGGTGAGGGACATCTAGATCATGATGGGAGGATGTGCAGAGATGACCGGCCACACTAGTGGTCATGAACTGTGGACTGGTGGCTGTGGAACCCCCATGGGACTGGACTAGGCCCTCTGGATACAGAAGATGGTTGTTTGGCTCAAACTGTTTGGGGAACACCCCGGCAGGGGGATTGGGACCTGTCCCTGATCTATGGGCAGTTTTCTGGAATCCAGTGCCTATGGTGGGACACTTTGCACAGCCTTGGTGCAGTGGGAAGGGGCTTGGATCTGCCTAGGCTCTGTGTGCTGGACTCTGCTGACTCCCCATGGGAGACCTTGATTTGGGGCATGTGGGGATGCGGTGTGGCATGGGAAAGAGGGCTGGGGTGGGAGGAGGGAGGAGAGGGATTTGTGGATAGTATGGAGTGAGTAGAAAATTTCTTAATAAAGAAAAATGAAAAAAAAGAAAGAAAACTCCCTGAAGGGCCTCACACAGGCTTCCATGGCAAATTCCATTCAGTCGTTTCCTGACATCACAGAAGAAACCCCTTCTCAGAGCAATTAAATAACCAAATGCCTACTGTAAGAAACCATACTGCTCAGGGTGATAGAACAGCTATATCAGAGAGAACAGGAAATTCAAGAGAAACTGTAAAGTGAATTTTTTGGCAAACTTCTATAAATGAAGAAAGACCAAATTAAAAATACAAATACATGAAGTTCTCTTGGAAGGTCTTGTAGACACAGGTGTGGATGTCACAATAATTGCATCAGAATTTTGACATCCAAATTGGCCTTTTCAGGAGAAAAATGTTCAGCTGTTAGGGATTGGAACATTATCTCAAGTTAAACAGAGCACTAGATAGGTCGAATGTATAGGGGCAGAAGGACAGAGCAGAAAATTAAAGCCATATGTGGCTAATATAGCTATGAATTTATGGGGCTGTGATCTATTACAGCAATGGAATACCCAGATTAACATTCCTCCAACCTCAGAAACATATCATAAAGTAACAATTGTTTCTGAGAGAAATATTAGGAGGTATTATAAAGAACAGTCACCGGCCATCCAGATTGTACAAAAACGGGGCACAACAACTGCTGATCTGTTAAAGATATGATCAGCTATACCTTTAAAATGGCTAACAGACTGGCCTGTAAGGGTTAAGCAGTAGCACAGAAATTGTAGGCTTTAGAAGAGCTGGGACAAGAGCAGATAAATTCTCAGCATATTGAAGAATCAACCAGCCCTTGAAATTTTCCTGTATTTGTTATTAAAAAGAAATCTGGCAAATGGAGAATAGTAATAGACATAAGAGCAGTTAACAAGGTAATTCAGCCAATGAACTCTCTACAATCTGTAATTCCTTTGCCTACTCTGTTACCTAAAGGATAGCATCTTATAGCTATTAATTTAAAAGACTGCTTCTTCTCAATACCCTTACAAGGAAAGTCAGAGAAATATTTGCCTTCATGATGCCTAATTTTAATAATTCTCCACTTAAGAGATATCAATAGAAGGCTCTCACACAGGAAATGTTAAATAGGCCAACCCTGTGCCAATATTTTGTACAACAGCCAGTAGAAGTAATACATAAACAATTTCGTAAATCTATAGTTTATCATTACATGGACAATATTTACTTAATGATTCAAATGAAGGTAACTTAGAAAGAATGTCTGAAAAAGTAAAGAAAAATTTGCCTTGTTGGAGATTACAAATTGCTCCTGAAAAGATATAAAAAGGATATTCTATTAATTATTTAGGATATACAATAGGTCTACAAAAAATAGACCCCAAAAAGTGCAAATTAGGAGAGACTGATATGGAATCTTAATGGTTTTCAAAGATTATTCAGAGACATTTCCTTTCCATGGCCCAATATTGGGGTAAAAAATGATGAACTGAGTAATTTGTTCAAAACTTTAGAAGGTGACAAGGACTTAAATAGCCCAAGAGAATTATCACCAGATTAGAGAGAATTGGCCTTGGTAGAAAGAAGGTACATGAAGGACATGTGGATTGTGTAGACCTAAAGCTTGATTGCATTTAGATTATTTTACCCTCTAAGCATTCTCCTACAGGAATTTTAATGCAGAGGGAAGATCTTATATTGGAATGGATATTTCTAAAAAATAAACAGAGTAAAAAAATTTTTAAACTTATGTGGAAAAAGATCTCTGACTTGATTTTAAAAGGAAAATTGAGTCTTTGTCAATTAACAGGAATAGACCCAACAGAAATGGTAGTACCTTTAACTAAAGATGATATTGACAAATTGTGGACAGAAAGCAAACCTTGGCAAAGAACTTGTAGTAATTTTTTTGGAAAGATTAAACAAAAGTGATAGAATTCAACTTAGAAAAAGAGAGTTGATTGGATTCTGATTCATATTGTGTGGGAAACACCCATATCAGGAGCTGGTACATTTTATACAATGCAAATAAACAAGGAAAAGCAGATTAGAAATCAGAAAATTTAAGTAAAGTGGTTCAAAGTACTTCTAATTCACTTCAAAAATCGGAATTGTATGCTATTCTGATGGTATTAATGGACTTTTCTGAACCTCTCAACATAGTTACTGACTTTCAGTATCCTGAAAGAGTGGTCTTACATATTGAGACTGTGGAATTTATCCCTGATGAGTCATAATTAACTTTGTTGTTTATTCATTTACAAAATATAATCAGGAATAGGAAGCATCCCTTATAAATAACTCACATCTGATCCCATACAGGTCTGCCAGACCCTCTAGCACAAGGTAATGTTGAGACTGATAAACTATTGATAGGTAATGGGCTGGAGGCCTCAGAATTTCATTAAAAAACATAATTTCAATAGTAAAGGTTTAAAAAAAGATTTTTCCATAACCTGGCAACAAGCCAAGGAAATTAGACGGAAATGTCCTACTTGTTCTTTTTACAGTTAGACTCCACTACCAGCAGGATGTAAACCAAAGGGTACTCAAAGGAGTAAAATCTGCCAGATGGATGTGTTTCACTTTGCAGAATTTGGAAAATTGAAGTATGTACACCACACCAATAATACCTATTCAGGATTTCAATGGGTAACTGCTTTGAGTTCTGAAAAAGCTGATTCTGTAATCACGAGTTTGCTAGAAGTTATGACCATCATGAGTATACCTGCACAGATTAAAATGGACAATTCTCCAGCATATATCTCTGGTAAAATGAAACAGTTTTTTGCATATTACAATATAAAGCATATTACAGGTATACCACATAATCTAACAGGCCAAGCAGTCATAAAGAGATCAACTCTAAAGGATATGCTAAACTAACAGAAAGGGGTAACAAAGCCCCCCAGAAATAGATTACTTAATGCTCTGTTAACTTTTAACTTTTTCAGTGTTAATGAGAAAGGAACAACAGCTGTAGAGAGACATTGGATAATTGAAAAAATATGGAATTAAATTAGCCTATAAACTTTAAAGAAGTGATGACCTCATAATGGAAACCAGGATATGTGTTACATTGGAGATGAGGTTTTGCTTTTGTTTCTATAGGAGACAAAAAGCTATGGATACCATCAAAATTAATAAAGGGCCAATTTCAACAAGAGAGACCTCTTAATTAGAAGAGGTGATAGTTCATCAACCAGCATGACCATCCAATTTAAACTAACTTATACCATTATCACATGCCTTTTCATTTAATCAGATAATAACTTGCCAAAAGGGAACCACCCCAAAATTAGTCTTGGGGAAGAGTTTTGGTTTTTTTTTTGTCCTCCTAGAGAATGAAGTTTAAGGAATCTGAGGAACAACAGACAAAGAAAACATCTGAAGAAAAAGGACAAATGATCCAGAACAAATGTCCCAAGAAAAAGAGTAAATTGGCTTATTGGTATATGACATACAAATTTTCATAAGGCCTCCTAAATGTTTGTTTCTGCTCTCCTCTACAGACACATAAAACAAATGATCTTTATGTAGTCCCAGTTCCAATAAAAATTAAAGCTGGCTTTGGAATTGGAGAATGGCTCTCTCCTTCTCTAAACCCAAGCATGCTTGTTCATAAAAATGCAAAATCTTTGTATCATGTCAGAAGAGTCATCTGATATGGAACAGGAAAAAAAAAACAAAATTAAGGGAATATTTTATTGTCACTAATCTCAATTATTTGATTCTATTTTGATGCTTTAAACTTTTTGTAAGGTATGAATTTTATATCAAAATTTATAAGATTTGTATATACATATTTTAAATTTTGTTATGATATTAATAGTCATACAGAGTACTAATTCTAGAAAAAAAAACAACTTCATCTAGCTGCCTCTACAAGTTTTTGTGTTTTAGTTTTTATCAGTTTTCTGCAGGGAATCATGACCATGCATAACAAAAAATTTGAAGTCTTCAGAAAGATGATGGGGCTTCACAATGACAACTCCACATGAACAATAATAATATCACTAATGTGACAAACGTCACCCAAAGATCAGCTTTGGACTACAAACTGCTCAGAACAATTTCAAAATGGCTAGCTGAGATGACCCAGCCTCACAGACTATTTAAGCAAGGACTTGAGATAAGCCCTGCACTTTTTCATTATGCAGAGACTGGACAGCAAATGAGAGAGCGACCATTCTCAGGACTTGACAATTACCTCAAATTTTTTTCAGGATCCCCTAAAAATGCCTTTTCCCCCAAACTGCAGGAAGTAATTTTAAAAACATGATGCCCACATTCCCAAGAGGTGGAGTGGATGTGTTTTTGGCTTTCTATTATGGGTTTTGGATATTTTCACTGTTTAGGATGGTTGGTTACAAGTTGTTATTGTTAATGGTCAGGAAAAAGGCTAAACAAAGGAGATTAGATTTAAGGTTCTTGTTTGAAAATATATATATGGTGGATTATTGAATCTACTCTGAAAAGAAAAAGAAAGTATAGAGATATGATATAGAAAAAAAGGTAGATTATTGACTCTAATTTTAAAAAGGCAACTACTAGTTTTACATATTTTACATTGGATTCAATTTTTGTATATTGTATACAAATTTTGTATATTGATACCAATTTGAGATTTATTTTGTTAGAAAATATTATATGTATATTTCTAATCTTGTTCAAGATATTGTACCTATGCGGTTCATTTAACAATGTAATGAAATTTGCTAATCCTTGAAAGGTATTATTATCAACTATTAGGATATAAAGAAATGAAAGTTAGTAGTTAGACATTACAATTGAACTTGTCATATTAGGTATGTTTTCAAGGTCAAGCAGAGATGTATTTTAGATAAACAGGTCATTTTCAAACCCTTCAGAGATCTACAAATATGGCATTTAATATGTTTTAATAGCATAGATTTTATTCTGTATTTTTTTATGACTATGAGCAATGTCTGGTCCCGGCAGCACCAATCTACTTCAGAGAAGATATGGGCATTGAAGAAACTGCATATGGAGTTAACTTTCATTGTGCTAAAAGTTAGCCACTGGACAAGAAAGTGCCCTCAAATCAACAGCTGACAGTATGCTGTACAAAATAGACAAGCAGTACAAATAACAAAGGACTGCTGATCCTTGCCAAGACAACTGTGGTTACAGCTTTGGCAACAGGCATCCTCTGAGGCCAGGGCAATATGGCACCATTGCTAAAGTGGCTTTCCAATTGGAAAAGGTACAGTGCTCCTCCCTTCAAAGGCAGCTAAGCAGGCAGTGTGTATATGGCTCCTGGTGTGCAATAGAACAGTAGCTGAAGCAGTTAGTCTTGGAGAAGTAACTAGACTGACAGAGTCTGGCCTCTCAGTGGTAGACTGGCTTTTAATAAAGGAGATGAAACCACCCACAAGCCAAGAAGAGTGGGAAGCCAAATTCTAAAATACCAGCAAGTTCCAGAATTTAAAATCCTGAATCATGACATGACACTGGCAGAATTCAAGTTTATCTGGTACATGGAATACTCACACCAAATGTGGGATTGAGCTTCAGGCCTGCATAATCCTGCATCACAAATGAATCTGTCATATATGCTAAGGCTGTAGGCTGAAGATAAAGCCCCAACATTGCAGAGAAACTTTGGGTGACACTAAAGCCAAAAAAGTCATGACCCAAAATGTCCAAGAAATTTGGGACACTATGAAAAGACCAAACCTACAAATAATAGGGATAGAGGAAGGAGAGGAATACCAACTCAAAGGCACAGAAAATATATTTAACAAGATCACAGAAGAAAACTTTCCCACCTCAAAGAACAAAATGCCTATGAAGATACAAGAAGCCTATAGAACACCAAACAGACTAGACCACCCAAAAAAGTCCCCTCGCCACATAATAATTAAACAACTAAATGTACAGAATAAAGAAAGAATATTAAGTGCAGCAAAGGAAAAAGGCCAAGTGACTTATACAGGCAAACCCATCAGAATAACACCCTATTTCTCAATGGAGACTTTGAAAGCCAGAAGGACCTGAACAGATATAATGCAGACACTAAGAGACCATGGATGCCAGCCTAGATTAATATACCCAGCAAAACTTTCAATCATCATAGATGGAGTGAACAAGACCTTCCAAGACAAAACCAGATTTAAACAATACTTATCCACAAACCTAGCCCTACACACAGCACTAGAAGGAAAATTCCAACATAAGGAAGGCAGATACACCCATGAAAACACAGGCAATAGATAACACCACAGCAGTAAACACCAAAGAAGAGAAGTACACACACACTACCACCAAAAATAAAAATAATAACAGGAACGAACAATCACTAGTCATTAATATCCCTTAACATCAACGGACTTATTCACCTATAAAGAGACACAGACAAACAGAATGGATACAAAAACAGGACCCATATTTCTGCTGCATGCAAGAAACACACTTCAAATTCAAAGACAGACACCTCCTAAGAATAAAAGGCTGGAAAAAGACTTTCCAGTCAAATGGTCTTAAGAAGCAAGCTGGTGTGGCCACCTTAATAAGCAGCAAAATAGACTTCAAACTAAAATCAATCAAACGAGATGATGAAGGACATTACATACTCATTGCGGGAAAGATCCACCAAGATGAAGTCTCAATTCTGAACATTTATGCCCCAAACACAAGGGCACCCACATATGTAAAAGAAACATTATTAAAGCTTAAATCACATATAAAACCCCACACATTAATAGTGGAAGACTTCAACACCCCACTTTCACCTCTGGACAGATCGGCCAAATTGAAACTGAACAGAGACATAATGGTCTTAACTAATGTTATGGATCAAATGGACTTAATCGATACCTATAGAACATTCCACCTGAACAAAACAGAATATACCTTCTTCTCAGCACCCCATGGAACCTTCTTTAAAATCAACAACATACTTGACCACAAAGCAGATCTCAACAGATAGAAAACAATTGGAATAACCTCCTGTGTTCTATCAGACCACCATGGTTTAAAGTTAGATTTCAACAACAGGAAAAACTACAGAAATCCTACAATCTCATGGAAACTGAAGAATGCTCAACTGAATCACCAATGGATTAAGGAAGAAAGAAAGAAAGAAATTAAAGACTTCCTAGAGATCAATGAACATGAAAAACCACATACCCAAACTTATGGGATACTATGAAAGCAGTGCTAAGAGGGAAATTCATAGCACTGAATGCCCACATAAGAAGCTGGAGAAATCTCACGCTAGTGACTTGACAGCACACCTGAAAGCCCTTGAACAGGAAGAAGCAAAGTCACCCAGGAGGAATAGATGCCAGGAAATTATCAAATTGAGAGCTGAAATCAATAAAGTAGAAATAAAGAGAACAATACAAAGGATTAATGAAACAAAGAGTTGATTCTTTGAGAAGATCAACAAGATAGACAAGCCCTTATCCAAACTAACCAAAAGACAGAGAGAGAGAATCCAAATTAACAAAATCAGAAATGAAAAGGGGGACATAACAACAGACAATGAGGAAATCCAGACAATCATCAGGTCATACTTCTCCACAAAACTGGAAAATCTAAAAGAAATGGATAATTTTCTGGTTAGGTACCACATACCTAAGTTAAATCAAGACCAGATAAACCATTTAAATAGTCCAATAACCTCTAAGGAAATAGAGTCAGTCATTAAAAGTCTCCCAACCAAAAAAAGCCCTGGACCTGATGGTTTCACTGCAGAATTCTACCAGATCTTCAAAGAAGACTTAATACCAATACTCGTTAAATTGTTCCACACAATAGAAGCAGAAGGCATATTACCAAACTCCTTCTATGAGGCTACAATTACCCTGATGTAACAAAGAACAAGAACTACAGACCAATCTCCCTTATCAACATTGATGCAAAAATACTCAATAAAAATCTGGCGAACAGACTCCAAGAACACATCAAAACAATTATCCACCATGATCAAGTAGGCTTCATCCCAGGGATGCAAGGGTGGTTCAACATATGAAAGTCCATCAATGTAATACACCATAAACAAACACAAAGAAAAAAACCACATGATCATCTCTCTAGATGCAGAAAAGGCATTTGACAAAATCCAACACCCCTTCATGATAAAGGTCTTGGAGTAATCAGGAATGCAGGGAACATACATAAACATAATAAAGGCAATCTACAGCAAGCCAACAGCCAACATCAAATTAAATGGAGAGAAACTCAAAGCAATACCACTAAAATCAGGAACAAGGCAAGGCTGTCCCCTCTCCCCCTACTTATTCAATATAGCACTTGAAGTTCTAGCCAGAGCTATAAGAGAACAAAGAAGATTAAGGGGATAGAAATTGGAAAGGAAGAAGTCAAGCTTTCCCTATTTGCAGATGACATGATAGTATACATGAGTGACCCCAAAATTTCAACCAAAGAACTCATACAGCTAATAAAAACCTTCAGCAACATAGCAGGATACAAGATCAACTCAAAAAAATCAGTAGCCCTCCGATATACAATAGGCAAACAGGCTGAGAAGGAAATCAGAGATACATCACCCTTTACAATAGCCACAAACAATATAAAATACCTTGGGGTTACTCTAACTAAGCATCTGAATGACCTATATGACAAGAACTTAAAGTCCCTGAAATAAGAAATTGAAGAAGATGTCAGAAAATGGAAAGACCTCCCATGCTCATGGATAGGCAGGATTAACATAGTAAACATGGCGATCTTACCAAAAGCAATCTACAGATTCAACGCAATCCCCATCAAATTACCAACACAATTCTTCACAGATCTGGAAAGAATAATACTCAACTTCATATGGAAAAACAAAAAACCCAGGATAGCCAAAAGAATCCTGTACAATAAAACAACCTCTGGAGGCATCGCAATCCCCGAACTCAAGCTCTACTATAGAGCTACCATAATAAAAACATCTTGGTACTGGCATACAATCCAACATGTGGACCAGTGGAATCGAATTGAAGACCCTGACATTAACCCGCACACCTATGAACATATAATTTTTGACAAAGAAGCAAAAAATGTACAATGGAAAAAAGAAAGCATCTTCAACAAATGGTGCTGGCATAACTGGTTGTCAATGTGTAGAAGGCTGCAAATAGATCCATATCTGTCACTGTGCACAAAACTTAAGTCCAAGCGGATCAAACACCTCAACACAAATCCAGTTACTCTGAACCTGATAGAAGAGAAAGTAGGAAGTACTCTTGAACACATTGGCACAGGAGATCACTTCCTAAATATAACACCAGTAGCACAGACACTGAGAGAAACAATCAATCAATGGGACCTTTTGAAACTGAGAAGCTTTTGTAGAGCAAAGGACATGGTCAACAAGACAAAGCGACAGCCTACAGAATGGGAAAAGGTCTTCACCAACCCCACATCTGACAGAGGGCTGATATCCAGAATATATAAAGCACTCAAGAAATTAGACATCAAAATGCCCAACAGTCCATTAAAGAAATGGGCTAGAGAACTAAAGAGAGAGTTCTCCACAGAGAAAATTCAAATGGCTGAAAGACATTTAGGGAATTGCTCAACATCCCTAATTATCCGGGAAATGCAAATCAAAACAACTCTGAGATACCACCTTACACCTGTCAGAATGGCTAAGATAAAAAACACAGAAGACAGCTTATGTTGGAGAGGATGTAGAGCAAGGGGAACTCTCCTCCACTGCTGGTGGGAATGCAAGCTTATGCAGCCACTTTGAAAATCCATATGGTGCTTCCTTAGAAAATTGGGAATCCATCCCCCCCAAGACCCAGCTATAGCACTCTTGGGCATATACCCATGGAATGCTCAATCATACCACAAGGTCATTTGTTCAGCTGTATTCATATCAGCATTGTTTGTAATAGCAAGAACCTGGAAACAACCTAGTTGCCCTTCAACTGAAGAATGGATAAAGAAAATATGGTAGATATACACAATGGAGTACTACTCAGC
Source organism: Onychomys torridus (assembly GCF_903995425.1). Lineage (NCBI taxonomy): Eukaryota > Metazoa > Chordata > Mammalia > Rodentia > Cricetidae > Onychomys > Onychomys torridus. Next base: position 146,388 of record NW_023413825.1, on the reverse strand, counting down.
AGAGAAAAACAATGACATCATGAGGTTTGCAGGCAAATGGATGGATCTAGAAAAAATCATCCTGAGTGAGGTAACCCAGACTCAGAAGGACAAACATGGTATGTACTCACTCATAGGAGGATACTAGATGTAAAACAAAGATGACTAGACTGCTACACAACTCCAGGGAGGATACCTAGAAAATGGGACCCTAGGAAAGACATAGGAATTGCCCAAGGACAGAGAAATGGATGAGATCTACATGAACAACCTGGATGACAGTGGGAGTAATGAAGGGGAAGATTTGATGGAAAGAAAGCTTAGGGGGGCAGGAGATCCCAGCAGGATCAAGAACAGAAAGGGAGATCAAGGAATATCAGACCATGATAAATGAAGACCATATAAGAACAGGAATAGGCAGAGTACTGGAGAGGTCCCCAGAAATCCACAATGATACATCCTCTGTAGATTGCTGGCAATGGTCGAGAGACAGCCTGATCTGACCTCGTCTGGTGATCAGATGGCCAAACACCCTAACAGTTGTGCTGGAACTCTCATCCAATAACTGATGGAAGTGGATGCAGAGATTCTCAGCCAGCCCCCAGGTGGAGCTCTAGGTGTCCAGTTGTCAAGAAAGAGGAGGGACTGTAAGAGCATGAATTGTTGAAACCAAGATTGCAAAAAGCACAGGGACAAATAGCCAAACGAATAGAAGCATATGAATTATGAACCAAAGGCTATGGAGCCCCCAACTGGATCAGGCCCTCTGGATAAGTGAGACAATTGAATAGCTTGAACTGTTTGGAAGGCATCCAGGCTGTGTGACCGGGACCTGTCCTTAGTGCATGAGCTGCCTGTTTGGAACCTTGGGCTTACACAGGGACACTTTGCTCAGCCTTGAAGGAGGGGACTGGACCTGCCTGTACTGAATCCACCAGGTTTAAATGAATCACCAGAGGAGTCTTGGCTCTGGAGGCGATGGGAATGGAGGGGAGGGGAGGGGGGAAATGTAGGGGTAGGGGTGGGAGGTAAGAGGAAAGGGGAACCCATGGCTGATGTGGAAAATTAAAACACATATAATAATAATAATAATAATAATAATAATAATAATAATAATAATAAAAGAAAAAATTATATATAACAAAACAATTATCAAGCAATAATTACAGTTGTAATATCTAGTCTATCTGTATTTTGTAAAATTAAAGAAAATATTCTATCCTATATTTGTGAGTCTAAAGTTTCATATCTAATTCATCTTTTATTATAACAAAGGAAAATTATAACTATCTAGTCCTCAACTACATCAAAGACCTAAGAAAGACATAATACTACCTAAGTCAACAAGAAGAGCATTGTAAGCAACTTCCAAACAATCTAAAATGACAGAGATGTCTGGCTACCTGGACAGTCACCCAAACTTTCTTTGTAATGTTGGGGCATCCATTCTTTAGCCTACAGGCCTAGAGTCTCTCAGTCTCTACAGGCCTAGAGTCTCTCAGTCTCTTTTCTCTGTGTCTTATAGAATATCTGGCAGTTTCTTCTGTGAAGCAGGAACCTGAAGGACCATTTTGCCTTGCAAAGTTCAGTGGTCACCTTCCTATGGGTCCTGCATGTACAGACAATACAACATTTTGTCAAGCAGTCCAGGCAAGAACAGTTTCTTACCCAAATTGCTATCTTTGCCAAGAAGAAGATAAATCCATATGGAGTGTCTTAAATGTCCATTTTTCTCTTTGAAGAAAATTGGTATTGCCAGGAGCAGATCTATCTCACTGTCCAGAAGTCTGTTTTTAAAACATTTTAAATGTCATATTCTATAGGTCTTTGAAGTGTTTGAAGATCACCTACCTAATTAAAATGTATCTATGTAAACCTAGAAAACTTAACTAACATGACTATAAGTGTGGTTATTGAAGATAACTAATTATTAATCTGTATTTCTTAATTATCCATTATAATTTAAATGAGTTACATAAACATAATACATTAAATGACAGTAGAAATATATATTATAACAAAATCAACTCTAAATTTGTATTGATAAACTAAAATCTATAGCAATGTAAATAATTTTAAACAAGTTGCTCTTTAAAAGTAAGTTTCATGATCTCCCATTTATTCTATCATATCTATATTATCCCCTCTTCTTTTTTAGAAAGAGATTACATTTATAATCAACCTGCTTTAAATAAAAATAAACATTCATAAACAATATTTTTGGAATTTGGGTATAGCTTCTTATACTACTTCCTGCTGGATGAGGGTACTGGCAATCTAATGGGGATCCTGAAAAATTAAAAATTATGGTCAGGTTCTGACTGGAGGAGTCTGTGACACTGTATTTTTTGAGCCAGTTGCCTTCAAGATGTTTTGGATGTTGGATCATCCAGGCCATGACTGTCATTGGAGACCTTTCAGAGGATCTTGGTTGATCCACCCATATTAGCCTGGAAGCAATCCATAGGTTCTCATCTTCTGTGGAAACAAAAGCAGAACCTCTTTTCCAAAGCAACATATCCCTAGACAAAAATTTTGAAATCAAGATATGTTTAAAACATACATGTTGATTTAACTCAGCAGCTTTTATAATCAAATGTTTTTCTGCAGGTAAAAATCCCAAAGACAACACAATGCAGATTCTCTGTGTAATATCCATCTTTACATGGCTTATTTTTTATATTACCTTTACTGTCTCTTTAAAGACTTTATTTTTAATACTATTTCTTTATATAATTGTTTATATTCCTTTTCCTCTCTCTTCCAAGCCTAAATACACTGTAAACTGTTGAAAATCTTATTCTATCTGAGTCTGCCTTATTGTGAATCTATTGCTTTAAACTGCAGAGGGGTTAGAACCAAAGTGGAAGCCTTGGCTATTGACTTCACTCATCTCAGCTTCTCAACATGGCAGAGATAATGAACTACCAACTCTGGAAGCCATGCTCTCTGCTGACTCTGGGAGGAAGTGACTCTATGCCTCCACCTAGCAGTGTGCATCCCCAAAACCTTTTCTTTTTGTCTGTACTAGCAAAAGCTATATACACCATGCACCACACTGCAACTTGGAGATGCCTCCGTGTACCATAGTAGAAATCTGCCATGTGCACTCAAGCCCACATGCCACTGTGAACCTGCCATACAGCCTGCCTGAGGGACACAACTAGGAAGCTCTTTTTAGCTCTGTTTTAGAATCTTTTTGTTTTTTATGTTTTGTCAGGTTTCAGGTGGAAACTCTTGCCCCATGTCTTGGCGCCATTTGTAGCTGGAAGTTTTCCTGTGTCCCACCTGGTCCGCAGCTGCTCAGACCCAAGTAAACACACAGAGGCTTATATTAATTAAAACTGCTTGGCCATTAGCTCAGGTCTACCACTGACTAGCTCTTACATTTAAACTCAGCCCATTTCTGTTAATCCATATGTTGCCATATGTTCTGTGTCTTTACCTGTGTGCCATTACATGCTGCTCCCTAAACAGCAGGCTGGTGTTTCCTCTCTCAACCTTCTTCTCCCCAGAATTTTCCTTGTCTGCTTATTCCTGCCTGGCTACTGGCCAATAAGTGGTTTATTAAATCAGTGTACAAAGGCATTATCCCACAGCATGGCAGAAAGTTGTCCTTAGCAATTGTGTTCATCTTCATTCTCCATGTGTGTTTGACTAGGTTTACCTTCTGCATGCCTGTCTACCCTCCAGTCCATGGTAACTAGGGCTTTGAGGAGACAGAATTTATCTTCTTTTGTGGGAAAGTCAAGATACTGGAAAGGCTCAGACACCTGTGGACTAAAAAATGAATGAAAGAATAAATAAATGAGTGCACCAGGTCATGGGCCTTTAAGGGAGTCTCATGTTGGTAGATAACAAAATGGGCTAATACTACAGTTAGATTTTTTTAAATATATATTATATATGCATTTTATGTATGTGTTAGAGAGAACAAACATCTATGTGTGCTTAAATATGCATACATTACTGGGTGGAAAAACGATACTGTACATATATAGAGGTTAGGGACATGAGGGAGTTGGCTCTCTCCTTCCACCATGTTGGACCCAGGAATTAATTCAGCAAAACAGCCTTGACAGCAAGTACCTTTCTATTCTGAACCATCTCAGTGGCCCGCCCCATTCTGATTTTCATTTGGACACTCACCACGTCATAACTGGGAACATCAGTCTTCAGGATGTAATGACCGATGGTGATAACTTAGAGTACATGTTCCCTATCCCCTTTCATGTCCTGTTTCTTAAGAACTTCCTGCTTCTGTCTCCATCTGCTGCACCTGCACCAACACAAGCACAAACCCTGAGTGCCCTCTCAAGCTCTTATTTTGAGAGATTTCAGCCATTGACTGAGTTCTCCTCCACAGTCAAGTCATGGTCTCTGCACCTTTGTAAAGACACAGGTCTGTGCTTTTAGGTCAGATTCCAAAAGCATTAATCAGGCAACTTTTCCTGTAGCTCATAGGATTGGTCTGGGCTGTGACTTGGCTGCTCTCCATTTACAGCACCTGGATCCTCAATGCTCTTTCTCACTTTGTCACTTCCAATACATTGAATTAAATCACAGTGTGAAACTTCCCACTGCCCCTATAGATTTATAAAACATCAGGCCTTTGTTCTGGGGATCAGGAAAAGACTGCCCACTGACGTTGCTCAGAAATGGAGAGTGCTTTCATAAGAGACTCTTCCTACCTCCCTCCAAGATCAGTCTCATGGTAGTTGTTTCTCATTCTCTCACTCTCCACAGCTCTCTCTTATTTTCACTCTTTTAAGAATTTTCCACATGCTTATTGTATTTACATCGCTTTCACCCACCTATTCCTACTCTACCTCCTCCCATACCTTATACTCCCTCTCAACTTCATGACTTCTTCTTTAATTATTACTATTACATATATATGTATGTATAAATAAATAAATAAATATGTAAATATAAACATCTGGGCCCATTTAGTGTTACTCATCTCTATATGTGTTTACATCTGACCACTTGGCATTGGATGACCTACTGGAGGATCATTTCTGGAGAATGCTTATTCTCCCTCTCCCTGCACTCATTAATGGCCTGTAGTTATTTATTTAGGAATGGAGCCCCATGAGATTTCCCCATTCATGCCGCCATGGCAATTGGTGTTGTCATTTTTCAGGTATGTTCAGGAAGCCATATGGTTGACATTTCTTAGATGAAGCTTCTCTGTTGTGTATAAAAGACACAATCTCACAGGAGATGTCCTGGTTCTCTGTCTCTAACAATCTTTCTTTCTTTCTACTTCCTCTTCTGAGACATACTCTTGAGTCTCAAACAAAAGGATTGTGTTATAGATAGTGTTGAAGCCCATTTTCAGGGTTCCTAGTGACATTAACCAGCAGGTCTTTATAGAGAGGATGATTAGGACCACAGGCCTAGTACAGGTGTCTGAGATGGTCTGCACTTGCCTGTGCTTGGGGGCAGGTCTTTTACTCCACCCCTTGGAATTCCTTTAAATACCCTAGGGCAGAGACAGTTGAGCCCCAATGAATTAGGATCCAGGCCCTCTCAAGGCTATCCTGTATTTCCTCTCTGTTTCTCTCCACTCTATACTTCTAACTAATACCTGCTGCTCCTACTCCAAAGTACTCTGGAAAAATCTGGGGGTGAGGGATTGGCCCCCACAGATGGTGCTTGAACAGGGACTAAGAAAGAAAGAAAAAGAAAAAAATATATTCAGAGTACATGGTGAAAGTAAGAGTTAATCCTTGACAGTTAAAGAAGAACCACTCTAGTTTTGTAGTGAAAGAAATTTAAATAGGGCAGGAGATTTTATCCTCTGGAGAAAAGGAAAAAATGGACTGGTAGGATATCCCAGGCCACAGCATAGAATCTTCTCTATCAAGATCTCTTTTGGTCTCTCTCTTAACTTCTATCTATGAAAAATAAGTAAGATAGAGCATAATAATTTAGTGCAGTAAGAAATTTAGAGTAAGGTAGTGTAGAAAAACTTAGAAAAAATAGCACAAAGAAAACTTAGGAGGGTGGCAATGGCACATGCCTTGATCCCAGCACTCAGGAGGCAGAGCCAGGTGGATCTCTGTGAGTTTGAGGCCAGACTGGTCTACAGAGTGAGATCCAGGACAGGCACCAAAACTACACGGAAAACCCCTATCTCAAAAAGCCAAAAACAAAAACAAAAACAAAAAAAATAAAATAAAATAAAGGAGAGAAAACTTAGCATAAGATAGGCATCTAGATTGAGAAACTAAGTCTTTAATTTTCTAACTTTGGGGCTATGAACACAAACTAGGATAAATCTATCTTTGAGCTTAATGGGTAGAAAAAAGTTCTTCTTTGAGCTTATCAGGAAGAAAAAAAGATTCCTATGGAAGCTTTTGACCCAGGAACAGCTAAAATGCTAAGTCCAAGCAGCAGAGGAAAGAGATTTCCCCTGCAGCAGATGTGGACAGATGAAACACAAATCCTCTGCTCCATCAGCAGTGCCTGACAAAACTTGTACAACATCTTGCCAACAGAATTAGTTTCCTCCTGGCCATGAAACCTAAAAGATTAGAGAACAGACTTTTTGGAAAAACTTAATCTTTCTCTCTCAATCTAAAAGTTTTCTTAGAAAAAAGCCTAATCTCTCTCCAAATCTAAAAAGGCTTTCAGAACTTACTTTCTCAGTTTCTCTTTCTATAAGGGCAAAATTAGATTCACCTGAAAGAATGTGGGAAATCACCTGTGATTCACTCTAAGGAAAAACAACTAATCTCTTGGAACAGGACAAAATCTCTCTGCTAAAGTTCTGTCTTTCTAAGCTAGAAATAAAACAGTGGCCAGTTTCCTGAGGCAAGGGCCTGATGAGAGTGCAGGCAGATTCTTCCCTGATGGGAGGAATAAAGCACTGAAGCCAAGCCTCTCAGCTGCAGTTGCAGCAGCATCAGAAACTGTCTGGGGAAAGAGCTGAGCCAGAACAGGACAGAGGAAAAGCTTTGTTTCAAGCGATTTTGGATTCCTCCACTGAGTCATGGTGAAGTGAGGGAGTGAAGCCCTGAAGGGTTTTGCTCCTGGTGATAAACTCCATCTCAGTGCGCATGAACAGATGGATGCAACCCACTCCAGGAAAGGTCTGATTAGGGAAGTACACCTGTCCTAATGTGAGCTTAGGGAGAACAAAAACCTTCCTTGATAAAAAAAAAAGGCAGAAGCTTGATTTCATTCTGAACACAAACTACACAGACTCTGAAAACAGAAATGGAGAAGGGACAGATTCCTCCCCCAAAAATGCAGGACCTGGAGAAAGCTGCTAGAATTTGAGGTCGACTTGGGGGAAGCCCCTACCTTTAGAAGCAGTTCCTGTGGTATCAGGAACTGTTTCTGGGTGAAGGGATAAGCTAAGACCAAAGCAGGACCTGTCTGGGAGAAAATCTCTCTGAAGGAAAGCTTTGTTTTAAGTGCTTTTGTTCCTTTTCACTGTCTGGCTGGGGCAAATGCAAGCCCCAAGGGAATTTTGGACTCAGGGATACCTGCCTCAATGTGCTAATGAGGCAGGTGCGATTCTGATCCAGGGCCAGTATCAGATGAAAGAAAAACACCCATTAAAGCCATCTCAGGCAGAACAGAAATCTTTTGACTCAAGAAACCTCCCCATAGTGAAGAAAAAAGCTCATTTACTCTTGATTTTTCAATATGAATGCAAGCTGGGTAAAAGGGAACCAGAAGTTGAGTTCCAGACCTGTAAAGAACTATGGGAAATAGAGTCCAAAAGGCAGCTTGTAACAGTGGGCTGATATTGAGAAATTACTTCTGGAAAAGGTAGTTTTTCTGCTAAATATAGCGGTGTTGCCTAGAAAAACTTTTAAAAAACACAGCCTTTAAAAAATTAGGAGAGAGAAAAATTATCTGAGAGTTTGTTGAATGTCAGCTCCTATAAAAAAAACTGTAAGAGAACAAAGTTCAGAGCTGTGCCATATTTGGTGATACAGGCTCCTTTGAGAAAATGCCTTAAATTGCCTAATAGTTGCACAGAAAATTTTTACTAAGAGCTTTTTGACAGTTCAATATGATAATGTCACACTCATCTTGAAGTGAAAATTTTTGGTAGAGCAAACCAAAAGTTCTACTATAACAGAAACATTTGTCTGAATTATGGCACAGGAAAGCTGTTACGAATTTGGGGAAAGGGACAGTACCTAGCTATGAACCAGTCTACTGCTGAGCAACTTTTTGTTGATTCTGGAACCACTGAGAGAGCCTGGCACAAAAAAATGATTAGAAAAAAATACCTTTAACCCAAGGATTACAGCCTTAACAATGACACTATATTGTACAAAGAGCTAAGTCACTTAGAAATACATTATGCCCCTTAGAATGTTTTTCTTCTCATTCTCCTTTGGGGTTTGAATTGAAGTCCAAAGAAAATTACTCTCTGTCTTGTTGGACGATAATGTAAATATTAAGAAATCTTTAGGTGTTTGCTAAGTTAGATATATGCTAATAGTAGACCTATGGAGAGTTTGCTAAGAAATTCTTCCTAGTGTAAGTTAGTTAAGAGTAAGAAGTATCTTTGCTAAGGTATTCCTACAGAGTTTCCTTATATTATGCAAATACAAGTTTGTAAAACAGATCTATAAAATTTCTTTAAGACATGTAGTACGAATATAAGAAGTATATTTGCTAAGATAGTCCTATAGAGTTTCCTTGAGAATATAAGCTTGTAAGAAGTATAAATAAGTATGAATATAAGAAGTATACTTGCTAAGGTAGTCCTATAGAGTTTCCTTAAGAATATAAGCTTGTAAGAAGTATAAGTAAGTGTATGTCTCTAGTGTTAGTTTGTGTAAATGTTGAATGTGAGTCATGCTTAATGTAACCAGAGATGCATAAAACAGCATCCATAGCAGACTGCAAGCTGGCAGTTTGAGTGGTTTCAGAAGCCATTAAAAATGATGGATGCCAGAGCCAGCACAACCACCACAACCAGACATCCACAGCTAAATCCCACAGAACATCAACACAGTGCAGAAAAACCTGAGCTAGCAGCAAAAACGTTGCAGTTTCTATTTGATAGCTAAAAGAAAGTCTCTTTTGAGTTGCCTTTGCATCAACCAGCTCTTATGGAACTAAGGGAACTATAGGAAAGACTGCTATAAATGCTACTTTAACTAAAAATGTCTCTGGCCTGAGAACAAAAGTTGCAGAGATGTTTGTGTGAACTAAAATTCTTAACTGCACAAAGTTTTTGGTTGTAAAATGTTTCTTCATATTTGGAAGTAGAAGTCTAGTACTAGGATTTATTTGAACTTTTTGAACTTAAAAAAATGAGATAAAACTACAAAAAGGATTTTGTTGTGGATTTCTCCATATTTGGAAGGCTGGTATCAGAATTTATTATTTGAATTTTGGGATTTAAGAAATGAAATGAATAGTAGTAATTTCACTTTCAAAATGGGACAATTTTGAATTTACTTATAGAGATGACGTAAGAACTGTTTAAATACAGAAGTTTGGTTTTTTTTCTAAAAAATTATAAAGAAAAGGGAGAATGTTGATATTCTTCAGTCTTTTTAATTTCGAAAATATTTGAGTGTCACTTGTGTGAATTAATGTTACGTTTTGTATAGTTCTATTAAGAAATTGGTTTTGTTTGTAGGTTTGTAAGAAAGTATTAATGGATATTTTGAGAATATTGCCTTTGAATGTATGTTTGTAGAATTATAATGGTATGTAGTAATGTTTATGTTAAAATTATTATGTTAACCTTTTGATATCAACACACCATCATCTGGTGAAGTTAAGGAAGTATTTAATTTTGATGTGAATACATTGCATGTTTATCCTATGCTTTGTTAGCCAGAAATTCAAATGTTTTTTATTAAGGGTTTGTTTAAGATGTAAGATTAAGAGAACTGTAACTATGTATAGCAATATTGATGTTAGAGTTATGTTAACCTGTTAATGTTAATGATGAAGCTAGGTGAGTTTTTAAGTCTCGTGCAGATGCATCAAGAGTTTTTTGGGTTTTTTTTTTCTTAGAAAGGGCTTGATTCTGCAAAGACTCATGTAGTCACCTTAGGCACATTTCAAAAAAGAAATGCCATTTTTATCATCTTCTACTCCCATACTGGGAGGTGTGACTGCTATGGAGATTGTTGTGAACTATTAATGGGGAGTCGTTTTTTATATATTAAAAAGGGGGGACCTGTTGGAACCTATTTTCAGGTTTCCTAGTGGCTTTACCCAGCAGCTCTGCATAGAGAGGATGATTGGACCCCAGGCCTGAAGGCAGGTGTCTGAGATGGTCTGCATTTGGCTGTGCTCAGAGGAAGTCTTTTGCTCCACCTCTTGGAATTCCTTTAAATACTCTTGGGCAGAGACAACAGAGGCCCAATGGATTAGGATCCAGGCCCTCTCAAGGCTATCCTGTATTTTCTGTTTCTCTCCCATCTGTCCATATAAATAATATTTCCTGCTGCTTCAGAGTACCCTGGGGGCAATTGGGGATGAGAGATGGACACCCACGAGATAAATCAATTCAGGCTGGACACCTGTAGTGTTTCATTGTTCTCCACATTTGAACAAGTCTTGGGTTTCAATGGTGGTCTTCTTCGGCGCAAAAAGAAGCCTCTTACTGAGATCTCATCTGTTTGCCCTTCCCAAGGCTATCCATGTGTCCTTCTTAGGGTCTTCCTTGTTTTCTAGCTTTGCTGGAGCAGGGAATTGTATCCTGATTATTCTTTGTCTACATCCAGTACACACTTAAAAGTGAATATATATCATGTTTGTCTTTCTGAGTCTAGGTTACCTCACTCAGAATATTTTCTAGTTTCATCCTTTGCTGACAAATTTCATGGTGTCATTGTTTTTTTGTTTTTTGTTTTGTTTTGTTTTTTAGAGATAAATAATACTCCATTGTGTAAATGTATCACATTTTCCTTATCCATTCTTTGGTTCAGGGGCATCTAGGAGGTTTTCAGGCCCTGGCAATTATGAATAATGCTGCTATGAACATAGTTGAGCAAGTCTCTTTGTGGTATGATTGAGCATACTTTGGATATATATCTTAGAGTGTTATTGCTGGGTCTTCAGGTAGATTGATTTCCAGTTTCCTAAGAAGTTGACATACTGATTTCCAAGTGACTGTACAAGTTTGCACTCCAACCAAAAGTGAAGAAGTATTCTCTTTGTTTCACATCCTCTCCAACATAAGCTGTCATCAGTGTTTTTGATCTTAGCCATTCTGACAGGTGTAAGATGGTATCTCAGAATCTTTTTGATTGGCATTTTCCTGATGACTAAGGATGTTGAGCAATTTAGGGAGTGCAAAGGAGGGGAAGGGATGAAGGATGTGAAAATGAAGTAATGGAACGATTAAGCTGGGGGAAGGATAGAGTGGGAGAGCAATGAAAGAGATATCTTGATAGAGGGAGACATAATTGGGGTTAGACAGAAACCTGGTACTAGGGAGATTCCCAGGAATCCATAAGGACAACCACAGAATAGACTACTAGCAATAGTGGAGAGGGTGCCTGAAATGGCCTACCCAAGCAATCAGGTTGGTGAATACACTTACTATCATAATAGAGCCTCCATCCAGTAACTGATGGAGGCAGATGCAGAGACCACGGTCAAGCACCAGGCTGAGCTCCAGGAGTCCAGTCAAAGAGAGTGAAGTGTTTCACAAATTCTAAATGGCCTAATAATAAAAACCCATAGCCAGATATGGGGGTAAATAATGAAAGATCAGAGAGACAAAGGAACAAGCCACAGCCACTTCTCACCTCGCCAACTTCAGTGATCCTCAGACTGAATCCTTCTGAATCATTAGCTAAAAGGCTCTCTGGTTTCTGTCTCCTCGTGCCTTATGTGCCTTTCTTGGCCCTACTATTTTACTTCCTGTCTCAACCTTCCTAGTCCTGGGATTAATGGTGTGTGTGCTTCCCAAATACTGGGGTTAAAGGTGTGTGCCACTACCTGGCTCTGTTTCTGTCCTAGAATGGATCAATCTCATGCATCCCAGTGTGGCTTTGGACTCATAGAGATCCGACAGATATCTGCCTCCCAAGTGCTAGGATTAAAGGTATGTTGTAGCACGAATCTTAAAAGGTCTTATTAATAAAAGCAAACCTGGAGCCAGGTATTTGGGTGAATGCTGGAAGATCAGAGAAGCAGAACAAGCCACAGCCACCTCATCTTGCCAATTCCTCAGCTGATCTTGTTTCCTCAGACTGCATGCCTCTCAGCTGAACTGTGCTGCTCCAAAGCCTAAAAGCTTAACCAGCTCTAGTTCCTGGTCCTCACACCTTAAATACCTTTCTTCTTTCTGCCATCACTTCCTGGGATTGAAGGCTCACTTCGTGGGATTAAAGGCATGAATAACCATGCCTGGCTATTTCCAGTGTGGCCTTGAACTCACAGAGATCCATGCCTCCAGAAGGCTAGGATTAAAGGTGTGAATGCCACCATTTTCTAGCCTCTGTATCTAGTGGCTGTTCTGTTCTCTGACCCCAGAGAAGTTTATTAGGGTGCACAATATTTGGGGGAACACAATAATACCACAGTATGTGCCACCACTATGTTTAACTCTGTGGTTGGCTCTGTCCTCTGATCTTCAGGGAAGAGAGATTATATAAGCAATGGGGTGGGGTTAAGATTATGGTAGGGAAATCTACAGAGATCACTGAACCAAGTTCATAGTAACTCATCAGCTTTAGGCTGAGAGCTGTGGAACCTGCATGGAACCATACTAGGTCCTCTGCATATGGGAGACAGTTGTGTAGCTTGGTCCATTTGAGGGGCCCCTGGAAGCAGAATCAGGATCTATCCCTGGTGTATGAGCTGCCCTTCTGGAGCCCTTTACCTATGGTGGACTGCCTTGCTCAGCCTTGATGCAGGGCAGAGGGTTTTGGTCCTGCCTCAACTGCATGTACCAGGTTTTCCCAACTCCCCATGGAAGCCTCGACCCTTTGGGATGAGGGGATGAGAGGTGGGTTAAGGGAGAGGTGGGGAAAGAGGGAGGAGGGCTAAGAGGGGAATCTGTGGTTGGTATGTAAAATGAATAAATAATTTCTTTAAAAAATAAATAAATAAATAAAAAAGTCTCTTTGCTGATGGTTAGAGAAACACTTGTCTGTGAGTTTATTCACTACAAGGTAAATTGTATTCTGAGTCTCAGGTTCAGGTATTAATACTACTGAGTCCTCAACATCCACTAGGCTGGAGTCAATGCTTATAATTATGTGTCACACTGTTGTAGCAGACAACAGAGAGGAGATGCAAGGGTCTCCTTCCACTAGGATTGGCCGCTAACCTCTCTTCCAATGAAAATCAGAATAAAATAATTGAGAAGGAGAACCACAGTCAGATGCAATGAACAGAAATTTCACCCATGAGATTAGCAGCAGACCTACTTTCAGCTCAGTGGTCAAGTTGGTTCACAGCATGAGCCATTCTGTTTAGATGTTTCATGATGGCTGACATGAGACACTGGTTGCCTAAGGATGAAGTACAAATCTAGGAATCATCTAGGAATGTGAAGGGTCAGGGAAGGCTTTGAAACAGAAGCACCTTTTAGTTCTTGGGTTTTAACAACCCTTCTCTCATAAGTTAGGCAACACAAATAAATAAAAGGTGGCCAATTAATTGGCTGTAAATTATGCGTGCAGATGACTTGAACGTATTTAGAGAAAATGCTAAAGATTCTGCAAAAGTTTATGGAAATGGTGATCAAAACCGCCCACCTGAGCTGCGCTTCTATAAACTAATGTTGACCACAAACCATTAGATGTCCAGTTTTGTCATATGCACAGAAACAGAAATAGATGGGGTTACACAGGACTAGAGGGAGAAGAATGGGCTTAGAAATGCTTTGCAAGTGGACAATGGTAATATCCAGATGACAATATGAATGCGCTGTATATTTCAAAATGGCTAAAATGAGACATCTCAAATATACATTAACAGGAAAAAGAATTGTGTGCAAGCTTGCACTGTGAATGCCACACTCAGGATAGAAACATGCCAATTGGCCTTTACACAATGCATTTGAATTCTGTGCATCAAAGCAACTGTGAGTCAAAATTATTTGGAAACCAGTTATGTCCTCATGGAGACATGGGTTGTCCCTTCTCCTGTCAGTCTTCCTCACTTCACATGGATGACTGGTGTCTAGGTAACATTGGAGTTAGGTGACACTATTGGAGTGTATAAGAGGATGTTTACCTCAGTGCAAACACTGCACCTTTTAACAGGGTACTCAGAGCACACAGAAGTTTGGGGGATTTTTTAAAAATTATTTCCCACAGTTTCTGTTGGCTATATATTTGATCCACAACCTATTAACACTTTGCAATTGCACTTAGTCTATTGATGTGTTTATTTTCCTTTGGAGACAAAATCTCACTTTAAATCATAGCCTGTCCTTGTACACATGTGTATCCCATGATTGGAAGCATGAGTCAACATGCTGGCCATACCTGAGTAGTAATTGACAATTTTTACCACGTAACTTTTCTCCATTTTGTACACCATCGATAAAGAAATGCTGTAGGATTAGAAGACAGGTCATTCAAACATTATGGCCAGCCTGACTGGGAGACTGGTCTTGGAACTGACTGGGTTGGAGACCTCACACTTATACTCTCCAGCATCCTCCATTCTGACAGGATCTATGCTCAGTCTGCACTTTGTCGGGGACAGAGACATCCTCTTTGTGAGCTGCAGACTCTGGTTATTGAAGATCCAGTGGATGGAGATTCCAGTATCAGTTGAGAGGCAAGTGAAGAGCACAGAGCCCTGTACTGGGACTGTGGTGTCAGAGACTCCCATGAAGGGCTGTGACACAGGCTCTGAAAAGAAACAGAGGAGGGGAACAAATGATACTAGTCCTTTATAGAGCTCAACCAGCCCCTGCCCCCATAGTTCACACATAAAGCCTCCAGGGCAGATGAGTTAGAACTGTGACTATATTCACAGTTTTGGATCTGCCCGACCAGAGCCTACAAGACACTCATTCAGACAGAGTTTGCTATGCCTCAGTTTCCCTATAATAGCAATCATGTTGATGAGTTAAGTTTAGATATGAGCAATGGCATGAATTTGGGATGATAAGATGCTCATATCAGCAGGATCTGTTAATTTTTGCCTACAGAAAAGAATTGCCTAGATTGGACCTCTGAGGATAAGGAGCTGCCTGGAGATCTGTCTCCTCTATCTCTCCCCTTGGGAACCTTGATGTTCTTGTGAAGTCTCCTAAGCCCATCAGAAGAGTTAACTTATGTCCTAGCACATGTTCACTGAGACTCAGGAAAAGGAGATACTCAAGTGACCTATGAACTGCAGCTGTCACAGCAGTGCACAGCTGGTGCCACACTCTTGAGGAGATGCTCTCTACAGAAGTCTGAAGCCAGGGCTTCCCGATGCCAACCTCTCTATGAGAAACCCATGGTTACCTAAACCAGGCTCTTCCTATCTCCCACAGGGTCTTGCTCAGAGCTGTGTGCATGGTGACACACAAAGAATCTGGCCTGAGGCTGACTGATTTTATTGAGCTGAGTTACCCAGCACACGTCCTCCTCTGCAGATCGGGTGGATGCTGATCTACTTCAGATTGTCTCCACATAACACGTGTCCTGCACTAAATGCTTCAGCCCCAGTGTGAGGACACAATGTGAAGGGAGGCAGGCATAGTCCACACCCAGCAGTTCTGTATGTGCAAAGGGCTTTTAACCCCACCAGTACCCAGAGATCACAAAGAATCACTTACTGTATATGTGTATGTGCCTGCGTGTTTCTTGAGTTTCAAGCTGTATATTTAAGGTTCGTAGGGTGTAGAATCCAGTGTCCTTCTGGGTGGCATTGTGGAGCAGCAGGGATCCATTGGGGTACACAGTCTCTCTACCACTGTGTGCAGGCCCCAGCAAACTTCTATTACTGGGTACTGAGTACCATGCAATCGCATGACTATTGACAACGGCTACCCCTTTGTACCAGGAAAAGGCTCGAAGGTTCTCTGGGATATTATAAACAAGTAGAAGAACGTTTTCCCCTTCAACAACATTGGGTGGGACTGACTCAATAGTGAGCTTGGTGGTGGTGATAGGGTTCCTGCAGGCTACAGGGGAGGCTGGAAAGGAAAAGAGACAAATGCATCAATACTGAGACCTTCATCTTTGGAGAAAAGATGAGGCCCTGTGGAGTGAGAAACTTCGGTCCATCATTCAGTGAGGTGGATGAGAATGTCTGTCCCACTCAGAGTAGGTAAGGAAAAGACTTTCAAGACCCTTGTGCACCTGACTGTCACATCCTCTGTGTACAACTCTTTCCCCAGGTGTCTCCCTGCTCACTGTCCTCACAGGCCTGCTCACACACAGAATGTGTGTGTGTGTGCGTGCGTGCGTGCGTGCGTGCGTGCGTGTGTGTGTGTGTGTGCACGTGTGTGTGTGATGGGGGTGCATTCTCTCACTTCTTGCTCTAAGACCCCCAGTCTTCACATTCTGACCTCTTTCATCTCTTCCCTGTCTGGATGCAGCGCATCCATAAATTCCTTTAGAAATGGCTTCCTAGTCTGTCTTCCAGTCCACTAGAGCTGGGGCCTTGCTAGGAAAAACTAGTTTGGTCTTTCTAGAAGGTCCAGTGCCTGGACAGGCTCAGACAGAAGGTCGGTGGTGAATGAATGAGTGTCCCAGGGCCTTGCATGTCCAGGAGATAATGAAATTCTCATGTGTGGAGCTACTGACACATTACAACTCCTGCTCACATTAACTTATGCATTGTTAAGGGTTGGTGTGTGGGTGAATGCAAGTCAAAGCACCTAGTGGGAGGTCAGGGGATGCCTCGATGAAGCCTTTCCTATCTTCCCACCTGAGGGGATTCTAGCCATCTCTGAGCTCCTCTCCCTCTTCCACACTATCAAGCATTGTTCTCCTCAGCTGTGAGCAGGAGCCACTCCCAGGGGGTGCGTCCTTTGCAGGGAATTACACAGTGGGTCTCCATGGTCTCCCTCTGTTGAGAATAGGTTTTTGATCCAGCACTTGTCTCCATGCTCTGCTGTCTTTCTCTTTCTGAGCTCAGCCTGCTCCCAGGCAGGAGCCCTTCACAGAGTAATGCTGACTTTTGTCAGGGATGATGTCCAAGGACCTACTCTGATCCTGGCACAATTAGACACTCCTAGTGTTCCAGTGACAACAACAGCTCACCCCAGGTCCAGCCTCTTTCTGCTCTCTGTCCTCTATGACACAGAATCCAAGCTGAGCACCTGGTCTGCCCTGTATTTTCACTGCTCTGAGAAGGTGGGCTGTACTCCACACAGGAAGGTGACAGAGATATATCCTGTGTGAGGAGGATCAATGGCGGGAAGCAAGAGGTGACTTGAGTCCTGGAGAGAGGATGGTTGGTCCATCATCCTAGGGATAGTGTCAGAGGGATCCTCCATCTTCCTGAGATGGCTAATCTGTGCCTATGGTCTCTCAATGTCCTTCCTAGGGTACAGCTGTCCTCTCTCTAGGTGACTTGCCCACTGTAGATGCCAGAAGGATGGCGTGGTAACACAGGGTCCTCTGGTAGGGCAGTGTGCTTAGAAATACAGGAAGGAGCCAGTAGATCTGAGAATGCTGTCAGTGACCTCTAGGTCTGTAGGGACACGGGTGGAAGCCAGGCTATATGAAAATGCTGTGTCCTTCTAATGATTACTAGAGGAACTGCACCTCATTTCTGGGAGCTTTCCAAATCAGCACCTCTGTTACTACTTGCCTGAAGGAGAAAATTACAGAGCTGGACACCAGAAGACAATCACTCACAAGGAGGACTTGTGTCTTCTGTCCCTCCATGTGGGGAACCTGACCTTCCAGTGCGGTCTCATGTGCCCATCAGGACAGTTAGTTAATGACTTGGGCACCTGACCAACTGTATGCTCCCTGCCCAGTCGCTGAAGATGTCCAGATGAGAACCCAACCATGGCTCTCATACAAGTATACTGGCTGGTTCCACATGCCAATAAAGCTTTGTCCCCTGTCAACTCTAACAGGTAGTGAAACTCAAGTAGTGACATCAAGCTCCCCAGTGTCATCTGGCACCTAGCCAGGGACAGAGATTTCCAGACAGGGCTTTCTGGTGATCTCTGTGAGGAGCCCATGGCTTCCTCAGCCAGCCTAGAGCTAGCTCCAAGTGTCTGGGTTGTAGCTAAAATTCTAAGGCTGAGTTTATCCAGCACAGGTTCTCCACTCTGCAGGTAAAGACAGGTGAGGGTTTCTGTACATTACAGTTTTTCTACCCTTTGTTCATCTGGCAGTAAGGCCTACACCCCAGTGTTTGGGGGTGCATACAGTGCAGTGGGGGAGAAAGCAAGCACAGGTCAGTCCTGATAGTCCAGTGTATGAAGTAGGATAAGCTATACCCAGCAGCTGGAGGCCGTAGAGATTCACTTACTGTTCACATGGAGCTGTACATGTGTTGTTTCAGTTTTCAATTTTCTATTTAGAGTTTGGAGTGTATAGAATCCTGCATCTTCCTCAGTGACATCCTGAAGCAGCAGGGATCCATTGGTGCACACCATTGCTCTTCTGCTGTGGGCAAGACCTGGGGTGATGGAATTCATTGCTCTGTTGTATTCTACCATTTTAAACATCTGGAAGCTAGACACTCCTTTGTACCAGGAAAAGCTTCTCACATCTTCTGGCAGATTATGAACAAGGAAAAGAACACTTTCTCCTTCAGCAGCATTCTGTGGCACTGGTTCGATCATGAGAGGATTACAGCATGTAGAAGGGGAGGCTGGAAGGAAAAAGAGAAAAAGCCATTCCATGAGATCAATTTTGCTTGGTGGAAAGATGGTGACTTCCATCCTGAGCTGATGGATTCATCACTCAGCCTAGAGATGCAGGCATGGGTGCATCTATCTCACTTTGTGGAGGTCAGCAACATGACCTCCATTCACTCAGGGCCCTTATATATAGAACTTTCTAAAGAGAATTCTCTCCTCTGGTGTCTTCCTTAAAAGCATGAGATGAGCCCCAGGAGACTGAGTTGACTCTGACATCTTGGGCTGAGTTACTTTCCACCAAGTTCTTCCTTGATACAAGGGGGTGTCAGACAATGGAGTCTGATCTATGGTCATTTGTCTCCACCATGTGTATCCTGCACTAAGTGCTCAAGCCCCAAGATGGGGGACACAGTGCAGAGGGGAGGGAGGCATGACAGTCTTGTGGGATTAAGCCCCATCTGATCCAGAACAGTCATAGAGAATTATGATACTTTGTTTGTGGTCTAACAAATAAAGCTTGCCTGGAGATCAGAGGCCACAGCTACCAACTAGAAAACCATAGAGGCCAGGCAGTGGTGGCACACACCTTTAATCCCAGCATTTGGGAGCAAGAGACAGAAAGATCAGGAGTTCAAAACCACCCTGGGCCATATGAGATTGATCCAGTCTAAAAGAGAAACAGAGCCAGGTGGTGGAGGCTCATGCCTTTAATCCTAGCATTTGGGATCTCATGCCTTTGATCCCAGTACTTTGGAGGCACCACACCTTTAATCCTAGCACTAGACAGGAAGTGATAAGGCTGGGTTGACAGAGAAATATAAGGCAGGAGGAGACAGGAGCTCACCTATCACCCCCTCTTAGCTGGAGGAATTGGCGAAGTAAGAAGTAGCTTTAGCTTGTTCCTTTGTCTCTCTGATCTTTCAGTATTTATCCCTATATCTGACTCTGAGTTTTTATTGTTAAGACCAGTTAGAATTCATACTACTGAGAATAACTTACTCTCCACCAGGAGTTGCACATACACTAATCCTTTTTTCAGATCTGTACTTAGAGTCCTTAGAGTATACAATCCAGTGTCTTTCCAGGTAACATTGTGGAGCAGTAGGGTTCCATTGCTGTACATGGTCTCTCTGCCACTGTGTGCAGGGCCCAGCACACTTGAATTCTTGCCTACTATGTGTCGGGCAACTTCATGGTTCTTGAACACAATCACACCTTTGTACCAGAAAAGGGCTAGAAGATTCTCCTGGAGATTGTGAACAAGGAGAAGAACACTTGCTCCTTCTGCAACTCTGGGTGGCACTGATTCGATAGTGGGCTGAACAGAGGTGGGAGGGCACTCATAGGTCAAAGAGGAGGCTAGAAGGGAAGACAAAGATCAATCAATATGGGGACATTTATATATGAATAAGATGGAATGCTGTGTCCTCTGCAGGTGTGTCCATCGCTCAGCCCAAGTGTGCGAGTGTCTCCCTGCCCTACTGGGTGGAGGTCAGCACAGGATCTCCACGTTCTCAGTATCCATGCATATGTCATTTTCTCTGCATGGCACTCTCCACTCAGATGGCAAGATGGCCCCAGCTCACTGCACTCACATTCAGAGGAGATTGGTGTTGGAGTGATGCCTCCCTGACCTCTTCTACACACTATGCATCTCCACTCTGACTATTTTTGTTGCTGTTCTGTTTCTCTTGTGATTCCAATCACCACTTACCTTCCCCTCCAGCTTTCTTTACTGGACTGTCTTCAAGTACACTTGGAATAGGGTTTGTGAAGACTAGGGCTAATCTCATTTTTTGGAAGGCATGTTACATAGAAAAGGTTCTGACAGCCATGGATAATAAATGAATGAATTAATGATAAGAATGAGCAACCAGTGTTCCAAAGTCCAGCATATGCAAGGTTTTATTTATGATACTCTCAGCATTGTGGCTAATGAATACCTCAGTTTGATTTAACATTTTGCATCTATTTCCATTTCATGTGTGTGTGATACTCTGCCTGTGTCTGTTAATGCATGTAGGTGTGAAAACATGTGCATTCTTACATAGATTTCAATATGTCCAGTTGCATGCCACAGTTCTCTCCTTCCAACACATAGGGGCTGAGAAATAAACTCAAGTCACTGGGCCTGGAACAATTTGTTTTCACTCATTGAAACACCTCACTGACCAGATTCTTTTCTGGGAACATCAGTCTTCAGAATACAGTAGCCAATATGATTACCATTGAACAGAGAACAATCTGGCTTTCATCCCTACCCCTTACCATTTCCTGTTCACTGAGAACTTCCTGCTGCTGAACCTTTGTGCATCTCAGTGTCACCTCCACTAAGAGGGAAAGAAAACACCTTGATTCTCCTTCAGACACTTGTCCTCCTTTGAGACTCTAGCCAAGACCTGAGCTCCCCACTCCCACACACTGTCAGGGAATTCTCTCTTTACTTATGTGACTAGCCCTTGTCCATTGTGCCCCTTGGGCAAAGTAGTGATCTTGATCATTGAAACAAGGGTGTCTCAAATGGATCCAGCACTGCTACCATTCACTACTGCTACACTTCACTGTCCTTGAGTCAGCTCTGCTGTCCAGGAGTCAGCTATGCTCTCCTGGAGTCAGTTCCACCATCCTGCCTCCCTCTGAGCCAAGTGTGACTCTCTCAGAGTCATATGGTGGGTCCTTGTCCAAGGCACTGCTGTCTCTTCCCCTTAGCATTGTCTGGTATTTATCTTCTCCCCTCTATCTCTTTATGTTTTAGTCCTCAAGACCATACAGTGAGCAACAGGCTGTTAAGCATCCCTGTGCCCCAATATTCAACAGTTAACCCCAGGGCTGACCTCTATTGTAACTAGTTCTTGGCCTGTCAGCCCTAAAGAAGATGACCCTGTTCTCCCTGTGCATTCTTTGTGGAGCAGAAACTTGCAGAGCCTCCAGTCATCCCAATGTCCTCAATGCTCTGGGAATGTGGTATGGGCTCAGCAAGAAGGTGACAGAGATGTCTGTGAGAGCTGGAAGGGGACAATAAATGATGCCAGGGGAAAGGCACTCATCCTTATCACTACTGTCTCCATTCAGGGTTTGCTGATCCAGGACAGATGTCCAAGGGCAGTAGTATCAGGAGATCCATGTCCTGTGTGTGGAAAATGTCACCTACATCATGGAAAGGTATGAACTCCCCCTGCAGTGAAAGATTTCAGAGGGAAACCTGAATTCCAGCCTCCCTTATTGGCTGAGATGCAGTTCAGTTCTGTTCATGGCCGCCTCTGTTCTTTGCTTAGTAATTCCCCTGTGGTCATCCTCTTTCCCCCAAGCAAAATACTAGAAGTGGGGAGGCTGAACAGGGCCCCTAGCATAGTAGTGTTCTCAGACACAGAAAGGAGCCACTAGATCAGGGTGGTCTTGTAGAAGGGACCTCCAGGTCTATTGGCACAGGTGTAGAAACCTACAAAGTAACTTACCACCTCTCCAGTGTCTGACTGTGGACTGTGTTTGATCCTGCCCCCTGGTGATCTCCAGGGGAACTATAGCTCATAAGTGGGAGCTGTCCAAATCAGCAGAATCTGATACCATTTCCCCTACAGGAGGGAATTCCCTGAGCTGGACCCCCAAGAACAAGCACTTGCTGGGTAGACCTGTGTCCTTTCTTCTTCACTTTGGGGACCTTGACGCTCCTGTGAGGTCTTATAAGCCCATGAGGACAGTTGGCTGATGATCTGGGCATCTCTTCAGATCTGCTATCCATACTGAGCCTCAGGAGGAGGTGCCCAGGTGACCTAGCTTGAATGTGGCTCTCATGACAATGCACCCATTGGTTTCACATGCTGTGAAATATGGATGGCCAAAAACATTTGGCCTGTTTCCTGTCAGCTGCATATGAAGTAAGTGTGTAAACCAGGCTAAATACACCCCAAGGTCACTTATAGTCAAGCCTGAGACAGAGGTCTGAAGCCAGGGCTTCCTGGTGCTCAAATCAGTGTGAGGATACCAAGATCTGCCTGATACCAACAGGATCTTTCTCTAAACCATTATCATAATGAGAATCCCAAAAGACCTGCCTGAGTCTTATGCTCCTTGAATTGTGTTACCATTTCTCATCACACACACACACACACACACACACACACACACACACACACACACACAGCGTCCTTTCTGAGGGTAGGAGCAGATGACATAGTCTGACTTATGGCAGTGTGTCTCCACACTGTTTGTTCTGCACTAAGTGCTCAAAACACAACAAGGGGACCCAGTATGGAAGGAGGTATGCACAATCATTCAGGACAGTCCTGTGTGACTACGCCCCACCCAGCACTGGATGGTCACAGAGAATCACTTACTGTCCATCTGGACTTGCATGTGCAGTACTTCAGCTTTCAGATCCGTGGTCACAGTTCGTAGAGTGTACAACCCGGCGTCTTTGGAGGTGACGTTCTGGAGCAGCAGGGATCCGTTGTTGTACATGGTCTCTCTACCACTATGTGCAGGACCCAGCATGCTTGAATTTGTAAATATTAAGTGTCTCGAAATTTCAAGGTTGTTGAACACAACCATCCCTTTGTACCAAAAAAAGCCTAGAAGATTCTGTGGGAGATTATGAACAAGTAAAAGAACACTTGACCCTTCTGCAACGCTGGGTGGCACTGATTCAATAGTGGGCTGGGCAGAGGTGAGATGATGCCCACAGTTCAAAAGGGAGGCTAGAAGGGAAGAGAGTGATTTCCATCATTATTAGGACCTTTGATTTTGGTTAAGATGAGGCCCTGTGTCCTGAGCAGGTGTGTCCTTTGCTCAGACTAGGTGTGGGTGAGTGTCTCCCTGTCCTACTGGGCAGAAGCGAGTACACAAGCTAGATGTCCTCAGTGTCCCTACACTTGTCATTTCCTCTGTATGGTGCTCTCTATGCTCTCTACTCAGGTGTTAACATAGCCCTGGCTCACTGCCATAAGACCCCTGCTCACATTCATTGTAGACTGGTGTTGGGGGAAGTCTCCCTGGCTTCTTTCCCTGCAAACCTGACACCTGACTCTCTGGCTTTCTGTTGTTTCTTTTTTCTTCTTGTGGTTCCAGTCAATAGCTGACTTCACCTTCTAGCTTTCTTAACTTCCAGTCCACTAGGAATAGGGAGTTGTGAAAACATGGATTCATCTTGTATTTTTTTTAAAGAAATGATACCTAAGAAAACTCTGGTAACTGTGGAAAGTGAATGAATGAGTATTGTTGCAGGACCCATGGATTTACTTAAGAAATTCATAGGTTTGGAGATACAGAGTTGAATTTTTTCCATTTGCTTTGTTTTTTTTACATTCTGTGAGTTTGTATGCAAGGGCATATTCCAGGGTGTGTGGGTAAGTACAGGACACAGTACCTAGGTTGAGGTCAAAGGACTTGTGTTCATTAGTCTCAGCTTGTCAGATAATGAAGCAAAATCTTGTATCTACTGACACAGGTCACTAGTCAACCCCAGCTTGATTTTTTTCTTTGGGATGCAAAGCTGAGAACATAAGTCTTCAGATTATTGTGGACATGCTGATTAAGTTTGGGTAAGAACTATCACCCACCCCCTTACTTTATCAGATTCACCAAGAATAAGAATAAGTTTCCTGCTGCTGAGCCTCTGGCTTACCCTGTGTCTTCTCTCATACAAACTGCAAGACTCCTCTCAGGTCCTAGTCCCCTTAGGAGACTCCACACAGTGGGTTAGTCCTCTCCTCTCACACCATCAACTCATCACCTCACCTGTGGTCAGGAGCCCCTGAGAGTCAGTGACCCTTTGCAGGGGGATAAAAAGAACAATCCCTAGTCTCTATGGCCTGATCTGTCCTCCCTCTGTGGCATGTCCGCTACCGAACTCTGCTACCCTTCCCTCATCTGAACTGAGCATTTGCCCAGGAAGAAGCATCTCCCAGAGTTCCATGAGATGTGGGAGTTCTCTATTCAAAACACTGCTCTATCCCTTTCCTCTCAGTGTGAACCTATATCCGTCTTCTTCTCTTTATATCTCAGTCCTCCAGACAACATGGTGATCAAAATAGCTGGTGAGCATCCCCTTTCCCTGAAAGAATAGCAGTTCACCCTGGGGTTTCCCTTTGCTGTGTCCTGGCCCTGGGTCTGTCAGCACTAAAGAGGGAGCCTCTGAACTCCCCATGGAACACAAAAATCCATCTGGTTACCCAGTCTGCCCTGTGTTGTTAATGCTCTGAAAAGATGGAAGATCCTCTTAGCAGGAAGGTAACACATGTCTCTGAGGCTTCAAAGGGAGCAGCTGAGTGATGCCTGGGGAAGGGGACAGATCCATTCTCACTACAGTCATCACTCAGGGTCTTGCTCAGGGACACACTCATGTGAGAAATCCAAGAGTCTAGATAGAGGCTGATATCCTGGGCTGAGTTACCTGCCATGCATCCACCTGTGTGCAAAGTGATGTCAAATGAATGATTCTGATCTACTGCAGTTATTCTCCACCATGCAGGCCCTGCACTAAATGCTCACACCCCAACATGGGGACACAGTGCAGAGGGGAGGTAGGCTCAGGCTAGATTTGACATTTCTGTGTGTGTCCAGTGGAATGAACCCCACCAGGCACAGAGAGTTCAAGGAGAATCACTTACTGTGCACGTGGAGGTACATGGATGCTATTGATACAATTCCTATGCGTCTATTAATGGTTCGTAAGGTATAGAATCCTGTGTCCTTCTGGGTGACATTGTTGATCTGTAAGGATCCATTGCTGTACACTGTCTCTCTACCACTGTGTACGGGGCCTTTCACACTTACGTCCTTGGCCAGTAAATACAGTGCAATTCTAAGGCTCATATTCCTTGCCCCTTTGTGCCAGACAAAGGCTAGAAGATTCTCTGGCAGATTATGAACATGTAGGAGGACATTGTCTCCTTCAACCACGTGGGGTGGCACTGATTCAATGGTGACTTGGGCAGTGGTGGGCATGTGACAGCAGGTTAAAAGGGAGACTGGAAGAGAACAGAGAAAAGCCACCAATAATGAGCAAATGTGACACTACTCACTTAGATGTATGAGTAGGGATGTGCCCACCCTCCTTGAGGGAGGTGAGCAACATGATCTCCATTCCCTCAGAACCTATTATTTTCTCTCTATGGAATTCTGTAATCAGATTCTGCTGACACCCCCCCCCCTCAGTGTTCCCATCCCCCTCCTCACATAGCGTATTTGGTGTGAGGAGCAATGCCTCTCTGACTTCCTCTTCCAAGGGATTCTCACTCTGAATTTTTTCTCTATTCCCTCTCTGCTTCCAGTCTACCTATGACTTCATCTTCTGCATGGTCTGACATCAAGTCCACTTGAGTCAGGGGCTTTGTGAGGAAAGGGATTAGTGTGACCTTGTTGGAATGTTCAGTTTCTGGAATACATTCAGGCACCAGTGGAGAAAGAAAGGAAGGAAGGAAGGAAGCAAGGAAGGAACAAAGGAAGGAAGGAAGGAAGGAACAAAGGAAGGAAGGAAGGAACAAAGGAAAAAAGGAGGGAGGGAAGGAAGGAAGGAGAAGTGTGTCTCCATGGGCTTATCTACATAGTTCCCAGGTTTGGAGCAAATGACAATTATTATACTCAAGTGTGATTTTTAAATGTTTTACATTTGCTTCTATACTATATGTCTGTCTGTGCAGGCACCTGTCTCAGTGTGCGCAGGTGCAAGAGACAGCACCTGTGTTGAGGGCAGAGAAGATCCTGTAGGAGTCTGTTCTCCCCATCCACCCTGTGGGAGCTGAGAACAGAATTCAGGTTGCCATGTCTCCCCACACTGAGCCATCAACCTGGCTCACCCCTGTTTGATATCTATCTGGAGAGTCACACTGTCATGGTTGGGGACATCAGGCTTCAGAACACTGCAGCCAATGTGACTCACTTTGAACGGGGAGTGTCTGAAGCTTCTCTCTTCTCCTCATCACCTCCTGTCCCCTGAGAGACTCAGGCTACTGAGCTCTGTCCTTCACTGTACCTTCTGCACCATGACTGAAACAGAAACCTTGAGTCTCCTCTGCAGCTTCTTTCATCTCTAGGGAACTCCAGCCTGCCTCTGAGTTTCCTACCCCAACACAGTCAGAGAGTGGGTACACTTACCAGTGAGCAGAAGACCCTGCCAGGGGGAGCAGCCCTTGCAGGGAATCACAGAATACACCTCCATCTCTCTTCTCTCGGTGCAGAGAAGTGTTCCAGCTCCAATACTGTCCCCAGGCTCTGCTGTCCTTCCTCCTTCTGAAATGAGCAGCCTCCTGGGCTGGAACACTTCCCAGAATTCTATAGGCTCTGGGTGGTGGGGACACTGCTCTGTCCCTTCCTCTCACAGTGCTTGTCACATCCCTCTCAACTTTTGTCCCTTTACATTTCTCCTCCAAGTGACACATTGAGCAACAAGGCTGATAAGCATCCCCATGCCCTCAGAGAACAACAGCTCATCCCAGGGTGACATCTGCTGTGTCCTGACCTTGGGTCTGTCAGTATACAAGAAGGAGCCTATATCCTGCCTATGTATCATTATGACACAGAGACCCAGCTGAGCACCCAGTCTGTCCTGTGTCCTCAGTGTTCTGGGAAGGTGGGATTTACTCCCAGCAGAAGGTGACAGAGATGTTTGTGAAGGCTGGAAAGTGACCAGCTGAGTGGTCAATAGAGATGAGGATAAATTCTTTAATACTAGTGTCCCCATCAGAGTTCTGATCCAGGTTAGAGGCCCAGGAACAGTTGTGTGAGAAGTTTCATGTCCTCAGTGTTGGGGGGAAAGGTGACCTGCGTGTCCTTGAAAGGACTATGTACTCCCTCTTCCTATGCATATTTTCAAGGCAACTGTCTTAGTTAGGGTTTCTGTTGCTGTGAGCAATAGAACAACAAACACCAAGACCAAAAAGCAAGTTGGGGTGATGTAGAATGGATTTATTTGGCTCACACTTCCACACTGCTGTTTATCACTGAAGGAAGTCAGGACAGAAATCCAAACAGGGCAGGATCTTGGAGGCAGGAGCTGGTGCAGAGGCCATGGAGCGGTGCTACCTACTGGCTTGCTTCCCCTGGCTTTCTGGGCTTTCTTTTTTACAGAACCCAGGACTACCAGCCCAGAGAAGGGACCACCCACCATGGTCTGGGCCCTTTCCCTAATTAAGAAAATGTCTAATAGCTGGATATTATGTAGGTATTCCTTCACCTGAGGCTCCTTCTTCTCTGATGACCATAGATTTTTTTCATGTTGACAATCAAAACAGCCAGTACAGCAATCTTCAGCATCTGGTGTTCTCTGAGCTGTGTGTTGGTTGACCCTAGGTCCTCTCTGATCTTCCTGGGTAACCATTGCCCTTTGCCTGGGTGATTTCCTTGCAGTAATCTTGTCTTCCCCTATGAGAGATGTCATAAGTGAGGGGATCCTATGTTCTCCAGGCAAAGGGGTTTTGTCAGACAGAAAAAAACAAAGAGGGGTCTTGGCGGGGAGCTCAGGCTTAGTACACACAGAAGGGAAACCAGTCAGCAAGGCAAGGTCATGACTCAGGGAAATAATTTTCTGATTGTTGAGAGTGTATCCTGATATTGCCCCCTGGAGATCACTGAGAGAATTGCAATCTCGTGTCTAGGGCTACAGCAGCCAAGGTCAACAAGTCAACTGCACAGGTGGGATGCAGGGCCTGTATCCATCCTGTTCACTGTGCTCTCCAGAACTGCTAATTCCACCTAGTGTAGACTGGGTACAGACAAGGATCATGATTTGTCCTGGGAATCTAGGGAAGACCCTCCCAACTTGGCCCTAGTTGCTGGCCAGCAGGCAGGGCTCCTCTCCAAGACCCCCCAGCAGACCCTGCAATCTACATGCCTTGCCCCCACACCCATCCACCTGAGACCTCCACCCCTTCATGAGACTTGCAGACCAGCCCCCAGTTCCCATCCAGCCCAGAGCTCTCATCTGGCCCAGAGAGCTCTCATCCAGCCCAGAGAGCTCCCATCTGGCCCAGAGAAAGAGAGCTCTCATTGCCCAGAGAAAGAGAGTGTTCTAATTGGACCAAGAGTAAACTCAGGAGACAGAGAATCTGCCAGCCCTGATTAGACAAAGAGTGGCTTTCTGAGTAGAATCCATCACCTCTCATTGGACCAAGAAAGGCTTCCTGAAATGCAGAATCTCCAGCTCTAACTGGACCAAGAGCCCTGAAAAGACAAGGAATAAATCTGTGAGTCACAGAATCAACTAGCTTGGGTTAACCCAAGAGCACCTTGCTGAGACACAGAAGCTACCTGCTCCAATCAGACCAAGAGCTAAGATTAGACCCAGAAGGGCCCCTGAGACACAGACAAAACAAGCACAGAGTGGACCAACAACAACTTGCTCAGACACAGGCACCTCATATACCTATTAGGCGAGGAGTTGGGCAGACATCAAGGCAGAAGTACATACAACAACATAAAGAGCAATGCAGACCTGAACATCACAAGGTGGAAGAAGCAGAAGAAAGCAACCCTAAGATTAGCATCATGAAGATGCTAAAGGGCTTTCAAGAAAAAAATGAAAAATGAAATTGAGGAAAAGATAAACAAAAAAGTGGAAGAAATCAATAAAGAAAATGAGAAAAAGTTAAACAAAAACATGGGAAGAAATCTATAAAAAAGAAAAAACTAGAGAAAAAGACAAAAAAGGGAAAGAAAACAATAAATCCCTATAGAAAACCATGAAAGAGCAATGAAACGGGTGAGAGAAACAGTTCAAGACCTGAAAAGGGAAACAGAAACAATGAAGAAGACACAAACAGAGGGAATGCTGGAAATAGAAAATCTGAGTAAACAAACAGGAAACATAGATGCAAGCATAACCAACAGAATACGAGAGATGGAAGAGACAATCTCTGGTGTAAAGGATGCAATAGAGGAAATGGATTTGTCAGTCAAAGAAAATACCAATGCCAAAAAAGGCATAACACAAAATGTCCAAGAACTCTGGGACACCATGAAAAGACCAAACCTAAGAATAATAGGGATAGAGGAAGGAGAAGAATACCAAGTCAAAGGCACAGAAAATATATTCAACAAGATCATAGAAGAAAACTTTCCCAACTTAAAGAAGGAAATGCCTATGAAGATACAAGAAGCCTATAGAACACCAAACAGACTAGACCCCCCCAAAAAGTCGCCTCACCACATAATAATTAAACAGAATAAAGAAAAACTATTAAGAGCAGCAAAGGAAAAAGGCCAACACATCAGAATAACATCCAATTTCTCAATGGAGACTTTGAAAGCCAGAAGGACCTGGACAGATGTAATGTAGATGCTAAGAGACCATGAATGCCAGCCTAGACTAATATACCCAGCAAAACTTTCAGTCATCATAGACAGAGTGAACAAAACATTCCAAGACAAAAACAGATTTAAACAATATTTATCCACAAACCCAGCCCTACAGGAAGCACTAGAAGCAAAATTCCAACCTAGAAAGCAGGACACATCTTTCTGCTGCCTACAAGGAACACACCTCAAATTCAAAGATAGACACTACCTAAGAATGAATAGTTTGTAAAAGTCTTTCCAATCAAATGGTCTTAAGAAGCAAGCTGGGCCGGGTGGTGGTGGTGCATGCCTTTAATCCCAGCACTCAGGAGGGAGAGGCAGGCAGATCTCTGTTAGTTCAAGGCCAGCCTGGTCTGCAAAGTGAGTTCCAGGAAAAAGATACAAAGCTACACAGAGAAACCATGTCTTGAAAAACCAAAAAAAAGAAAAAAAGAAAAAAAGAAGAAGCAAGCTGGTATAGCAATCCTAATATACAGCAAAATAGACTTCAAACTAAAATCAATCAAAAGAGATCAAGAAGGACATTACATACTCATTGCAGGAAAGATCCAGCAAGATGAAATTTCAATTCTGAACATTTATGCCCCAAATTCAAGGGCACCCACATATTTAAAAGAAACATTACTAAAACTTAAATCACATATAAAACCCCACACATTAATAGTGGGAGACTTCAACACTCCACTCTCACCACTGGACAGATCTGCTAAATCAAAACTTAACAGAGAAATAAAGGACTTAAATGATGTTATGACTCAAATGAACTTAATAGATATCTACAGAACATTCCATCCTAACAAAAAAGAATATACCTTCTTCTCAGTACCCCATGGAAACTCTAAAAATTGACCACATACTTGGCCACAAAGCAAATCTCAACAGATTAAAAAAAAAATGGAGTAACCTCCTGCATTCTGTCAGACCACCATGGTTTAAAGTTATATTTCAACAACAACAAAAACTACAGAAAACCTACAATTTCATGGAAACTGAATAATGCTCAACTGAATCACCAATGGGTCCAGGAAGAAATAAAGAAAGAAATTAAAGACTTCCTAGAGATCAAAGAAAATGAATATACCGCATACCTAAACTTACAGGATACTATGAAAGCAGTGCTAAGAGGGAAATTCATAGCACTAAATACCCACATAAATAAGTTGGAGAAATCTCACACTAGTGACTTGACAGCACACCTAAAAGATCTAGAACAAGAAGAAGCAAAGTCACACAGGAGGAATAAACACCAAGAAATAATCAAATTGAGAGCTGAAATAAATAAAATAGAAACAAAGAGAACAATACAAAGAATTGGTTCTTTGAAAAAAATCAACAAGATAGAAAAGCCCTTATCCAAACTAACCAAAAGGCAGAGAGAGAGAGAGAGAGAGAGAGAGAGAGAGAGAGAGAGAGAGTATTCAAAATAACAAAATCAGAAATGAAAAGTGGGACATAACAACTGACAATGGGGAAATCCAGAGAATCATCAGGTCACACTTCAAGAGCCTACATTCCACAAAACTGGAAAATCTAAAAGAAATGGATAATTTTCTGGATAGGTACCACATACCTAAGTTAAATCAAGACCAGATAAACTATTTAAATAGTCCAATAACTCCCAAGGAAATAGAATCAGTCATTAAAAATCTCCCAACCAAAAAAAAAAAAAAAAAAAAAAAAAAAAGCCCAGGACCAGAAGGTCAGTGCAGAATTCTACCAGATCTTCAAAGAAGAGTTAATATCAATGCTCTTTAAATTGTTCTACACAATAGAAACACACGGTATATTACCAAACTCCTTCTATGAGGCTACAATTACCCTGATTCCTAAACCAAACAAAGATGCAACAAAGAAAGAGAGCTACAGACCAATCTCCATCATGAACATTGATGCAAAAAATACTCAATAAAATACTGGCAAACAGACTACAAGAACACATCAAAACAATTATCCACCATGATCAAGTAGGTTTCATCCTAGGGATGCAAGGGTGGTTCACATAAGAAATACTGTCAATGTAATACACCATATAAACAAACTGAAAGGAAAAAAACCACATGGTCATCTCATTAGATCTGAAAAGGCATTTGCCAAAATCCAACACCCCTTCATGATGAAGTTCTTGGAGAGATCAGGAATATAGGGAACATACCTAAACATAATAAAGGCAATTTACAGCAAGCCAACAGCCAACATCAAAGTAAATGGAGAGAAACTCAAAGTGATTCCACTAAAATCTACTAAAATTCACAAGGCTGTCTGCTCTTCCCATACTTATTCAATATAGTACTTGAAGTTCAAGACAGAGCAATAAGACAACATAAGGAGATCAAGGGGATATAAATTAGAAAGGAAGAAGTCAAGCTTTCACTATTTGCAGATGACATGATAGAATACATGAGTGACCCCCAAAATTTGACCAAGGAACTCATACACCTTAAAAATGCCTTCAGTAGCAGGATACAAGATTAACTAAAAGAAATCAGTAACCCTCCTATATACAATTGACAAAGAGACTGAGAAGGAAATCAGAGATACATCACCCTTTACAATAGCCACAAGTGATATAAAATACTTTGGGGTAACTCTAACTAAGCATGTGAAGGACCTGTATGACAGGACCTTTAAGTCCCTAAAAAAAGAAATTGAAAAAGATGTCAGAAAATGGAAAGATCTCCCATGCTCATGGATAAGCAGGATTAACATAGTAAAAATGGCAATCTCACCAAAAGCAATCTACAGATTCAATGCAATCCCCTGCACAAAACTCAAGTCCAAATGGATCAAAGACCTCAACAAAAATACAGTTACACTGAACTTTATGGAAGAGAAAGTGAGAAGTATCCTTGGAGGCATTGGCACAGGAGACTGCTTGTCAGTAGCAGACATACTGAGATCAACAATTAATAAATGGGGCCTTCTGAAAATGAAGTTTCTATAAGGCAAAGGATACAGTTAATAAGACATATGGTAGCCTACAGAATGAGAAAAGATTTTCATCAACCCCACATCTAATAAATGTCTGAACTCCAAAATATATAAAGAGCCCAAGAAACTTGACATCAATATTTCAAATAATCCAAATTTTAAAATGGGGTACAGATTTAAACAGAGAATTCATAACAGAAGACTCTCAACTGGCCAAAAGACATTTAAGGAATTGCTCAACATCCTTAATTATCATAGAAATGAAAATCAAAATGACTCTGAGATACAAATTTACACCTGTCAGAATGGCTAAAAACAGAAACACTGATGACATCTTATGTTGGAGAGGATATGGAGTAAGGGAAACACTCCTCCATTGCTGGTTTGAGTACAAACTTGTACACCCACTTTGGAAATCATCATGGCAATTTCCTAGAAAATTGAAAATCAGTTTACCTCAAAAACCAGGCATACCACTTTGGGGCATATACCCAAGGGATGTTCAATCATACCTAAGGACACTTGCACAACTATGTTTATAACAGCATTTTTTAAAGACCTAGAACCTGGAAACAACCTAGATGCCACTCAACCAAAGAATGGATAAAGAAAATGTTGTAAATTTATGCAATGGAGGATTACTCAGCAGTAAAAATATATGACATCAAGAAATTTGCAGGAAAATGGATGTAATTGGAAAAAATCATTCTGAGTGAGTTAACTCAGACTCAGAAATACCAACATAGTTTGTAGACACTCACAAGTGGATATTAGATGTAAAGCAAACCATAATCATGCTACAATCCACAGCCTCAGAGAAGCTAGGTAACAAGGAGGACCCAAAGAGGGACAAATGGATTACCCTGGGAAGGGGAAATAGATGAGATCTTCTGGGTAACTTGGGGTTAGGGGGTATAGGAAAGAGGATGGAGGATGAGAACATGAGAGATCTGGATGTGGAGTTGGTGGAGGGATGGAGAGGGAGAACAATGAAAGAGATATCTTGATAGAGGTGCCATCATGGGTTTTTGGACAAACCTGTTGCCAGGGAAACTCTTAGGAATCCACAAGGATCACCCCAGTTATGACTCCTAGAAATAATGGAGAGGGTCCCAGAACTGGCCTTCTCTTGTAATCAGATTTGAGACTACTCTAATTGTCATCATAGAAGATTCATTCAGTAACTAGTGGAAGCATATGCAGAGATGCACAGCCAAGCACTGGGCTGAGCTCTGGGAATCCAGTTGAAGAGAAGGAGAACAGATTATATGAGCATGGAGGGTTAGATCATCTTTGGGAAATCCACAGAGATAGCTGTCCTGAGCTTGTGGGAGCTCACAAACTCTAGAACAACAGCTAGAGAACCTGCAGGGGACCAACCTAAGCCCTCTGCATATGGTTGACAGTTGTGTATCTTGGTCTGTTTGTGGCCCCTAGCAATGGGACCAAGATCTGACCCTGGCATGTGAGCTGGATTTTGGGGAACTATTCCCTATGATGGGATACCTTGCTCAGCCTTGATGCAAGAGGGAGGATTATGGTCATTTCTCAACTTGATATGCCATGCTTTGTTTTCTCCCATGCGAGACCTTACCCTTTCTCAGGAGTGGATGAGGAGGTACAAAGGAGGTAGGGGAAGGAATAGGATGAGAGGATGGAGGAGAAACTGTGTTTGGTATGTAAAATAAATTTTAAAAATTAATAAAAATAAGAAGAGGAGAAGATACATCCCTTGGTATCAATGTCCTGTGGGCAGAGAGAATGAATGATTCAGACACCAAAGATTGGCAGTGAGTAAAGTGGCAGCCGCTACATTAGTGTCCTTTCCTTTGAGTCTCAAGATGAATGTCCTAAGTCTTTGAACTTTGGGGGCCACAGGCTCCTCTTGAGGATGCCCATCTTCTGAATAAACATTATTCCAACTTTAGTTCAGGGATTACCAGGACAAATCTTTTTTTTCAGTGTGAAAAATCACATATAATTTGCTTAAGTAGTTAAGAGTCTTTTTTCCTGAAGTCTAATCTAATTATTATATACTAGGGGATACTCTTTTTCAGGTCAAATAGATAACCTAACTCATGCCATATTTAAGTTACTTTTTAAATTTTTTAAAATTTTGTAATTAATTTAATTTTACATATCAGCCATGGATTCCCCTGTCCTCCCTCCTCCCAGCCCCCTCCCTCCCCCAATCCACCTGCATTCCCACCTCTTCTGGGCAAGGACTCCCCTGGGGATTCAACTCAGCCTGGTAGATTCAGTTGAAGCAGGTCCAGTGCCCTCTTCCCTTCACCCAGGCTGAGCAAAGTGTCCCAGCATAGGCCCCAAAGTGGCTGTACAAGTTTACATTCCCACCAACAGTGTAGAAGTGTTTCCCTTGCTCCACATCCTCTCCAACATAAGCTGTCTTCAGTGTTTATGGTCTTAGTCATTCTGACAGGTGTAAGATGGTATCTCAGAGTCATTTTGATTTGCATTTCCCTGATGACTAAGGATGTTGAACAATTCCTTAAATGTCTTTCGGCCATTTGAGCTTCTTCTGTTGAGAATTCTGTTTATCTCTATAGCCCATTTTTAATTGGACTGTTGGGTATTTTGATGTCTAGTTTCTTGAGTTCTTTATATATTCTAGAGATCATCCCTCTTTCAAATGTGGGGTTAGTAAAGATCTTTTCCAAATATGTAGGCTGTGATCTTGTCTTATTGACCATGTCCTTTGTTCTACAAAAGTTTCTCAGTTTCAACAGGTCCTATTTATTAATTGTTACTCTCAGTGCCTCTACTACTGGTGTTATATTTAGGAAGTGATCTCCAGTGCCAATGCATTCAACTACTTCCTACTTTCTCTTCTATCAGGTTCAGAGTAACTGGATTTGTGTTGAGGTCTTTGATCTACATGGACTTAAATTTTGTGCACAGTGACAGATATGGATCTATTTGCATTCTTCTACATGTTGACATCCAGTTATGCTAGCACCATTTGATGAAAATGCTTTCTTTCTTCCACTGTACATTTTTTTCTTCTTGTCAAAAATCAGGTGTTTATACATGTGTAGATTAATGTCAGGGTCTTCAGTTCAATTCCATTACTCCATATGTTGTTTTTTATGCCAGTACCAAGCTGTTTATTGCTGTAGCTCTATGATAGAGCTTGAAGTCAGGGATTGTGATGCCCCCAGAGGTTGTTTTATTGTACAGGATTCTTTTGGCTATTCTGAGTTTTTTGTTTTCCATATGAAGTTGATTATTTCTCTTTCCAGGTCTGTGAAGAATTGTGTTGGTATTTTGATGGGGATTGCATTGAATCTGTAGCTTGCTTTTGGTAAGATTGCCATTTTTACTATGTTAATCCTACATATCCATGAGCATGGGAGATCTTTCCATTCTTTGATAACTTCTTCAATTTCTTTCTTCAGAGACTTAAAGTTCTTGTCATAAAGGTCCCTCACTTGTTTAGTTAGAGTTACTCCAAGGTATTTTTGTTTTTTTGTTTGTTTGTTTGTTTGTTTTTTAGAGACAAGGTTTCCCTGTGTAGCTTTACGCCTTTCCTGGAACTCACTTGGTAGTCCAGGCTGGCCTCAAACTCACAGAGATCCACCAGCCTCTGCCTTCCGAATGCTGGGATTAAAGGCGTGTGCCACCACTGCCTGGCATACTCCAAGGTATTTTATATTATTTGTAGCTATTGTAAAGGGTGATGTTTCTCTGATTTCTTTCTCATCCCATTGGTCAATTGTATATAGGAGGGCTACTGATTTTTTTTTTAGTTAATCTTGTATCCTGCCACCTTACTAAAGGAGTTTATCAGCTGTAGGAGTTGCCTGGTACAATTTTTGGGGTCACTTATGTATACTAACATATCATATGAAAATAGTGAAAGTTTGACTTCTTCCTTTCCAATTTCCATCTCTTTGATCTCCTTTTCTTTTTTTTTAAATCTCATCTGTATTTACCTTTTAAAGTAAAATATGACCAATCATTATATTTCCATTCACAAGCCTTGCTATGTTACAAGACCTAGGGAAGCATAGGGTTTTCTTCTCGGTACTTTGGAAAACAAGCCACATGGGGAATTCTTCTGTTGTTTTAGCTTGTGTTCTTCTAAGACTAGAACATGCAGAATTACTACAGGGGATGGAAATTTTTAAGATGAAACTTAAGCCATCTTAATCTTTTTCCTTTTAAACATGAAGCTAGATCTCAAAATACTTCCAAGTGACAAATTATTTGGTCTACTAAGGAATCCAGCTTCTGAACAGCTAAACACTTCAGACTACAAAGTTAATAGGTTACATTACGTCTTACAACAAACATTCTACCAACCTGTTGAATCAAACCTATAGTTTCACAGTATCACAAGTAGAACGAAATTTTATATTCCCCTTAGTTTACATGCTCGACAGATGTTTTAAATGTTAACGAAAATAAACAAAGATCCTGGAAAATAAATTATCAGAGAAGGAATGAAAGTAACTATCAAACATATAGTTCTGGTGAAGTTTAGTCTACTTCTTCCATGCATGATGCGTCATCATCTCCTTCCAGGGGTGGCATCTCTTCAGTTACAACAGCACTGGTATCATCCACAGTAGGATCATCTTCATCAGTACCTAGACTATGCTTCATCATCCTGTAAATCCAGTTAGCATGTGTCTGAGGATCTTCCGGACTGAAGCCAGAAGACAGGAGTGCAGTTTCATAGAGCAAGGTGAGCAGATCCTTCCCAGACTTGTCATTCTTGTCAGCCTCTGCCTTTTGCCATAGGGTTTCAATGATAGAGTGATCAGGGTTTATCTCCAGGTGCTTCTTTGCTGCCATGTAACCTATTGTTTCGTTGTCTCTGAGGGCTTGAGCTGTCATGATTCTCTCCATGTTTGCTGTCCACCCATATGGGCTTGTGACAATGCAGCATGGGGATGTCACCAATCAGTTTGATACAACCACCTTTTCAACCTTTTTCTCTAAAATATCTTTCATAATTTTGCAGAGGTTTTCAAATTTTACCTTTTTCTCTTCCTGTTTCTTTTTCTCCTCTTCATCTTCTGGGAGTTCCAGTCCTTCTTTGGTAGCCAACACCAACGTCTTACCGTCAAATTCCTTCAACTGTTGCACACAGTACTCATCAATGGGCTCAATCATATAGATTACTTCTAAGCCATGCTTTCAGAGACACTCCACAAAGGCCGAGTTAGCAACTTTGTTCCCTGGTCTCACCTGTGATAAAGTAGATGTGCTTCTGGTTTTCCTTCATTCAGGTGCAATATTCCTTGAGAGAAATCATCTCATCTCCAGAAGCAAATGTGTAGTGCCGCAGCAGCTCTGAAAGCTTCTTCTGATTTTGAGAGTCTTCATGAATTCCAAGCTTTACATTTTTTGAGAACTGCTCATAAGATTTTTTGTAGTTCTCTTTATCTTCTACCAGTTCATTAAGTAGTTCTAAATGTTTCTTGACCAAATTCTTTCTGATAACTTTCAAAATTTTGCTTTGCTGCAACATTTCATGGGAAATATTTAGAGGAAGATCCTCAGAATCCACTACTCCTCTAAAGAAATTCAGATACTCAGGGATTAACTCCTTACAGTTATCAGTGATGAAAACTCTGCACACATACAACTTGATGTTGTTCTTTTTCCTTCTGTTTTCAAACAGATCAAAAAGAGCACGTCTTGGGACAAAAAGAAGGGCCTGGAATTCCAATTGTCCTTCAACAGAAAAATGCTTCACTGCCAAATGTTCTTCCCAATTGTTGGTTAAGCTTTTGTAAAATTCTCCATATTCTTTATTAGTAATGTTATCAGGATTTCTGGTCCAAATAGGCTTTGTTTTATTGAGTTCTTCTTGATCAATGTACTTTTCTCTTATCTTCTTCTTCTTCTTATCACCATCCTTCTTTTCTTCTTCTTCTTCATCAGAACCAACATCTTCTATTTCAGGCTTGTCCTCAGACTCCTTTCCTTCTTTTTCTTTCTCTTCCTCTTTATCTTCTTTTTCTTCAGTGTCATCATCACTGACTTCCTTATCATGTCCCTTCTCCTCTAAGAAAGTAATGGGATAGCCAATGAACTGAGAATGTTTCTTCACAATCTCCTTTATTCTCCGTTCCTCCAAATACTAGGTTTGGTCTTCTTTCAGGTGTAAGATAACCTTCCATGGCCCATTGGTTCACCTGTGTCAGTCCTCACTGTGAATGAGCCCCCTGCTGAGGATTCCCAGGCATACTGCTCCTCACCATTATGTTTTGTGATCACAGTCACTTTCTCAGCAACCAAATATGCAGAGGAAAATCCAACACCAAACTGGCCAATCATAGAGATATCTGCACCAGCCTGCAAAGCCTCCATGAAGGCTTTGGTACCAGACTTGGCAACAATACCAAGGTTATTGATCAGGTAGGCCTAGGTCATTCCAATTCTGGTATCCAAAATTGTGAGTGTTCAATCCTGTTTGTTGGGAATAAGATTAATGTACAGCTCCTTTCCAGAGTCTAGTTTACTAGGCTCCATCAGATTCTCATATTTGATCTTGTCCAGATCATCTGATGAATTCGAAATCAGCTCCCTCAGAAAGATCTCTTTGTTTGAATGGAAAGTATTGATGATTAAGGATATCAGCTGTGCGATTTCAGCCTGAAAGGTGAAAGTCTTGACCTCCTCCTCCTCCATTGGTTGGTCTTGGGTCTGGGTTTCCTCAGGCATCTTTGCTGAGTGCCCATGCACAAAACGTGACCAGCTGCACCACCACACTGAAGCAACTCTTGATCTCCTTTTCTTGCCTTATTGCTCTAGCTAGAACTTCAAGTACTATATTGAATAAATATGGGGAGAGTGGACAGCCTTGTCTTGTTCCTGATTTTAGTGGAATCACTTTCAGTTTCTCTACATTTAATTTGATGTTGGCTGTTGGCTTGCTGTAAATTGCCTTTATTATCTTTAGGTATGTTTCCTGTATTCCTGATCGCTCCAAGACCTTTATCATGAAGGGGTGTTGGATTTCATCAAAGGCTTTTTCAGCATCTAATGAGATGATCATGTGGGGTTTTTTTCCTTTCTGTTTGTTTATATGGTGGATTACATTGACAGATTTTCATATGTTGTTCCATTCTTGCATCCCTAACATGAAGCCTACTTGGTCATGGTGGATAATTTTTTAAGGTGTTCTTGGATTCAGTTTGTCAATATTTTATTGAGGTTTTTTTTGTTTGTTTGTTTTGGGGATTTTTTTTGCATCAATGTTCATGAGGGAGATTGGTCTGTAATTCCCTTTCTTTGTTGCATCTTTGGGTAGTTTGGGTATCAGGGTAACTGTGGCCTCATGAAAAAAGAGTATGGAAATGTTCCTTCTGTTTCTATTATGTGGAACAAATTGAAAAGTATTGGAATTAGCTCTTCTTTGAAAATCTGCTAGAATTCTGCTCTGAAGCCACCTGGTCCTGGACTTGTTTGGTTGGGAGACTTTTAATGACTGTTTCTATTTCCTTAGGGGTTATTGGTCTATTTAAATAGTTTATCTGGTCTATATTTAACTTTGGTATGTGGTACCTACCCAGAAAATTGTCCATTTCCTTTAGATTTTCCAATTTTGTGGAGTACACGTTTTTGAAGTATGAACTGATGATTCTCTGGATTTCCTCACTGTCTATTGTTATGTCTCCCTTTTTTTCTGATTTTGTTGAATTGGATTCTCTCTCTCTCTCTCTCTCTCTCTCTCTCTCTCTCTCTCTCTCTCCCCTTTTGGTTAGTTTGGATAAGGGCTTGTCTATCTTGCTGATTTTCTCAAAGAACCAACTCTTTGTTTCATTGATTCTTTGTATTGTTCTCTTTGTTTCTATTTTATTGATTTCAGCTCTCAATTGGATTACTTCCTGGCACCGATTCTTCCTGTGTGAGTTTGCTTCTTCTTGTTCTAGAGCTTTCAGGTGTGCTGTTAAGTCACTAGTGTGAGATTTCTCTATCTTCTTTATGTGGGCATTTAGTGCTATGAATTTCCCTATTAGCACTGCTTTCATAGTGTCTTATAAGTTTGAGTATGTTGTACTTTCATTTCCATTGAATTCTAGGAAAGTCTTTCACTTCTTTCTTTATTTCTTCCTTGACCCATTGGTGATTCGTGTGGGAACTGTTCAGTTTCCATGAGATGGTAGGCTGTCTGTAAATTTTGTTGCCAAAATCTAGCTTTAAGCCATGGTGGTCCGATAAAATACAAGAGGCTATTCCTTTTTTTTTTTTTTTTTTTTTTTGTATCTGTTCAGATTTGCTTTGTGACCAATCTTGTGGTCAATTTTAGAGAAGGTTCTATGGGGTTCTGAGAAGAAGCTATATTCTTTTTTGTTAGGATGGAATGTTCTGTAGATATCTATTAAGTCCATTTGAGTCATAACTTCTGATACACCCCTTATTTCTCTGTTAAGTTTCAGTCTGGCATATCTCTCTAGTGGTGAGAGTGGAGTGTTGAAATCTCATACTACTAGTGTGTGGGGTTTGGTGTGTGATTTAAGCTTTAGTAGTTTCTTCTACAAATGTGGGTGACCTTGTATTTGGGACATAAATGTTCAGAATTGAAACTTCATCTTGGCGGATTTTCCCTGTGATAAGTATGTAATGTCCTTCCCAATCTCTTTAGATTGATTTTATTTTGAAGTCTATTTTATTATATTAGGATAGCTACACCAGCTTTCTTCATAAGTCCATTTGATTGAAAAATCTTTTCCCAGGCTTTTACTCTGAGGTAGTGTCAGTCTTTAAAGTTGAGGGGTATTTCTTGTATGCAGCAGAAGAATGGATCTTGTTTTCATATTCATTCTGTCAGCCTGTGTCTTTTTATAGGCAAATTGATATTAATAGGTATTAATGACCAGTGATTGTTAATTCCTATTATTTTTTGTTGGTAGTGTTGTGTGTTTTTCTTCTTTGGTATTTGTTGGTGTAGGAATATCTGTTGCCTGTATTTTCATGGTTGTATCTAACTTCCTTAGGTTGGATTTTTCCTTCTAGTGCTTTCTGTAAGGCTGGATTAGTGGATATGTATTGTTTAAATCTGGTTTTGTCATGGAATATTTTGTTTATTCTATCTATGGTAATTTAGAGTTTTGTTTTATATAGTAGTCTGGCTTGGCATCCGTGTCTCTTAGTGTCTGCATAACATTTGTCCAGGACCTTCTGGCTTTCAGAGTCTTGATTGAGAAGTCAGGTGTTATTCTGGTGGGTCTGTCCTTATATGTTACTTGGCCTTTTTCCTTTGTAGCTCTTAATATTTTTTCTGTATTATGTATGTTTAATAGTTGGATTATTATGTGGTGAGGGGTCTTTTTC
This sequence comes from Onychomys torridus, assembly GCF_903995425.1. NCBI lineage: Eukaryota > Metazoa > Chordata > Mammalia > Rodentia > Cricetidae > Onychomys > Onychomys torridus. Next base: position 104,153 of record NW_023413825.1, on the reverse strand, counting down.
TTTTAATCCAGTCTATTTGGTGTTCTGTAAGCTTCTTGTACCTTCATAGGCATTTCCTTCTTTAAGTTAGGAAAGTTTTCTTCTATGATTTTGCTGAATATATTTTCTGTACCTTTGAGCTGATATTCTTCTTCTTCTATCCCTATTATTCTTAGGTTTGGTATTTTCATGGTGTTACAAATTTCCTGGATGTTTTGTGTTATGACTTTGTTGGCTTTAATGTTTTATTTGACTGACGAATCTATTTCCTCTATGGTATCTTCAATGCCAGAATTTCTCTCTTCTATCTCTTGCATTCTGTTGGTTATGCTTGCATCTGTAGTTCCTGTCCATTTAGTTGGATTTTCCATTTTCAGCATAACCTTGGTTTGTGTCTTCTTTATTGCCTCTTTGTCAGTTTTCAAGTCTTGAACTATTTACTTCACCTGTTTGATTGCTTTTTCTTGGGTTTCTTGGCTTTCTTTAAGGGATTTATTGGTTTCTTTCAATTTTTTTCTTTGTCTTTTCCTCAATTCTTTAAGGGAATTTTTCCTTTCATCTTTAAAGGCCTCTATCATCTTCTTAAAATCATTTTTAAAGTAGTTTTCTTCTCTATCTTCTATACTGGGATGTTCAGGTATTGCTAATGTAGAACCACTAAATTCTGGTGGTGCCATATTGCTCTTTATGTTGTTGTATGTATTCTTGCTCTGGCATCTACCCATCTCTTCCACCAATTGGTGCAAGAGGTGTTTGTGTCTCAGGAAGCCACTCTTGGTCCAATCAGAGCTCTTGGTTCAATTGGAGCTGTCAGAGTCTGTGTCTCAGGGAGCAGTTGCAGTATCAGGGATGGGTGAGTTTGGATGGTAGATTGTGGCTTGTAGGTTACAGGTCCAGTGTGGGGTGGATGTAGTCAGACCTGCCTGTGGGAGTCTTGCCGCCTGGCCTGAAACTGGGGCTGCAATGGGTGGGGGCATGGGGGATGGGTAGTGCCTCTGGGCCTAAAGCCTAGAGGCTGGGGTGATCAGCTGGAAGAACAAAGAGTCACCTCTTGCTCCAAACAGCTGGCAGAGTCTGTGTCTCAGGGAGCAGCTGTGGTCTCAGGGGATGGGTGAGTTTGGGTGGTGGAGTGGGGCTTGTTAGTTACAGTGTCTTGTGGGGGATGGTGGTAAGCAGGCTTACCTGTAGGAGTCCTGCCTGCTGGCCTGCACCTTGGACTGCAATGGGTGGAGACATGGGGGCACAAGTTGTGCCCCTGGACCTAAAGGCTGGGTGTTTCCTCCCTTTTCATTTCCAATTTTGTTACTTTGGATATTGTCTCTCTGCCTTTTAGTTAGTTGGGATAAGGGTTTGTCTCTCTTGTTGATTTTCTCAAAGAATCAAATCTTGATGCCATTCTTTGTTCTGTTCTCTTTGCATTTTATTGATTTAGCCCCTCAGTTTCACTGTTTTCTGCTGTCCTCTACTCATCCTGAGTGTGTTTTCTTCTTTTTGTCCTAGATTTCAGGTGTGTTAAGTCACTACTATGAGATCTCTCTACTTCCTTTAGGAAGGCACTCAGTGCTATGAACTTTCCTCCTAGCACCACTTGGGTCCCTAACTTTGGGTATGTTCTGCACTCATTTTTATTGAATTCTAGGAAGTCTTTAATTTCCTTCTTTGTATCTTCTTTGACTCAGTGTTAATTCCATAGAGAGTTGTTCAGTTTCCATTAGTTTTTAGGCTTTCTGTTATTTCTGTTGTTGAAATCCGCTTTAATCCATGGTGGTCTGATAAGACACAGGGGATTATTTCAATTTTCTTGGATCTATTAGGACTTGCTTTGGTGACCAAGTATATGACAAATTTTGAATAGTGTTCCATAAGGTTCTGAGACATATTCTTTTGTGTTTCTGTGAAATGTTCTGTAGATATCTGTTAGGTCCATTTTAGTCACAGTGTTTGTTAGTTTCTTTATTTCTCTGTTTATTTTCTGTCTGGATAATGTGTCCATTGGTGAGAGTGGGGTGTTGAAGTCTCCCACTATTAATGCACAGGACTCAATATGTGATTTAAGCTGTAGTAATGATGCTTTTATACATGTGAGTGCTTTTGTATTTGGGGCATAGATGTTCAGAATTGACATATTGTCTTAGTGGGTTTGTTCTTTGATGAATTTGAAGAGTCCTTCTCTATCTTTTTTTTTTATTAATTTTGGTTTGAAATCTATTTTGTTACATATAGGAAAACTACACCAACTTGCTTCTTGGATAGTTTTATTGGAAAATCATTTTTCAATCTTTACTCTGATCTAATAGTGTCTGTCAAGGTTGGGGAGCTTGTCTTCAGGAAGTTAGCTTTACATTTGGTGCAGCAGGAGGTCTCTGATCTTCATTCTGGTGTGGCTTGTTCCTCTTCTTCTGATTGATGTGGTATATGCTAAAACAGTGGAAGTCAGCCATAAATAGGGACTGGACCTGACAGCAGTGGAGTTGATAAACAGGGACAGCTTACTTTGTGGGACAGGTGTTTGGGAACAGAATCTAGGGAGTAGGGTAGTTCAGCTGGCAGGCAGGTCACTCACCTATTCTGCTGACTAGCATGGTCTGTGCCTCAAGAATCTGTTTTCCATTAGTGTGATTTTGGGCAGTCCCAGTGTGACAGTTAATGCTAACTAGGACACTGTTTCAAATTGTTAAGTCCTTCTCCTCCCTAGAGAGAATTCACTGAAAGTTTTCCATTCTGTAAATGAGTGTCCCTTTTTCCTTGCCATGGTCATCACATGTGCTGGTGTCCACTCTGAGCCAGGGAACAGCTCAAGGACATCTACCCTGAGTATCTCTTTTTCCCATATCCTGAACTCAGGGACACTGTGTTGTCCACAACAGACACTGAGAACAGTTAATGAAACAGCATCATCAAAATGTAAGTTTCATCCTGACTCAGGACAGGCCTCCCAGGCACATTCATCACCTGCATCTTCTGGCTCCACTGCAATCAGAGCAGAAGCCACTCACCAGCTGACACAAAACAGGAACTGGAAGCATTTGGGCTAAAGAACATGAGCATGGATCAATATTCTGGGTGTTCCTTCTGGGTCATAGAGATCATGATAGCAAATGGGGAGACAGGGATGCATTAGTTACTGACAAAAAGAAAAATCTACTTGACCTTAACTAAAGTATCTCTGCCTATGAATGTCCTCTAAATTAGACTGAGAATCCAGACCCCAGATCTACCCAAAGGCAGCAAAAAGAATACCCCAGACTAATGAGGGCTTAGGAAAAAATTCTTACCTTTCTGAAAAGGTCTTTAGGGAAAAAACAGGCTCACATGTTCTGAAGGCAACTTTCTTTATTACTGAATCTTGAAAAATTCTTCCACAGAAAAAAAACTAGCAAATATAAGAGCTGCATATTGAAGACCATATTACATTTTTAAAATAAAGATAGAGACAGAGCCATTCTATAAACACATAAGAACTCACACGGTTTTCTCTCAGGCTTGAAAAAGTTATGCCAACCAAGGCAATGACAGGGTGTCAGCCAGTTTCCCCGATGTATAGTCTGCAAAGCAGACAGAAAGGCACAAGGCAAGAGACAGGGACTGAGAAAGCATCCCGAATCTTAAGAAGTATTCCTCTACCCTGCATAAACTGTTAGCTGGACCTTGAATTTTATAAAATAAAAATGAGGTTTGAAATAAACACAGACAGTCAATTATTGAGACACTGAGTTGTGTATTATTTTTTCTGTCAGGCTTTGTTGCAAGCAAACTGGTACTGAAGTTTCATTCCTGGCCTTGTGAGTCACTTGAAAACTTGTCTTTGAGCACTTCATCTCCAGGGCAACTAGTCTATTTAGAATTTGCTGATGTTTTAGCTAAGGCCTGGCTATGAAAGTATATTTTCCTCTCCAAATTTATGCAGTATAAGAAGAATTCATCCTTCTGACAGTTTGCAGACATAATTATGCCCAAAAAGTGTCAAAGACACCACCAAGGGCTGTGGAAAGAACCCCACAGACATTCTTTTTAGGGAGGCAATGCAGTGGCACATGAGAATGTTGCAAGTGGAAAACAGCAGGTTTCCACAGCCAGTGACCCCACAGACTTTGCCTAGTGGGGCTTCCCAACAGAGAGTTAGTAGTCTGGTAGTTCAGCCTGTCGAATACTGCGTGGTGATATTTTATTTGTGCTGAAATGTGGTGATATTTTATTAGTATGATAATAAATAAAGCTTGCCTAGAGATCAGGGGGAAAGGCCAGACATTTTAAGTAAACAAGAAGTCAGGCAGCACATGCCTTTAATTCCTTAGCAGGCAGGATCTCTGTGTGTTCAAGGCCACATTAGGGAACAGAGCCAAGCTTGATGACACAAGCTTTTAATCCCAGTACCAACCATAGAGGCCTGGAGGTCTGTGCAGACACAATGACAAGGAAGTAAGGTAGCTGGGCTAAGAGCCAATGAGAGGTCAGGCAATAAAGGTGTGGGTAAACAGGAAGTAACTCACACTTGGAAGCTGCAGTGTTGGTGAGGTAAGGTTGGCTGGTGGCTTTCCCTATTTCCCTGATCTAAGGCTTTCACCCCTATATTGGGCTCCATGTTTTTTAGTTAATAAGAACATTTAGAAATTCGTCTACAATACTGGTTTCCACCTGCTGCATAATCTTTAGTGGTCTATGGCACTTCCTCCTTTTTCATTTAATAAATGTGGAGTGTGAATTTCTTTCTGGGCAATGTGTACTGCAGATCCTAAGCATCTGAGGGTGACTGGAAGGGAAGATGATTAATGCTCCTATGATTCCCAAATTAATGAGAAAATTCCACAAAGAGCTATCATGAACAAAATTTTTGACTGATTTAACGAAGTAGTTAGCTACCTCTTCCGCAGAAGAAAACTGTTGCTTGAAATGGCTAAGAGATTTAATGTGGGAAAACAGAGTACCTATGTTTATACTGAACTGGTGTATTCCAGACACCTCTCAGGTGGGCTTGTACTTGTTCCCAAGACATCTGTGAGCTGTTAAAAGGCAGAGGAGTAGTACCAGAAATCTATTTACAGTTAGTGTGACATGATGTTGCTAGACATGTCTTAACACGTTTGAATGTTTAAGAATGGCTTCTTAAGACATTTATTCTACCTATTAATCCTTGATCCGTTCTTCCTGAGTAACCAAAGCCAATGAGATATTCTTGGATAAGGAGTCCACATGATTAGCAGTGTGTTTCTGTGGAGCCAAGGCAGTGGCTGAAGTGGTCATGGAAGCTATGATGGCTCTTAATGCAGTAACACCGGGCGTGAGTGCAGCAATGAATCTTTCAGGGTGTGAGAGTGAGTTAGCAACATGTTCTAGAGCAAATATGGCCAGACCTTCGTACCAGGATGAGGAAAGATTAATAAGCAGCAACACGTATGGTGGCTGATGAACAAGAAGGAGGGCTGTGGGATGAGTGGTGGAATTAATGCAATTAGTCAGATGTCAGTTTTCACAGGAGATGTCATAAATTGATCCATTTGCAATGATGTTAATTATCCCTGTCTCCCCTGAATGTAGGAAAGCAAAAGGTGGCATAGCACAAGACTGGATATCAAGGGAATGATAATTAAGCTGTCTAGGCAATTTAAGGTTGACAACAAAATCAAAGGCAGACAACAAACGATGTAATTCAGTTGGAGGTTTAGGTTAATGAGATGGCAGGGCCGTATAAGTGGGACTGTGTCAGCCAAATGTTATCCATTGATCTTCAATGGATTCTAAAGAGGTATAAGACCAACCATGAATTTTTATAAAGGCATTATTAAAAGGATGAAAAACAACTCCTGTATCAAGAAACACACATTGTATCCATTTAGGATGGCCAGCAGCAGGTCTTATTTTGTCCCATGAATGGCTAAATGTTTTATAATCACAAGCTGGAAATGTCTCAAGGGGTGGTGTGCAATCAGAAATGAGTCCACCTGGCCAATGTACAGTGATGTTCTATTTAATGACCAGATGTCAGCATTAGACTGACTAGCCTTGAGCGTCCTGCATTCTAAAGGCAGATGTCCTGTTACTGGAGTTGCAGGAGAAGCAAAAAAGCACAAAGGAAGAATCTCTGAATGTCCCCAGAAGTCAGTGTTTGCCTGATTGAGAATGAACAAAACTAGATCCCTCTCCTCCCTTTAAAAAGGAGTCATAGCTGGGCAGTGGGGGCACACACCTTTAATACCAGCACTTGGGGGGCAGAGGAAGGTGAATCTCTGTGAGTTCAAGGCTAGCCTGGCCTACAAAACAAGTTCCAGGACAGCTAGGACTGTTACACAGACAAACTCTGCCTTGGGATAAAAAAAAAAGAGGAGTCATTAGTGACACCCTTTATTTCCTCATAGTCCCATGTGGCTGGGTAGAAAAGAGGGGAATCAGGGACATAGGCCCAGTATATTTCTTGAGCAAGAGCACATAGAATAAAATAAAATACCTGGATATTGATCATAACCAACATAGCCAGGAAAAGATTTTCAGGAGTTAAAGGTTTTCCCTGATCATGTAAAACCTGAGGAACTTCAGCTGCCAGATGTTTAATCTGCCCCCAAGAAGGAGCCCAATAACAGTGAGTGGAATCAGCAGACCATGGGGAGTGGCAAGGGCTGGGCTGATGAATTTTGAGGCCGTTCACCAGGAGAGCCAGGAGATCTGGCATTAGTTGTGGATTCTCAGCATCTTCATCAGAGTTGGTGCTTGGAGACATCAGAAGCTGGGGTGGGGGAGGGGGAAGCTGTAAAGGTGGAAGTCTCTGCTTTCTCCTTGCTGCTGGGAGATTTGGAGTACATTGGGTCTGCAATGGGCTGGCTGTGGGATCTAATTAACCAGTCTTGTACCCACAATGGTGAATCAGCATCCTGTAGAAAGATACAAGCACATCCTCTTCTGCATATCTGGGCCTTTCCAAAGACTAGTCAGAAGGTCCTTCCATTAGAATAAAGTTTGGGAGTAATTTTGTAGAAAAGTTTCTGAGAAAGGAACTCATATTGTCCTCAGAGACATTCATATGATTGATTACATACAAAGCATGGTGCAGTAGCAAGGGGCTTGGACCTGCCTAGGCTCAGTGTGCTGGAATCTGCTGACTCCCCATGGGAGACCTCGATTTAGGGGATGTGGGGATGCGGGGTGGCTTGGGAGAGAGGGCTGGGGGGTGGAAGGAGGGAGGAGGGGGGGTTCTGTAGATGGTATGTGGAGTGAGTAGAAAATTTCTTAATAAAGAAAAATGAAAAAAACAAAAACAAAAACAAACAAATAAAGAAAATATCTCATATGTATGAGAGTGAGTTGGAGGTATAGTTCATGAACTGTCAATATGATTCCCCTTCCACACTGGAAATCTGTATAAGGCCATCACAGACACTGGGAATCCACGTTTTCACTTTGGCCAAGCTCTGCTCACTGTATTAATCCCAAGAAGACCAAGTTACTTTCACTCATGTTTAGGTTCTCAGAGCAACTCCATCTAATCTTTCCTTCCAAAACTTAGTCAACAATCTACAGGATTACATATTCTGTGTGTTTTCTGTCAGTCAGAAGATATGCATAATATATTTATATAAATATAAATATATTAAATAAATTTTTTAAACTAAAATTAACTTGCTTCTGGCTTTGATCTATATGACTACCTAGTGGGCATTTTTGTTGTTTTATATTGGTAGTACAAAATGATAAGCTTCAATTACACCATTTGAGACATAAACATGATTTCATTCAGTCATATCCATCCCAGTTTATATTCTTTTTATATCACCTCCATCTTCACCTTGTCTAAGGCTGTGTTCTTGTGTATCAAATTTCTTTTGGATTCAAGTAAGAGAGAACGTGCATGACTTTTCTGATACCTCTATCTGACTGCATTTTAAATGATGAAATTTTGTCCATCCATTTTTCTACATATGACATAATTTTATTTTTTTATGATTGAGTAACACTCCACTGGGTACATGTGTATATGTACATGCATGAAGAAAATAAATTATAGTCCATTACAAAAAAAAAGAATATGATGGGGTAATAAGTATTTAAAATCCCCATTTTGTAATTTATATATTTGAATTTTCAAAGTCTGATGAACCCTCTGGACAATAGCTTGACCCTGGGGATTATAAAGGATGCCTGTGGGGTGGGAAATATTAAAAGTTAAGCACCATTTTTTAAAGCCTTAGAAGTATACACAGGGGCATTGTCTGTTTTTAAAACCTTGGGCCTTCCCCGAATAGTAAAGCAATAAAACAGGTGTTGTATTACATCTTTAAAGTCCTCTCCAGAGTGGGCAGAAGCACAGATAACATGAGAATATGTATCCACACGCATGAACAAAGGCTAACCTCCCCAAAGAAGGAATGTGAGTAACATCCATTTGCAATCATTCACAAGGATGTAAGCCTCCTGGGTTTACTCCCATAGGAAGAGAGAGAGGGTGGCTGTGGGACAGGTAGGACAATTACACACACTCTTCAGGCAGCTTCATGAGGGAGCTGATAAAGGAAGCAGATGCAGCTGTGCTTTGGTGGTGTGAACCATGCCTTCTCTGACCTGCTTCTGTGGAGCAGGTTATAATTTGTTAAATTATTTCCTTGTTTGCTATATGCTTATTAAAGAATTTCCTTAAAGGATGTGCTTTTCCTGAAGGATGGGATCAGGAAGCACAGTGTGCACACAGACATGTCCCACAAAAAAAAGGAAGAATCCTAGATTGAATTGAAGTTTGTCATTTTGACAGCGAACTTGAAATACCAGAATGACTAGAGGGGAGTGGAACAGTTTCTTTGTGAGGAAACCATCTGATCTCATATTGAGGATCGGTGTACGAATTAGAAGTTTTGTCTTCAAGTCTTTCAAAACAGCCATTACTGCTATTATTTCCCCTTTCCATGCAGAGGTTTCCTGTGTAGGAAAGGATTCATTAAGATGCTCTATAATCAGGGCAGCTTGACCTGGGGCTGAGCCATCAGCCAAGATATGTGCTGCTGGAGGAGGTAGTGGGGCCAATGTGGCTCTATAAGGAGATGCTCTGTCTTGTACAGTCAAGAGCCATAACAAGATATTTTCTGAAATGCAGGTTGCTATTTTCTTTTTTCTTTTTCATTTTTCTTTATTGAGAAATTTTCTACTCACTCCACATACTATCCACAGATCCACCCTTCTCCCTCCTCCCACCCCCTAGCCCTCTTTCCCAAGCCACCCCGCATCCCCACATCCCCCAAATCGAGGTCCCCAGCTGTTTTCTTTCTTTACTTCTTTCTTTTTTCATTCTTTCATTCTTTTCATGTGTATTACTATATTTACTGCATGTATATCTATGACCCACAAGTATGCCCAAGGCACACAGAAGCCAGAGTTGGGCACTGGATACCCTGGAAATGAAATTACAGATTGGTTATGAGATGTCATGGGTGTGCTGAAAAATGGAACGTGGGTCCTCTACAACAGCAATCATTGCTCTAACCACATCTCTCTGGCACTCCCAGGTGGATGTTTTCAGAGGTAGACCTGACTATCAGGAGGGAGTAAGCAAGAACTTACTGCAACTCTGGCTGGAAGGGACAGGTGTGTTTGGCAGATCTGGGTTAGAAACTTAGGACTCTAACTTTCCCCATATGAGACAGTTGTTAATAACACCCAAGATCTAAGGCCAATTCCCAAAAGGATTCCTTCTCTAATGAATACAATGAGGTATGACAAGAGACAGATGCAAAAGTTGTTTGCATTCAGACTCCCTGAGCAGAGAGAGCCCTGTGTAAGATGTGGGATCTTTTGCAAGGTACAAAGCAAAGCCCTTTTCCTTTGCCTTTCTGGAGTATTGATAGCAGCTGACATAAAACATATGATTTCCTGTTGAGTAGGTGAGCTGTGGAGTCTTGGAATTCAGCAGAAATTCTCCAGAGGTGGGTAGTTCAGTTCTGGAGTCAAATCTAACTCTCCATTTGTTTTCACTTCATAGAACAGACATCTCAAGCTTCCAATGGCCAAGATTAAGGTCTGTGAAAAACAGCTGCTCTAGCTCCTCATGCTCCTTAGAAGGCCTCCAAGGTGAAGACACTGGATACGTGGTTATACACAGACAGCTTGTCTTCACCCATGACCTGTGAGACAGATGTACACATTTTTTCTGTGTCTGTTTCCCAGTGATAGCACACGTTGTTAGTGAATGTTACCATGGTGATAAGATAGCCTCAAATAGGAACACAGCCCTGACACTGGGACAGGACAGCTGTCCAGATCAGCACCATCTGCTACTACTTGCCTACAGGAAAGAATTTTCTAGACTTAATCCCTGAGGACATGGAGTTATCAGGAGGACCTATGTCCTCTGTCCCTCCCCTTGAAGACCCTGACTTTCCTATAAAGTCTCATAAGCTCATCAGAACAGTTGGCTAAAGGCCTGGGCATTGGAACAGCTTCGCTCTCCATGCTGAACTAAATCCCCAAACCCATACCCATCTTTTCTTATTTCCAATTTCTGAGGCTTTAGTTCCATAGATATAACACATGCCCTAAATATTGAAAAGGCAGAATCATCCTGGCTTCCACCCCATCCCTACAGTCTAGATGTCAGTGACACAGATTTCTCAGACCTTGCTCTCTGCATCTGCTACAGGGCCGGGGGATCTTGTTCAGTTTTATCCTTTATGTATTTCCTTTGGAAAATATAGACTATCCTAGGCAGAAAGCCCAAGGCATCTCAGAAAGGCTAGGGAGCACATGGCAGATTCATCATACAGCTCAGTTAACAGAAGAAGTGGGAGCATCATAGTGAAACCATGCATGGCATGATGGACATCAGAGCTCTCTTTATAGGATTCATGTCACCTCCTCCCACACAACTAGAATGTGAGGCTCCTGACACATCGGCTCAAGGGCCTTTGTCCTGGATCAGGACCCTGACTGATTACTGCAGTGAGAATGGATCTGTCTCCTTGCCCATGCATCACTCAACTGGTCCCATTGAAACCTCACAGACATTTTTCTCACCTTGCTGGGAGCAAATTCCATCTTTCCAGAGCAATGAGAGAACAGGGCAGACTGGGTACCCAGCTGGGTCTTTCTGTCACATGGGGAATACAGAGAGTCCGTATTTGGTGCTGACAACCAACACTAGGACACAGCCAGAGGCAGCCTCTGGATGAGCTGCTCTTCTCCCAGGGCACAGGGATGCTCATCAGCTCTTTTGATCACTACGGGGTCTGAGGATTGTAACATAAAAAGAGAAGAAGAGAGGGACACGGGCAAGCACTGAGAATGAGGGAACAGAGTATTATTTTGAATATAGACCCCACACATCCCATGAAACTCTGGGAGATTCTCCTGTCTGGAAGGAGGCTCAGATCAGATGGGGAAAAGATAGCAGAGCTTTGGAGCAGATATGCCACAGAAGGAGGACAGATCAGGCCACAGAGACTAGGGATACAGCCTTGTACCCCTCTGCAAAGGGTCACCAACTCTCAAGGACTTCTCACAGATGTGGAGGCCATGGTTTGACAGTGTGAAAGGAGGGGACTGACCTACTGTCTGGAGTCTCCAAAGGTGGACAAGGACCTGAAGGAGTCTAGAGGTTTGTAGGGAAGAAGACACAGGGCAGGCCAGAGGATCAGAAGCAGGAAGTTCTTGGTGAATAAGAAATGGTAAGGTGGTGGGGATTTGTTCTTACCCAAACTTATTCACCACAAACTCATGGCCACAATATTCTAAAGACTGATGTTCTCAGCTTGGCATTCCAAAGAAGAAAATCAAGCTGGTGTTGATCAGGGATGGGGCTCAGTAAATACAAGCATTTGTTTCATTGTCTGAAAAGCTGAGACTAATGAACACAAGTCTTTTTCCTCCACCTAGGTACTGTGTCCTTCACACCCTGAGACATGCATTTTCACACAAACTCATATACAAATATAACACATAAATGAGTCCAAAAAAAGAAAATTCAACTCTTTATTTCCAAACCTATAAATTTCTTTGATAAATCCATAGTCATACAGGGGCCTATAACATCATTCTCCACAGGATTCTAAGATTTTCTAGGCACCATTTTTAAATATATATATGATGAATCCAGGTTCTCAAAACTCCCTAGCCTAATTGACCTTAAGTAAAGTCTCTGCCTGGACAGTTTCTCTCTCTTGGGAGGACCCCACACTATACATTTCAATACCAGTATAGGGTCACCCAAGAGAAATAAGAGATATAAGGAGAGAAGTAAGAATCATAGCAGGAATCTCATGACAGAATTGGGATTTGTGTGCACCCATGACACAGGCTGGGAATTGATTTCCATATCTATCGGTAAAACCAAAGCTTTACTCCAAAGCTCAATGATGTGATTTCAGGGATCCACCTCCCAAGATGTATAATTTTCTTCAGTTTGGACCTGTTGATGCCAGTGGGCAACTTCTGGACAAGATAGATATAGGATCATCCATTATTAGTAGTGATGTTAGAAATTAAGTGCTCTTGGCAAGATATCTGGGGCTCCTCATAGAGAAGATGAGTACTGTGCAGGTAGGTGAGAGGTGACAGGACAGAAGAGGTTGAGGTTTCATCCTGGATACAAATGAATACATGTGAAAGATATGATCAGGTCACCTTAACAATCTGGAGCAAACAGAATAAAACAGCATGTGATGTCAGCAGAGGGACGGGGACGTCCTAGTCTATAGAAGGTGATCCTATCTCTGGTATAACCTTAGTTGAACAGATACCACCCAGAACTGGGGTGCAGATTAGTAGAAGAGTACTCATGTAGCATGCAGGATCCCTGATCCATCTCCAGCACAACACACAAAACAACCCCAGTGTACACTGTACAGTGTCATGTGTAAGTCTGAGATGTCACCCATCTCCATCACCCTGAGCCTCTCCAGGCAGGAGAAGTCCCTCCAGCCCATTCTACCTCAATGCTAGACCAGGCTGCATATGCTGGGATAGGCCAGAATTCAGAGGCCAGCCTAGGTATCTGTGTGGTGTGTCTGGGTCATGAACCCAAGAGGGACCAAGTGTCCTGGCTCTAGACATGTGCATTTAGGCAGTTGTAGCCATGATGAAACAGAAATTACTCACAGGCAATGTTCATGTTGAATGTGCCTCTTGGGTGGCACTCATTAAGTTCCTAGTTTTACACTCATAGAGTCCTCTGTCAGTGTGGCATTCATTAAAGTGAGAGTCCAGTTGCCTTCTGACAGCTTCAGCCTTTCACCTTCTGTGAGGCTTTGACCATTTTTCCTCCACAGGTAGGTTGTATTTTTGACTCTCATGTACATGTGTTAAGCCTACCATCCTTAACCTCCATGGGGTTAGAATTGTCGCTTGTGAGGGTGGCTTTGGGTAGCAGTGCTGTGTAGACATCAGGGAGATGGCCTGCTGTGGGACCTCTGACCACTGCAAAGGCCCCTTTCAACCAGTGTCAGTCTGATATCCAACCCCAAATCCTCGTCGTTAGAGAACCAGGCAGCAGATGAATCACAGACACATGCAGGAGGACCTGAGTGCTCAGAGATGGCAAGTCTCTTGTGAGCTGAGCCTAGGCAGAGCTTGATGATACAGACCTAGGATCTGGAGTCAGGTGCCCATTGTCTCTCCTGGACCTCACTGACCCATTCCTGCCTTGCACCAAAGAGTGTTGTGTCTCTCTAGCTGTACTGATGTCCACTGCTGAGCCTAGGTCAATGATATTCAAGGAGATCCTACAGATAGGACAGAATAAGGATTCCTATTGAGTGCTGGGTCAAGCCCAACCTTTGGACGGTCCTTGTTATAGGGAAGTGTGGATTGAGAAATAATAGATATGAAAAGTATAGACATAGATGAAGAAAAAAACAGAGGCATGGGGTAGCTTTGGGAGGGCTCAGGGTCAATACCACAAGTTTATTCCTAATGGGCTTTTTATACACCTGCAAGAGGGGAAGCAAAAGACCTCCCCTTTTCAAGGTCAAGGTACAAAGTACAAACAAGTGTAGACCCTTCCTTAATTTTCAAATCATCTGGTAACCACGCCTTAGAGCAAAGCATCTTGTAGGTGGGCCTTGAAGTATAAGACATCTGGTAATAATGCCTTTGGCTAAAACATCCTATTATTTAGCCTTGCAGGGACTCTCTGACCCTGAGTCAAGATAAAATAAGGCCTCACTATGGAGTCTCTGTGGGTCCCCACAATTGAGCTTCCCAGAGAAGTACACAGAAACTGTCCTCTGGACTTGTGTGTACAGAAATCTCAAACATGAGACCAAAAGCCTGCCTGTCATTTAGCTAAATTAGAAGGCTGAACTATAACATGGGCCAATATTCCTAGGTGTTTGATTGTAACTGAGATGAGGCACAGGTCCCCAAAGGACAAATGTGCCTCAGAAAGATCTAGGAAAGGAATAAATAAGGGGTACAGGTGAGCTTGAGGCAAAACCATTGTCTTGACCTATAGAGAGAATTTCCTGAAACATAAGCAGCTGTTTTCTTTGTTTCTTTGTTTCTTTGTTTGTTTGTTTGTTTGTTTCTTTCTTCCTTCCTTCCTTCCTTCCTTCCTTCCTTCCTTCCTTCCTTCCTTTCTTTCTCCTTCCCTTCCTTCCTTCTGTCTGTCCATCTGTCTGTCTGTTTTAGTTTCTTTCCACGTGCATGGTTATTTTTACTGCACGTGTGTATATGTGAACCACAAGTATGCCTGGTGCCCACAGAAGCTGGAAGGGGCCATGGGTTCCCCTGGAAATGGAATTACAGATTGCTTATGAACTCCTATGGGTGTCCTTGGAACGGAATGTCATTCTTCTACAAGAGCAATCATTGCTATTAACCCCTGAGATTTCTCTCCAGCACTGCCAAGTGGATGTTTTCAGGGGCTAATACTACTGGTAGAAGGTAGAGGTGTGCTTTGCAGAGCTAGGTTAGGGATTTTGGACATTAACATTTTCCATATGAGACCATAGTTGCTCATACCCAAGATCTAAGTCCAATTACTTCTCTAGAGAGCAAGATGAGATATGATGAGAGGCAGATGTGAAGTTGTTTGAAATAGTGACTTCCTCGGCAGAGAGAGCCCTGAGTTAGATGCAGAGTCCATTGGAAGGAAGGAAGCAAAGCCTTGTCCTTTGCCTTTATGGAATAGTGGCAGCCGAATTCCAGGTAACACATGACTTCCTGTCCAGCAGCTGGGTTGCAGAGTCCTAGAATTTTGCACAAATTCTCCTGAGGCAGGTCATTTAGATTCAACATCAAATCTGACTGTCTATTTGGTTTCACTTCCTGGAACAGACATCCCCTGAAGTTGCTGATTATAGAGAGGTGTGCACAGCCACACCCATAAGATGGCGCTGGCTTCTGCCCCCACCTTCCCGATGGTGAATGCTCTCGGGAGTAAACAACTCCATATTTGGCTTGGTCCTAGGATCTGGCTTGCTTCTGTGAACCTGGACCTATCTGCAGTACCCACATGGCAGGCTGGGGTTGGCCACCCAGGGACTATTTAGGTTGTGGGTGGGCTTTCCCCGGGGTCAGAAGATTGTTCAAGGTTCCTGTGTAAACTGCTGAAAGAAGAGCCTGTTGTGTCTTCCTTGCTGGTCGAGGTGGTTGTTACAGCTAATGACAGAGATAAACATCTCTGGAAAAACAGCTCCTCTCCCTCCACAGAAACCTGAGGAGAACTCCAAGGTGAAGACACTGTATACAAGTTTGTATAGAGACAGCTTTTCTGTCACCCATGGCCTGTGTGAGGCAGATCCACATTGGAGTTTCTATGTCTCAATTTCCTAATAATAGCACACATGGTGAATGAATGTTGCCATGGCAATAAGGCAGCCTCAACTATGAACAAGGCCTGACACTGGGACAGGACAGCTGTCAAGATCAGCACCATCTGTTCCTAATTGCCTGCAGGAGACAATTGGCTAGACTTAATTCCTGAAAATATGCAATCATCAGGAGGACCCATATCCTCTGTCCCTCCCCTTGGAGACTGTGACTGACTTGTGAAGTCTCATAAGCCCATCAGAACCATTGGTTAATGCCCTGGGTACCAGTGCAGCTTAAGTGTCTATGCTGAGACTCAGAAGGAGATTCCCAGTTGACTATTGGGTACCCAGGGATTGTGTAGAATCCCCTGGGGTTTGAGTGAAGTGACATTGGGATTCTTCTTCACATACAACAGCAATAGCCTATATTATTTGGGAAATCTCTTGGACTAACCTAACCAAGAATTTGAAAGGAGTTTCCTCATTCCTGATTCTGGGTTTCTATAAGTTGATGGCTCTTGGTGGGTAGTGGAGCATTCTCATCCCAAGTAGTACAATTTCATATATATAGTAAACATAGTATAATAAAATGAGTCAGTATAACTTTTCAAACATCCTTAATGTTATTTATCCCTCTTCTATCCTTCTTTCTCTGTATTGCACTCATTCACCTTAACCAGTAAAGAACCCTTCTTTTCTCCATCCCCCACCTTTTTTTAAAGATTCATTTATTTATTATGTATACAGTGTTCTGTCTGCACATATCCCTGCAGCCAGAAGAGGGCACCAGATCTCATCACAGATGGTTGTGAGCCACCATATGGTTGCTGGGAATTGAACTCAGGACCTTTGGGAGAGCAAGCAGTGCTCTTAACCTCTGAGCCATCTCTCCAGCCCTCCATTCCCTTTTCATATCATCTGTACAATGCTCCTCTTAACTCCATTGCCTCTGTTAACTTTCCTACTTTCTCTGGCTTTCCTGGTTATGGGAATTACAAATTTGAAAGAATGGCTGTCTTTCTTGGTCTCAGTTACCTCAGTCATATTTTCTACTTCTACTCATTTACCTGCAATTTTTTCTTTATTAAGAAATTTTTATTCATTTTACATACCAACCACAGATCCCTCTCTCATCTCTCCTCCCACTCCCCACCCCCAGCCTTCCTCCCCAGCCCACCTCCTATCACCTCCTCTGTAAAGGTAAGGTCTCTCATGGGGAGTCAGCAGAACCTGGTACACTCAGTTGAGGCAGGTCTAAGCGGCTCCCCTTGCATCAAGGCTGTGTAAGATGTCCCACCACAGGTACTGGGCTCCAAAAACCAGCTCGTGCACCAGGGACAGATTCTGATCCCACTTCAGGGGCCCCTTTCTTTTTCTTACAGCTGAATAACTCCACTGGGTATATGCCAGTGGCTGTGATCTTGTCAGAGGTGGCCAGGGAAGTTTCAGTGTCACCCCTTCTAAGGCTTATGAGAATACAGAAATGGAATGTCTTTTGCTTCCACTGTGCCTTTGCAAGTTTGCTGTTGCTATCCTTCTCTGATAGTTAATGTTGGTTGAATTGGGTGTGGAGGAATTCTCCACTGCCTGTAAGGTATCTGTTTCTCTCATGGAAAATTCTGATCTACTGGGCATTTATATCTGTGGATTGTCAGGAAGATGCTGTATAATTTTGACACAGTCAGGGCCTACTGAGTTCCACTAAGAAACTCCTCCTGATCACAGCTCAAATTGTGATTAACTGGGAGCCAGAATTGCTCAAATTCCTTTAATTTTATGGCTGAGCACCACTGGTTGATACAAAGCTTCAAAATAGCTTTAGATTAGACCAGATGCCTTTCTAATTGTTTTTACAATAAACATTCCCAAACTTTAGTTAACAGGGACACACAGCTGTACTGTCTGACTAGGTTATAAATACAAAAACAGTCCAATTATTGCTAGCTGGCAATTGATTAATTTTTTGCACACATTCCTGACCTCAATTTGTGAAAATATATTCTGACTAGTCAAGGCTACAGAAAATAATTTGACTCTGGAGCCTCAAATGAAGGCTTCAAGTGTTCTTGGATAATCAGGAGTTACTGTTCTTGAGTTACACACAGAACAAAAAGCACATTTTAAGATTTAAGCATTATAATGTCATAGTATCTTGGAAAGTTCAGACTTGAGCTCATGCTACAAGACACACAGTTTATCTCAGGAATGTTGGCTTGAGTCTTCATTAGAGGACTTATGGTCTCCTTGCCTGGAGGCTCAGCACTCGCTAGTTACCTTCTAATTGCAGGGAGTTGGTTCAAAATGTTTACGTAGTCATGATTTCTATAACTATTCACTTAATATTGGGATGTGGCCTTTGTGTGACCCCTGGATTGCCTGAAAAAGTTTTTGTTGGGATAAATAAGCTGTAAAAAGACATGAGGGGGAGCGATGAGGTAGTACAGCACGATGAGAACAGCATGAGAAGAATAAAGAATGAAACTATCAAGAGAACGTGTGAGTGTTTTCCTTCCCTAAAAACACTCAGATAGAAAGTCTTAGCTTTGGCCATGCTGTGGATTCCTACCAAGCCCTGTGTGCTGGCACTCTAGATAGTGATATGTACATGTACCACATTTAGGAATAAACTACATAATCATCCCAAAAGATGTAGAAAAAGACTTTGACAAAATCTCAAGTGTCTTCATGGAAAAAGTCCTGGTGAGAAATGATGGGAGGAACATGCATCAATATAAGAGGTGCCTATGAGGAATACATATGAGGAGTCTGTCTCTGGCCCAGTGTAATTTGTAGTGACATTTGTGTTGACTGGGTCACAATGTGCTGCCTCCCAAGTGCTGGGATTAAAGTGGAGTGTCACCACTGCCCAGCTAAAGTGAACAGGTTTTAAGGATGAAACCAAGCAAAGGGGAGATAGGCTGTGGAACAATCATTGCTAATAAAATGCTGATTAGCCAATGGCTAGGCAGGATTTTGTGGGCAGAGAGAATGCAGAAGGAGGGCTGAGTCAGAGGAGTTTCCAGCCAGACAGAAGAGAAGCAGGACGTGCAGGAGAGGTAAAAGCCATGAGCCTTGGGCAGCACATAGACGAACATAAGTGGATTGATTTAAATAGTAAGAGCTAGTTAGTAGTAAGCCTGAGCATTTATAACTAATAATAAGTCTCTGAGTAGTTAATTGGGAAGCAGTTGGCAGGACAGAGTAGATTGTGGTCCTGACAAAAATCTCTGCCTGCAGTGTAGAATTCTAAGCCCATGAAGTAGGGGCACATGTGAAAACACAGCCAACTTGGTACTCAGTGGGGCACCGATAGCTTTCCCCAACCAGGATCAATACAAGGATACTGCTGTGGTGGTTCCTGCTCAGTATTCCCTTAGGAGTCCCAGACAGAGCACTTAGGTAAGGCAAAAATGGAAGGTGGCCACCAATCAACTGGCTGTAAAACACATCCAAAGATGACATGAATTTATCTGGAGAAAATCCTAAAGAATCTACAGAAGTTTCTGGAAAGAGTCAGCAAACACACCACCCTGAGCTGTACTTCTGTAAACCAATATTGACCTAAATTAGATGTCATGTTTTGTCACAGGCACAGAGAAAGGAATAGATGGGGTGACATAGGGCTGGAGGGATTGGGATGGGTTTAGAAATGCATTGGGAATGGACAATGGTGATGGCCACATGACTATACAGATGTGTTCACACCACTTAGTTGCACACTTCAAAAGGGCTAAAGTGGGAAATCCTATATATGTCTCAAAAAACAGTAACAGGAAAAGGAATCTTGTCTGATGTCACCCTGTAAATGCCACTCTCGAGATAAGACAGTCCAGTTCAGCCTTTTGCCTAGGTTTTTTACATCTGTGCAAAGTGTGGATCAAAACAGTTTAGTAACCATTTATGTCCACAGGGAAAGAAGACAGTCCCTTCTTCTGTCACTCTTCCTCATTTCACATGGATGACGGTTGTCTAGGCAGCATTGGTGTTATGTGAATCAGTTCTACATGGAATGTATTTGAGCATATGAGAGGATGCATTTATCTCCGTGGAAACACTGCACAATGTTAAGAGGGAATTCAGAGCATCAGGAGTTTTGGTGCTCATAAAACGGTTTCCATGAATTCTGAGGATTGGCTATATTTTAAATCAACAACTCCTTTGCAATTGTGTTTACTATATGTTGTTTTCTTTTCCCCTTTAGAAATGGAGTCTCTCCTTATGTCCTGGCCTGTCCTTGTGTTTACACTTATCCCAGGATTACAGGAGTGAGTCACCATGCTGGCTGTACTTGAGTGATAACTGATCATTTTCACTACAAAAATTTCCCCTTGTGGTACCAAGTCAATAAAGAAATGGTACCACTCTACTACAGGATGAGAGGAAAGAAGTCACTCATTCATCACAGCCAGCCTGACTGGAAGACTTTCTTTAAACTGACTGGGTTGGAGACCTCACACTGATTCTTTCCGGCATCTTCTCTCATGACTAGATGCTGAGCTGGCACTTTATCAGGGGTCACATCATCCTCTCTGTGAGTTGCACTCTGGTTATTGAAGATCCACTTGGTGAAGATTCCAGTATCACCAGAGAGGCTGGTGAGGACCACAGAGCTCTGAAGTGTAACTGTGATGCCTGTGACTCAGATAAAGGGCTATGTCACAGGCTCTTCAAAGAAAAAAGAGGAGGCAAAAATATCAATAGCCCTTCAGAGATCTCAACCAGCCCCTTGTAGTCAATAGACAATACAGCCTCCAGGGTGGAGACATTAATGCTCTGACAAGAGATAGATTTCTTGTGGTTTGGAAATGTCACCCTTGTCCTGTGTGACCCTGATTCAGCCACTGTGTTTCCTGGGTCTCTTTTTCCTCTTCCCTAGTGCACACAGTGCATGATCATTGTCAGTCCCTGATTAAGCTTAGATATGAGCAATGGCCTGAACTTTGGATTGGAAAGCTGCACAAGTCCACAATAATATTACAATTTACCTGCAGAAGAGAATTCCCCAGGGGCCCAGGACAAAAAGCTGCCTGGAGACCTGTCTTCTCTGTCCCTGCCCTTGGGGATCCTGACCTTCCTGTGAAGTCTCCCATCAGAAGAGTTGGCTTACATCCTGGTACCTGTCCACTGACACTCACCAGCCAGACACAGAGGAAGTAAGATGACAAGGTAGAACTGAGAAAAGGTATCAAGCCACACAGCTAAACATAGATAAGAATTATGGGTTAATTTAAGTGTAGAAGTTTGTCAGTAGTAAGCCTGAGCTAATGGCCAAGCAGTTATGAATAATATTAAGCCTCTGTGTTTTTACTTGGGGGACACAAGTGGGAGAGATTTGTCCTGACCGCTGTCTGGGTGGGACACAGGGAAAATTCTGGCTACATTTGGCACTCACCATTGGGCACTGATCCGTATAGACCTAAGAAAGCTTAATGATTCTGAAGGCATAGAAATGGAGCCACACTGAGCTTCCTAGTCTCAAGTCTCACTTTAGCAGCAGCGTCTCCTAACAGCTGCCTGTGATGTGGAGCTGGCAGCCAGCCACCACAAGCTAAGCAGCATAGCAGATTCCCACCACAGTACACCGTGGCGTCTCCAAGTCACATAGAGCACTTCATGGTGGATTTAGCTTTTGCTAGCACACAAAAAGAGGTTTCTGTGCTACAGGCTTCCGGATGGAGGCATGGACCCACTGCCTCTCAGAGTCAGCAGAGAGCATTGCTCCCAGAGCTGGGGGTGAATTATTACCTCCAGCATATTGGGAATCTGAGGTGGGTGGAGTCAGCAGCCAAGGCTGTCTTTTCAGTCCTAGTAATGCTGCAGTTTAAAGCAACAGATTCACAATAAGGCAGATTCAGATGGAATAAGAATTTAAATGGTTTACAGTGTGTGTAAAAATTTACATAGGCTTGGAAGAGAGAAGCAAATGAGTATAGACTATTATATAAAGAAATAGTTTTAAGAAATAAAGTCTTTAAAGAGACGGTAAATGTAATATAAAAAATAAGCCACATAAAGATGGAAATTACACAGAGAGTCTGGATTATATTGTCTTTGGGATTTTTTTAACTGAAGAAAGACATTAGATTGTAAAGGCTGCTAAAGTTAAACCAATATATATATTTTAAAGTTATCATGATTTCAAAATTTATGTATAAGGATATCTTGCTTTAGAAAAGGTTCTGCTTTTGTTTCCACAGATGATGGGGACCTATAGATTTGTTCCAGGTTAAGATGGACCAGATTTGATCAAGCCAGACCTCTTTAACAGATGGTACCTATCAACAAAGATTATAGTCAGTCTTCTCAGAACTTGGCCATTATTTCAAATTTTCTCAGGCTTCCCGTAAGACTACCAGTGTCCCCTACCTTCAGGAATCAGCCTAGAAAACTACACTCACATTCCCCCCAAAATGGATTATCGATGTTTGTCTTTGTTTAGATTGTTGGTTACAAATTGTTATTGGTCATAGTCAATTTCTTCCTAAAAGAAGAAAGGGGGATATGATATAGAAATGAAGGATATGGATATGATAGGATGAAAGGGTAGATTATTGAATCTACTTTTAAAAAGCAGCAACTTGTTTAAAAATGTTTTATAGCCAGGTGGTGGTGGCGCATGCCTGTAATCCCAGCACTCAGGAGGCAGAGGCAGGTGGATCTCTGTGAGTTCAAGGCCAGCCTGGTCTACAGAGCTAGTCCAGGACAGGCTCCAAAAGCTATAGAGAAACACTGTCTCAAAAAACCAAAAAAAAAATGTTTTACATTGCTATGGATTTTAGTTTATTGATACAAATTAGTTAATTTTGTTATACTGTATGTATATTTCTACTCTTGTTTAAGGTATTATGCTTATGTAACTCATTTAAATTGTAATGAATAATTAAGAAATACAGATTAATAATTAGTCTTCTATGAGAGTCAAACTTATAGTCATGTTAGGTAAGTTTTATATATATTTCAATTAGGTACGTAATCTCCAAACACTTCAAAGACCTACAGAATATGGCATTTTAAATGTTTTTAAAACATAGACTTTCTGGACAGTGAGACATGTCTGCTCCTGGCAGCACCAATTTACTTCAAAGAGAAAGATGGGCATCAAAGACACTCTATATGGAGTTTATCTTCTTCTTGACACAAAATGGCCATTTGGGCAAGAAACTGCTCTTGCCTGGACTGCTTGACAGGATGTTATATAAACTGGACATGCAGGACCATTAGGAAGGTGACCACTGAACTTTGCAAAGCAAGACGGTTCTTCAGATTCCTGCTTTGCAGAAGAAACTGCCAGACATTCTACAGGACACAAACAGAAGCAACAGAGAGACTCTAGGCCTATAGGCTGAAGAAGGATGCCCCAACATTACAGAGGAACTTTGGATGACTGTTCAGGTAGCCAGCTGTCTCTGTCATTCTAGATATTTGGAAATTGCTTACAATGCTCTTCCTGTTTACTTAGGTAATATTATATCCTTCTGGGGTTTTTAATATAGTTGAAGACTAAATAGTTATAATTTTCCTTGTTTATGATAAAAGATAAATTATATATGAAACTTTAGACTTCCAAATATAGAATAGATGGTAGAATATTTTCTTTAATTTTGCCAAATACAGATAGACTAGATATTGTAACTGTAATTCTTGCTTGATAACTGCTCTATTGTATGTAAATTTACTATGTTAAATTTAAAACCTTCCATTTTGATTAGACAGAAAATGGGAAATGTTGTGAGATAATGCTTTTGTACACAGTGTTTAATAAAACACTGATTGGCCAGTACCCAGGCAAGAAGTATAGGAGGGGCAAACAGATGAGGAAAATTCTGAGACGAGGAAGAGTCAGGAGTCACCAGCCAGATACAGAGGAAGCAAGATGACAAGGTAGAACTGAGAAAAGGTACCAAGCCACATGGCTAAACATAGATAAGAATTATGGGTTAATTTAAGTGTAAGAGCTAGTCAGTAATGAGCCTGAGCTATGGCCAAGCTGTTATAAGTAATATTAAACCTCTGTGTGTTTACTTGGGGGAGCCAAGTGGGAGAGAATTGCCCCTCCCACTGGCCAGGTGGGACACAGGAAAACTTCTGACTACAAGCCATATCGTTGAAATTTCTTGGGTGCAGCTTCCCCATAATATATAGAAGACACAATATCACAGGAGACATCCTAATCTTCTACCTTTTACAGTATTTCCAATCCTTTTCTGAGATATACCCTGAGCCTCAAACAAGGTGTGTGTGTGTGGGGGGGTTGTGTTATAGATAAATAAGGTAGGACTGGACACCTTACGGTGTCTATCTTAGTTAGATTTTTATTGCTATAAAGAGACACTGTGGCCAGGTGGTGGTGGCGCACACCTTTAATCCCAGCACTTGGGAGGCAGAGCCAGGCGGATCTCTGTGAGTTTGAGGCCAGCCTGGGCTACCAAGTGAGTTCCAGGAAAGGCACAAAGCTACACAGAGAAACCCTGTCTCAAAAAACCAAAGAGAGAGAGAGAGAGAGAGAGAGAGAGAGAGAGAGAGAGAGACTGTGGCCATGACAACTATTTAAAGGGAAACATTTAGTTGGGGCTGGCTTACAGTTTCAGAGGTTTAGTCCACTATTGTCATGGCAAAAATCCTGGGAACAGGCAGGCAGGCATGGAGCTGGAGAAGGAGCTGAGAGTTGCACATCTTGATCCTCAGCAGCAGAAGTAGATTGTGTGCTACACTGGGAGTAGCTTGACCATATGAGACCTCAAAGCCCACATCCACAGTGACAAACTTCCTCCAATAAGGCCACATCTATCCAAACAAGGCCACACCTCCTAGAATGCAACTCTTTATGGGGCAAGCATTCAAACATGTGAGTCAATGGGGGACATTCTTATACATACCACTACAGCATCCATTTTTGGCTATATTTGGCATCACCCATGCTCCTTAACCCCACACATTGCAGCCCCAGTTGCAGGCCAGAAGGCAAGAATCCTGTGGGAAGGCCTTCCCACTACCACCACCCATCAAACCCTGTAATCAACCATCCCCACTCCATCCCCTAAACCCACCCATCCCCCAAGACTTCAGCAACTCCTTGAACACAGACTATGCCAGCTCTTATTGAACAAAGACGTGAGTGACTGTTCTTCCAGCCATTCATCCCAGTTACTAGGCCCTAGGCCCCAGGGCAAAGCTCATGCCCCACCCCCACCAACTGCAGCTTCAGTTGCTGGCCAGCAGACAAGGCTCCTATGGACAGGTCTTCCCATCACCATTCAACAACACACAGAACAACATGCCACCTCCAGA
This sequence comes from Onychomys torridus, assembly GCF_903995425.1. Lineage (NCBI taxonomy): Eukaryota > Metazoa > Chordata > Mammalia > Rodentia > Cricetidae > Onychomys > Onychomys torridus. The sequence goes on along the minus strand of NW_023413825.1, from coordinate 79,167 downwards.
GCCTTTGACAACAGTAAGACCTGAACATCCCATTGTAGGAGAAGCAGAAGAAAACTTCTTTAAAAATTACTGTATAAAGATGATAGAGGCCTTTAAGTAGGAAATGAAAAAAATCCCCTATGGAAATTGAGGAAAAGGTAAATTAAAAAATGGAAGAAAATAAATCCCTTAAAGAAAGTCAAGAAAACCATGAAAAAGCAATCAAACAGGTGAAGGAAACAGTTCAAAACACGAAAATTGAAAGAGAGGCCATAAAGAAGACAAAAAACTAAGAGAATTTTGGAAATAAAAAATCTGGGTAAACAAACAGGAACTCAGATAACCAACAGAATACAAAAGATGGAAAAGAATATCTAACATTGAAGTTATGATAAAAAAAAATAGATTCATTGGTCAAAGAAAGCATTAAAGGCAACAAAATCATAACACAAAATGTCCAGGAAATCTGAGTCACCATGGCAAGGCCAAACCTAAGAATAATAGTGATAGAAGAAGAAGATAAATCCCAGCTCAAAGGCACAGAAAACATATTCCACAAAATCATAGAAGAAAACTTTCCCAACCCAAAGAACGAAAAGCCTATGAAGGTACAAGAAGCTTACAGAACACCAAATAGACTGGACATCCCCAAAAAAGTCCCCTTGCCACATAATAATCAAAGCACTAAATATACAGAATAAAGAAAGTACATTAGGAGATGCAAAGGAAGAATGCCAAGTAACATATAAAGGCAGATGCATCAGAATAACACCCAACTGCTCAATGGAGACTCTAAAAGCAAGAAGGTCCTGGAGAGACTTTCTGAAGACATTAGGAAGCCATGAATGCCAGCACAAGATATTCCATGAAAAAACCAGATTTTAAAAGTACCTAACCACAAATCCAGCCCTACAGAAAATACTAGAAGGAAAAATCCAATCCAAGGAAGTTAGATGCACCCACAAAAACACAGGCAATAGATAATTCTGTACCAACAAATCCCAAGAAGGGAAACTCAAACACACTACCACCAAATAACAGGAATTACCAATCACTAAACACTAATATCCCTCAATATCAATGGACACAGGCTAACAGAATGGATATGAGAACAGAATCAACCCTTCTGCTGAAAATAAGAAACACACCTCAACTTCAAAGACAGACATTATCTCAGAAGAGTTGGGAAAAGTCTTACCAATCAAATGGACTTAAGAATCAAGCTGGTGTAGCTGTGCTAATATCTAACAAAATAGACTTCAAACTTAAAGAGATCAAGAAGGACATTATATATTCATCACAGGAAAGACACACCAAGATGAAGTCTCAACTCTTAACATCTATGCTCCAAACACAAGGGCACCCACATATGTAAAAGAAACATTATTATAGCTTAAATCATGCATCAAACCCCACACACTAATAGTGAGAGACTTCAACCCCCCACTCTCATCAGTGGTCAGTCTGCCAAACAGAAACTTAACAGATAAATAAGGGAACTAACAGATGTTATGATTCAAATGGACTTAATAGACATCTACAGAAAATTCTACCCTAACACAAAAGATATACATTCTTCTCAGCACTCCATGGAATCTTCCCTAAAACTGACCATGTTCTTTGTCACAAAGCAATTCTCAACGTATGCAAAAAAAAATGGTATAACCTCCTGTATTTTATTGGACCATCATGGCTTAAAGTTAGAATTCAACAACACAAATTACAGACAGCCTACAAACTCAAGGAAACTGAATAATGCTCAACTGAATCACCACTGGGTCAAAGAAGAAAGAAATGAAAGACATCCTAGAGATCAATAAAAATGAGTTTACTACATACCCAAACTTATAGGATACTATGAAAGGTGTACTAAAATGAAAGTTCATAGCACTAAATGACTGCAAAAAGAATGTGGAGAAATCTCACACTAGTAACTTACCAGTACACTTGAAAACTCTAAAACAAAAAGGAGCAAACTCACCCAGGAAGAAGAGATGCTAAGATATAATCAAATTGAGGGCTGAAATGAATAAAATAGAAACAAAGAGAACAATTCAAAGAATCAATGAAACAAAAAAATGGTTCTTTGAGAAAATCAACAAGATAGACAAGCCCTTATCCAGACCAACCAAAAGGAAGAGAGAGAATATCCAAATTAGCAAAACCAGAAATGAAAAAGGAGATTTAACAATAGACAATGAGGAAATCCAGAGAATCATCAGGTCACATTTCAAAAACCTGTACTCCACAAAATTGGAAAATCTAAAAGAAATGAGCAATTATCTTGATAGGCACCACATATTCAGGTTAAATCAAGACCAGATAAACAATTTAAATAGACCTATAAAACCTAAAGAAATAGAAGCAGTTGTTAAAAATTTCTAAACCAAAAAAAAAAAAAAAAAAACCCAGGGACACAATGGTTTCATTGAAGAATTCTACCAGAATTTCAAAGAAGAACTAATACCAATATTCCTCAAATTGTTCCACACAAAAGAAATAGAAAGAACATGTCCAAACTTTTTATGAGGGCTACAGTTACCCTGATACACAAACCACACAAAGATGCAACAAAGAAAGATAATTACAAACCAGTCTCCCTCATGAGCGTTGGTGCAAAAATACTCAATAAAATACTGGCAAACTGAATCCAAGAAACTGTAGTTAGAGTTTTCCTGCCTGGCCCAGTCAGGACAAATCTCTCTTACCCGCCAGTCCCACAGTCGCTCAGACCCAACCAAGTAAACACACCGAAACTTATATTGCTTACAAACTGTATGGCTGTGGAAGGCTTTTTGTTATCTACTTCTTCTATCTTAAATTAACCCATTTCTGTTAATCTATACTTTGCCACGTGGCTCGTAACTTACCAGTACCTTATGTCTTTTCTGTCATGGCGGTGGCTGGCAGTGTCTCTCCCTGCCCCAGCCTTCCACTTCCCAGAATTCTCTTCTCTCTTGTCCCGCCTATACTTCCTGCCTGGCCACTGGCCAAACAGCATTTTATTTATACAGCGTGATATCCACAGCAAGAAACCATGAAAAAAATCATCAACCATGATGAAGGAGGCTTCATCCCAGAGATGAAGATAATTCAACATAGGAAAATCTGTCAGAAAGAAAAAAACCAAATGATCATCTCATTAGATGCTAAAAGTCCTTTCACAAAATCCAACACCCCTTCATTATAAAGGTCATAAAGGAATCAAGGATACAAGATACATATCTAAACATAATAAAGGCATTTTACAGCAAGTCCACAGCCAACATCAAACAAAACAAACAGAAACTCAAAGCAGTATCACTAAAACCAGGAACAAGACAAGGCTTTCCACTCTCCCCATACATATTCAACATAGTAATAGAAGTTTTAGCTAGAGCAATAAAACAACAATAGGAGATCAAGAGGATACAAAATAGACAGGAAGAAGTCAAACTTTCACTATTTGCAGATGATATGATAGTATACATAAGAGACCCCATGGGAGGCTTTTCTCTCTCTATAGTGGATGGGGTGAGGTGAGGGGGAGATGAGGGGAGAGTAAGAGAGGAGGGAGGGAAACTGTGGTTGGTATACAAAAATGAAAAAAAAAACTTTTACATAAAAATAATGAAAAAACTGGATAGAAAAATCAATTGTTTTCCATTGTCACCAGCTTGCATGGAATCTTCTATGAGGTCTAGTCCTCAGAGAGGAGGGTTCTGCATCGGATACAGATTCTGCTAAACTCATGGACCATTTCCTTATCCAGTCATCATCAGAGAGGTTTCCTCTGGCAGCAGATGGGAAGAAAACAGATGCAGACACCCACAACAGAAACCATGTGTGTAGAGTAAAAGGGCCAGTCAAAGAAACATACCCTGGCCCTGAAACCAGAGCCAAAAGGTTCAAAAGGGCCAGTGAAAGAAAGAGTCAAAGAAATACACCCTGGCCCTGAACAGTTGAGCATGAAAACCAAGCAATCCCTGAGCACAAAAATCCAGCCAATTTCTGAGCTTGTCCAAACTCAGGTATTGAAATCCAATCAATTCCCACCCTGAAACTTTTCACTCTGGAAAAACTCTGCCCCTAACCCTGTATAAGCCCAGTACCCATTCAGTGTGAAGCTGCCTCTTCCACCCTCACAGAGGCAGCCACTCTCCTGGATTCCTCCCTACCAATAAATCTCTTGAATGATGTTAGGGTGATGACTTTCTTTCTAATGAGTGAAGCGGGGCAGAGAAGTAATGACTTTTGCAGGAGCAGAACTGCTACATCTCTTCAGGGAATCTCCCTTAGCAGAGCGGAGCTGTAAAGGCTTTTCTAGAGAGGAACAGAACTGCTACATTTCTGCAGGGAAACCATGCCGCACTAGAACAGAGCTGTAGGAATGTCCTGGCTTCTGATGACCAAGATGCTTTTCCCTTCAGAGATGTAGGTATCTCCTGGTTTTCATTGTCCAAGATAACTTTCTCTCCAGAGCTGTAATAACACTTACAGGTATTCCATGGCTCCCAGCAGCCAGAATAACATTCTCTTCAGATCTGTAACACCTACAGTTATTGCCTTGCTTCAGACAGCCAGGATACCCTTTTCTCCAGAGCTGTAACACTTACAAAGTGGGCAGTCTAAATTGGATGCCTCTATCAAATCTATACCCTAAGAAGTGCAGGAACCCCTCAGAAGAGGGGGCAGAAAGAGTGTAAGAGCCAGAGGGAAGGGAGCACACCAGGAGAACAAGGCCCTGTGAATCAACTAAGCAAGGCACATATGAACTCACAGACTGAATCAACATGCACAGGGCTACATGAGTTGACACCAGGTCTTCTGTACATGTTATAGCTATTACCTTAGTATTTCTATGAGAATCCTGACTCTGAGAACAAGTGGGTCTCTGACTCTTGTATCTGCTCTTGGGACTCCTTTGCTCCTGTCGGGTTGTAGGGTCCAATATCAATGTGATAGGTTTTGTTCCATCGCATTATATTTTATTTTGGCATGTTTAATTGTTGTCTCTTAGAGCCCTGTTCTTCTCTAATGGAGCGGGGGGGGGGGGGGAGTGGATCTCCATGGTAGGGAGTGTGGGGAGAAACTGGGAAGGGTTGAGAGAGGGGAAACTATAAACAACATATATTGTACGAGAAAAGAATCTATTTTTAATGAAAGAAAAAGTTCATTCTTCAAAGTGATTAATGGCATTGGCAAACTTTAATTGATTAACTGGATTCAAAAAGAGTAACCTTACTAACGTTAGAAGTAAAATTTGAGAACTTACTGTCCATTTTTTAGATTACTAAAATTTCCATGCCTACTCAATAGTGATGGGGAACTGTAGAGTGATTTACAAGAAGCAAAGACCTAGATACCCAGGGCCCACAGAGGTGGAAGCATGAAGAAACACAAAACTGATTCCGTTTATAATTCATAAGATTAAATCAATAAAGAAGTTTGATAAAAGTGAACAATTTTTTAAAGGTTTATTTATTTATTATGTATATAGTGTTCTGCCTGAATATGTCCCTGCAGGCCAGAAGAGGGAACCAGATCTCATTGCAAGTGGTTGTGAGCCACCATGTGGTTGCTGGCAATTGAACTCAGGACCTCTGGAAGAATAGCCAGTGCTCTCAACCTCTGAGCCATCTCTCCATGCCAACAAACAATTTTTAATGATGAAAACTGACAAACTAGGTGTAGAAAGAGGCCAGTGCAGCAGGGCACATGTGAAAAACCACAGCCAACTCAGTACTCAGTGGGGACATTGGCAGTTTTCCCTGTAAGACCAGAATCAACACAATGATGCTTTGAAGGCCATTTTCTTCAGTATTCTCGTAGATGTCCTTTGTTTGTGGCAACACAAATAAATGAAATCTGGCAAGTTAATTGGCTGTAAAATAGACCTGCAGATGACGTTAACTTATTTTTGGAAAAATCCCAAAGATTCTACAGAAGTTTCTAGAACTATTGAACAAAAAACTTATCTGAGCTCTACTTCTATAAACTAATATTGCACACAGACAATTAGATGTCCTGCTTTGTCACAGGCATAGAGAAGCTAAGTAACAAGGAGGACTCAAGTGGGACCCATGTATCTCCCTGGGAAGAAGAAATAGAATAGATTTTGTGGATGGGCTTGGGGCAGCGGGGATGGGAACAGGGGAAAACAGATGGGGGAAGGTAGAATGGAAGGAGAGAGGACTTGGAGAAGTGACTGGAATGGTGGGGGCATTTGGGGAGCAATGTGGAAAACTACTACAGTGGAAACTCCCTGGAATCCATAAGAATGACCATAGTAAACACATCTAGTAGTGAGGGATAGATAGCATGAAGCAGTCATCTTCTATAACCACAGAAGATTTTTAGCAGTGGGACTGGGACAACAAAGCCTTTGACCTATAATCTGTCTTTCTTGTAAGGTGTCCTGGGGTAATGGTGGAACAGAACTTGTGACAGTGGCCAACCAATGACAGGTCCAAATTAAAGCCCATGCCATGATAGGGAGACTAGACCTGACACTGCCTGAATGGCCAGGAACCAGAGGCTGATCAGCCCAGAAATTCAAGATAGAACCAAACATGACTGGGAAAACATGGGCAGACCCTTCTTCTGTTACTCTTCCTCACTTCACATGGATGATGGCACGCAGGCAGCATTGGGCCTAGGTGAATTAGTTAAACAGGGAATGAATTTGAATATATGAAAGGATGTTTTTCTCTATGCAAACAATGCACCATTGTGACAGCAGACTCAGAGCATCCAAAAGTATGAAGGCTCCTGAAATTAGATCCCATGGATTCTGAGGGATTGCTATATATTTGAACCACAACCTCAGCTCTTAAGGTCTTTGAATTTTTGTTTACCATATTGATGTCTTTATTTTCCTTTTAAGACAACCTCACTTTAAATCCTGGCCTTCCCTAGGTGCGAGTCTCCATCCTGGATGTGCATGAGTAGTAACTAATCAATTTCACCACGTAATTTTGTACCCCATCAATAAAGAAATGCCCCAACTCTGCTGGATGAGAGGTGGAAGACTGGTCTTCAAATGGAATCGGTTGGAGACCTCACACTGATACTCTCCAGCTTCCTCACCCCTGACGGGATCTATTCTGAGTCCACATTTTGTCGGGGACAGAGTCATCCTTTCTGTGATCTTCAGACTCCGGTTATTGAAGATCCAATGGATACAGATATCAGTGTCGGGTGAGATGCAGGAGAAGGTCACAGATCTGCGTCCTGCAACTGTGGTGTCAGTGATTCGCCCAAAGGGCTGCATCACATACTCTGACGAAACAGAGAGGGTACCAAATAACAGGACTCCAGAGAGTTCAACTAGGCCATATTTAGTTCATACTTAATAAAGCTTCCAAGGTGAAGAATTTGGAACTGTGACTATAGACATATCTTGTGCTTTGGAACTGCCACCCAGGGACTGTGTGGCACTGATTCAGACACTGTTTCTTGTGTCTCATTTTCCCTGTAATAGGTGTCTCATTTTCCCTGTAATAGGACACACAGTGAATGGTCATTGCCATGTCCATGAGTTAAGCTTAGTTATGAGCAATCGTCTGAAGTTGGGATGGGGGAACTGCTCACATCACCAGCATCTGTTACTATTTACCCTGAGGTGAAGGGGGAATCTGGAGTATCTACCTCCTCTTTTTCTTCCCTTGGTACCTTGACCTTCCTGTAAAGTCTAATAAGCCCAGCAGAATGATATGCTAATGGCCCAGAAACCTGTCCACTGAGACTCAGGAGAAAAAGATGCCTACGTGACCTATGAACTGCAGATGTCACAGCAGTGTACAGCTGGTTCCACACTCTGTAGGTCTTGGACAGTAAAGCCTTGTTCCCTGTCAGCTCTGACAGGAAATCTAAACAAAGTCAGAAAAAGCTCCCCAATGCCACCTTGAGCCCAGCCTGGGGCAAAGATTTGGAGTCAGAGTTTCCTAGTGCATTCAGTGAGGACCCCATGGCTTCCTCAACCATGCCTGACACCCACACAGTCTTTCTGCGGACATGTGCATGGTTAATGCTCCAAGGGTCTGCACTGAGGCTGACATTTCGAAGCTGAGTTTACCCAGGACTGGTCCTCCTTTCTTCAGGCAAAGAAAGGTGAGGGATTCTAATCTATTGTTGTTTATCTACACTTGTATTTCCTGCATTGAGTGCCCAAACCCCAGTGGGGGGACACAATGCAGTGAGGGAGAGATCTGATACAGCCCAATCCTGACAGTTTAGTGTATGAAGTAGGATAGATCACACTCAGCAGCTAGAGACCATAGAGAGTCACTTACTCTTTAAATTAAATTGCACATATGATTCTTCTATTTTGAAATCTTTGTTTAAAACTGCAAGTGTGTACATACCTGCATCTTTCTCAGTGACATCCTCAAGCATCAGGGATACATTATTGCACACCATCACTCTTTCTCTGTGTGCAAGTTCTCAGGAGACAGCAGCATACGTGATTTGCTGTATTTGACAATTTTAAGGACCTGGGACCTATATATTGATTTGTACCAGGAAAAAGCTAGTAGATCTTCGGGAAGATTATGAACTTAGAGAAGTACACCTTCCCCTTCAGCAGGATACTGAGGCACCGGTTGGATCATGAGTTGTGAAGAAGTGAGAGGGTTACAACACAGAGAAAGGGAGGCTGGAATGGAAAAGAAAAAAAAAAGCTGTCACATGGGGATCATTGTGCTTGATGAAAAGATGATGACCTCCATCCTGAGCAGATGGATTCATTACTCAGCCTAGAGGAGCATGTCTGTGTGTGTGTCTACCCCACTTAATGAAAGGCAGAAACATGACCTCCTCCTTTCCAACAGTGCCCCTGAAGGCATCATGTCCTCTACATGGAACTGACCCCTTGAGTGTCTACATGGCTGCTCCCTCACTGGCCTCAGTCAGACACTAAACACACCCATGCACATGGGGGTTTGAGATGATGCCTACCCTGAACTCACCAGGCCTGGAACCTTTGCTTTCTAGGTTTTTTCTTCAGTTTCCTTTGAGGCAACACTCAACCTCTGACTTCACCTAATAGATACCCTTGCTGCTCTGTCAATTAGCCCTTAGTGTGGTGGCTGGGAGCAGTCTCATCTTCAAGGCAGGCTCAGGTCTTTAAAAGGCTTGGGTAATAGGCTGGCTGGTTTTATGTCAACTTGAAACAAGCTATAGTCATTTTTCAAGACAAGGACTCAGTTGAAAATGCAAACACCAGATTGGCCCATTGGCAAATCTATAGCACATATTTTTAAATTTGGAATTGATACAAAAGAATTTGGATCAATGCAGGCAGTTCAAGCCCTGGGCTAGGAGTCCTGGGTGATGTAAGAGAGCTGGTTGAGCAAGCATGAAGTGCAAATCAATAGGAAGCACTCCTCCATGGTCTCTGAACCAGTTCCTGGATTTTATTTCTGATGCTCTCAATTCGGAGCTATTAAATACCCCAGTTTGATATGGATGTTCTAAAACCATTGTTCCTTACCAGCTTCGTAAGAGGAAAGCACTAGAAAATGCTCCCCTGGGTCATTTTAGTCCATCCTTGGAAAAATGACAAGATTCAGGCCTCCCTGGTCTAGAGCCCCAAGAGCCTGAGCTGACTCTGACATCTTAGGCTGAGTTACTTTCCATCAAGGTCTTCCCTAATGCAGGTGGAGTCAGAAGATGGAAGATGACCTATGGCTATTTATCTCTACCAGTGTGTTCTGCACTAAGTCCTCAAACCTCCCCATGGGGACACAGTGCAGAGGGAAGGGAGGCCAGGCCAGCCATGACAGCCCTGTGTGTCTAAGCCCCACCCAGAACTGAACAGTCACAGAGAGACACTTACTGTCCACCTAGAGTTGCACTCGTACTTCTTCATTTCTCATATCTGATCTCAGAATTTGTAAAGTGTACAATCCAGGATCTTTCTGAGTGACAACATGTAGCAGCAGGGATCCATCCCTGTACAGCATCTCTCTGCCAGTGTATGCAGGCCCCATCACACTTAATTTTCTGTCTATTATATATCTGACAACTTCCTGGTTCTTAAACACAGTCATTCCTTTGAATCAGGCAAAGGCTACAATATTTTCTGGGGGTTGTGAGTGTGTAGAAGGACACTCCCCCATTCAGCAACGCTGGGTGGCACTGATTCAATAGTAGTTGGCCAGAGGTGGAAAGGCACCCACACTTCCAAAGGAAAGCTAGAAGGGGAGAGAGAGATCCATCTAATTTGGCATTAATGTATTTGACTAAGATGAGGCCCAGAGTTCTGTGCAGCTGTGTCCACTGCTCAATTAGATTTATGGATGATGTGTCCTGGCCTAGGTTTGTCAGCACCAAAAAGGGACAATCTGCACAACTATGTGACAAAGAAGCCCAGCTGGGCACCCAGTTTGCCCTATGTTCTCAATGCTCTGGAAGGATGGAATTTTCTCCAAGGTGAGTAATGTGGGAAAAGAACAAATCTATTCTCTCTGGAGTTACCTTCAGACTGGTTTCTGAAAGAGGTCAGCCAAAGGCCCAGGATGTGTCAGGAGTCTCACATCTCGGGTGTGTGAGAGGAGGTGACCTGATACTGGAAAAAGGCTGTGAGCTCCTTCAGCCTGTGCAAGATTTTCAAGACCATGCTCTCACTTTTCCTCTCTGCTGAGCTGTGTAATGGGTCTGCCCACGTGCTTCTTGGTCTTTCTGAGATGCCTTGAACCTCTACCTCATTAATTCCCCTTGGATATCATGTATTCCCAAAGGAAACAAATAAAGGGGGAAACAGAACATGATCTCCTGGCAGTGTAGCATATACATTAAGCAGCCTGTCTGAGAATGTTGGGACTATGATTTCCAAGTCTGTAAAAACAGGGGTAGAACCAGGCTACTAGGTAAGATCCTGGTTCAGGCAAATACTTTTCTGCTGGTTCATTATGTGTCCTGATGACATCCTTGATGATCACCAGTGGAACTATGGCTCATGTCTTGGAAGTTGTCAGATCAGCATATCCTGTAGCCATTTTCCTGTAGGAGAGAATAACCCAAGCTGGAATCAGAGGACAGGCAATTGTGTCCTCAGTCCCTCTCCTCGGGGACAATGACCTTCATGTGAAGGCTCTTATGCCCAACAGGACAGTTATTTAATGGCATGGACACCTGTTGAGCTATGCTCCCCTGCTGACTCTCTGAAGAAGATGGCCAAGGGATGTAGCCCAAGCAAGACTCTCATGAGGGTGTACTATCTGGTTCCACACATCACAAGACTTTGACTACTAGGGAGCTCTGGTCTCTGTCATCAGGAAGTCAAAATCCAACACTTACTAAACTCATAGACACCTAGAGTTGAGTCTAGGACAGAGGTCTGGAGGCAGGCCATCCTGGTGCTCACATCTTTGTAAGAATCCCATGTTTACCTCAACCAAACACAATGTTGATTCCTTCAGGAATTTCTCAAGGAAACTTTTCTGGCAAAACCCCCTAGAGTCTAGACAGAGGCTGATAATCTTAGCTGAATTACCCACCATGCATCCACCTGTGTACAAGATGAAGTTAAATGTAGGATTCTGATCTATAACTATTATTCTATATCATGTATGTCCTACACTAAATGTTCAAACCCCAACATGGTGGCATGATGCATAGGGAAAGTAGGCACAGAATAGTCTCCTGTGTGTGTCCAGAGAATGAACCTCATCCAGCTCACAGAGTTCACAATGCATTACTTACCATGCACATGGAGGTACATGGATGTTGCTGATATGATTTTTCCCCGTATGTTATATGGTCTTAGTGTTTAGTATCCTGTGTCCTTCTGGGTGACCTTTTCGAGTGTCAGGGATCCATTGCGATACACTGTCTCTCTACCACTGTGCACAGGCCCTGTCACACTTAAATTGTTGTGCAGTGTATACCATGCAATTTCTTGTTTCATACTTCTTAGTCCTTTGAACCAGGCTAAGGCTATAAGATTCTCTGGCAGATCACGGACAAGGAAAAGGACTTTTTCTCCTTCAGCCACTTGGGGTGGAAATGATTCAGTGGTCACATGGGCAGTGGTGGACAGGTGCCAGAAGGTTAAAAAGGAGGCTAGAAGTGGAACTGAGAAAACCCACCAATAATTAAATGGGTGTGATCATCACTCAGCTTTGGTATGTGAATTAAGGTGTGTGCCCATGCTCCTTTGCAGACATGAGCAACCTTTGACTCAGAGCGTCTGAGTGTGTCATTTACTCTCTTAGGAATTCTCTGCTCAGGTGTCTGCCTGGTCTCTCCCCTCATTATCCCTTATCCTCCTCACATAGAGTATTTGGTGTGAGGAGCAATGACTCTCTGAACTCCTCCTCTGGAGAGTTGTCACTTTCTGATATTCTTTCTATGTCCCTTTTATGATTCTAGTCAACCCATGGCTTCATCTTTCAGACATACTGATATCAGGTCCACCAGTAGCAGGGCTTTTCATTTGTTTTTTGATTTTGGTTTTAGGTTTTTGAGACAGGGTTTCTCTGTGTTGGCTTGGCTGTCCTGGAACTTGCTCTGTAGACCAGGCTGGCCTCAAACTCACAGGGATTGGCTGCCTAGGCCTCCAGTCGTTGGGAATAAAAGCCTGAGCCACCACTGCCTGGCAGAACCAGGGATTTGTAAGGGCAGGGTTTGTCTGACCTTTTTGGAAGGTTCTTTTCCTTGAAAAGACTCAGACGCTAGTGGATAAAGGGAAAAAGGAAGGAAGGAGAAATGTGTCTCCATGTATGTATCTTCATAGTTCCTAGGTTTGGAGCTTATGACAACAACTATATTCAAGTGTAAAATAAATGACTTGAGATTTACTTATGTAAATATATGTGTGTATTTGTGAAGGCTGCTGTCTTCTTGGGCACATATGAAGAGGTTTTCCATAAGTGTGTGTGGAGGCACATGTGTCAGGGTGTGCATGTATGGGTGCTGCCACAGCACCTATGTGGAGGGCAGAGTAGAGGCTGCAGGAGTCTGTTCTCTTTCTACTGTGTAGGAGCTGAGGGCTGATTTCAGGTTGTCGTAACTTCACACACTGAGACATCTCACTAGCCCTCTCCTGTTTGATTTCTACTTGGAGGGTTGCACTGTCATGGTTGGGAACAGCTGTCTTCAGAACATTGCAGCCAATGTAACTCACTGTGACTATGAAGTGTTTGAGCCTTTTCCCTTACCATCATCACCTGCTGTCCTCTGAGAGCTTCAGGCTGCTGAGCCTCTGTCCCTCACTGTACCTTCTGCCCCATGACTGCAAACAGAAACCTCAAGTCTCCTCTCAAGATCCTGTCCCCTATAGGAGACTCCAGCCTGCCCCTGAGTGCCCCTCCTCACACAATCAGAGAATGGAAACACTTACCTGTGACCAGGAGCCACTGCCAGGGTGTGCACTCTTTGCAGAGAAACACCAAGGGCACCCCCATCTCTCTACTCACTTGCTGTCCTCCCTCTAAAGAGAAGAGTCTCAGCTCGAACACAGAATTCAGGTTCTGCTGTTCTTCCTCCTTTTAGGCTGAGATTTTTCCCAGACAGGAGCACTTCCCAGAATCCAATGGGTGGTGAGTGATGGGATCTGAGTCCAAGGCACTGCTCAATCCCTTCCACTCTCAGTGCTGTCCTGCATCCCTCTCAACTGCCTTTTATGTTTCTCCTCCAAGCAACACATTGAGCAACAAGGCTGATAAGCATCCCCATGCCCTCAGAGAAGAATGGCTCATCCCAGGGCTGATGTCTGCTGTGTCCTTGCCTTGGGTATGTCAGCACCAAAGAGGAAGCCTCCATCATGCATATGTGTCCTTGTAACACAGAGATCCATCCAGCTTAATACCCAGCCTACCCTGTACTCTCAATGCTCTGGGAGGGTTGTATTTACTTAATCCCTGCAGGAAGGTGACAGAAATGTCTTCAAGAGATGAAGAAAGACCAGCTGAGTGATAACTAGGGATGAAGATAGATCCTCAATCACTAATGTCACCAGCCACATTAATGATCCAAGAGAGAGGTCTTGGAGCAGTTTGTGAGGAGTTTCAAGTGCCCAGTGTTGGAGAAGAGGTACCTGTGTCCTTGAAAGAACTGTGGGCTCCATCTTCCTATGGATGATTTCAAGGCAACATTCTAGCTTTCCATGTTGGGTATGTACAAGTCTTCACTGATCTTCCTGGGTCACCTTTGCCCTTTGCCTAGGTGATTCCCTGGTGGTCATCCTGCCTGCCCCTATGAGAGATGCCAGGAAGGTGAGGACCTTCCTGGTCCCCATACAGAAAGTTGTTCTCAGACAAAAGAAGGAGCCAGTAGGCCAGAGCAGGGTCTAGGGAAGGAACTCAAGGTTAGTAGAGACAGAGATGGAAAGCAGTCTGCTTGTCATGGCTCAGGGAAACATTTTCATATCATTAAGCATGTGCCCTGCTGTTGCCCCTGGGAAATCACTGGGAGAACTGCAATGTAATGTCTAAGGATACAGCAAGCATGTATCAAGAAGACAAATGTGAGCTTCCCTGACATGTTCAGCACAGGTGGGATGCTGGGCCTGCATGATGGGTCTAGTGTGGTGATATTTTATTTGTGCTTTAATAAGTAAAACTTGCCTTGAGATCAGAGGAATTGGAACAGCCATTAAAAGTAAATAAAGAAGTCAGGCAATGGTAGCACATGCCTTTAATCCTATAACTTGGCAGGCAGGAATCTGTCTGGATTTCTGTGAGTTCAAGGCCACACTGGAAATAGAGCCAGGTGTGGTGGCACATGCTTTAAATTCCAATAGTAGTTAACCATCGAGATCTGGAGTGATGGACAGACAGACAGGAAGTGACAGACCTGGGAGAGCAAATCAGATGGCAGAACAGCAAGGCATATAGGCGTGGGTAGACAGGAAGTAACTCACATTTGGAAGCTGAAGAGTTGGTGAGGTAATGTTAGCTGTGGCTTTCTCTATTTCCCTGATCTTTCTCAAGCTTTAACCCCAATTTCTGGCTCTGAGTTTTTACTTAATAAGACTGTTTAGAAATTCATCTACAGTCTAGACAGGGTTTGAGATTTGTCCTGGAAGCCCTGCGCTAAAGTTGGAAGTATTGTGAATCCAGAGGAAAGGCATTCTCAGGAGGAGCCTTGTGCTCAGGGAACTTCAGAGCAAAGTTCTAGGACATTTTTCTTGAGAATAAAATAACAGGACACAACTGGACATGGTGGTGAATGTCTTTAATCCCAGCACTCAAGAGACAAAGGCAGAAAAATCTCTTAGATCTAGGCAAGCCTGGTCTATGGAAAAAGTTCCAGGACAGCTGGAGTTACACAGAGAAACCCTGAATGGTTAAAAAAAAAAAAGGAAAGGAAAGGACACTGATGTAGGGAACTGCACATCCACTTTCTGGCCATCACTGCTTTCTACATCCTAAGTTCTCTTTGCTTTGCCCAGAGGGTGCTGAGCAGCTTTGCTCTTGAGTACAAATCACATTGATACAAACAGGCATGTCTTCCCTATGGACTGTTCTATATTTCTTTCTCTTGCTGTGATAAAAATGCCCTAAAAAGGAGCAGTTTAGGAGAGAGAGTAGAGTCCATTTCCCTTCTGGGGCTGTGTTATATTGTAGCAGTGAGGGGACATGAAGCAGGAAGCTTCCTGCTTCCTGGCTCATTTGCAGTCTCCCACCCTGGCTCATGCTTAGCTAGCTCTCTTATACAATCAAGAACCATCTGTCTAGGAATGATGCTGCCCCCAGTGGCCTGGGCCTTCCTGTATCAGTTAAGACAAACACTCACAGAAATGGACATCCTGACATGACTTGGTTGGGATTCTTGTTTTCTTTTTTGTTGTTTGGTTTGTATATTTATTTATTTATTTTGCATCCTGAACACAGTTTCCCTCCCTCCTTTGCTCCTAGTCCCTCTGCCCACTTCCCCCACCTTTCCATTGATCCCCCACCTTTCCATTGATCCCCCACCTTTCCATTGATCCCCCACCTCTCCATTGATTCCCCACTTTTCCACTGATCCCCCACCTTTCCATTGATCCCCCACTTTTCCACTGATCCCCCACCTTTCCACTGATCCCCCACTTTTCCATTGATCACCCACCTTTCCATTGATCCCCCACCTTTCCATTGATCCGCCTGTCTGCGTTTATGTCAGTACAATATGGATTTTATTACTATAGCTCTATAGTAAAGCTTGAAATCAGGGATCTCAAGAACCTCCAGAAGTTCCTTTATCATACAGGATACTTTGTTATCTTGGGTTTTTCGTTTTTCCATAAGAAGTTGAGTGTTGGTCTTTATAGGTCTGTGGAGTATAGTGTTAGAATTTTAATGGGGATTGCATTGAATCTGTAGATTGCTTTTGGTAAGATGGTCATTTTTACTGTTAATCTCACCAATCCATGAGCATGGGAGAGTCTTTCCATCTTCTGATATCTTCTCCAATATCTTTCATCAAAGACTTGAAGTTCTTGTCATAAAAGTCTTTTACTTGCTTGGTATCTTAGTTATGGTTTTTATTGCTGTGAAGGGAAACCATGACAACGGCCAGTCTTACAGAGGAACATATTAATTGGGGTGGCTCACTTATCATTTCAGAGCTTCAGGCCATTATCATCATGGTGGTGTGCAGACAGATATGGGGATTGAGAATTAGCTGAGAGTCCTACATCTTCCAGGCATCAGGAAATGATCTGTCACAAAAGCTAAGCTCGAGGAAAAGGAATCTCAAAGCCAGCCCCCACAGTGGGACACTTCCTCCAACAAGACCACACCTATTTCAACCAAGGCACAACTCCTGATAGTGCCATTCTTTTTGGGGTCCTTTTTCTTTCAAACCTTCACACTTGGTTAGACTTACACCAAGATATTTTCTATTATTTGTGGATACTATGAGGGGTGTTTTAGCCCTGATTTTCTTCTCAGCCCATTTATCATTTGTGTATAGGGGGACTACTGAATATTTTAGTAGTTTTGTAATCAGCCACTACATTGAAGGTGTTTATCAGCTCTAGGGGCTCCCTGGGAGAATTTTTGGACTTGGTTATGTATACAACCATATTCTCTGCAAATAGTGATACATTGAGTCCTTCTTTTCCAGTTCATATGCCCTTGATAGCCTTCAGTTGTCTTTTTTAATAAATATTTTTATTTTACAATTAATTTAATTTTACATGTCAGCCACAGATTCATTACCCTGTCCTCCCTCCTCCCATACCCCAGCCTTCCCCTTCAATCCATCCCCCATTCCCACCTCCTCCAAGGCAAGGTCTCCCCTGGGGAGTCAGCCCAGCCTGGTAGATTCAGTTGAGGCAGGTCCAGTCCCCTCCTCCCTACACTAAGGCTGAGCAAAGTGTCTCAGCACAGGCCCTAGGTTCCAAAAAGCCACCTCATGCACTAAGGACAGGTCCTGGTCCCACTGCCAGGGGCCTCCCAACAGTTCAAGCTCATCAACTGTCTCACTTAGGCAGAGGGCCTGATCCAGTTCCATGGGGGCTCCTCAGCTTTTGGTTCACAGTTCATGTGTTTCTACTGGTTTGTCCCTGTACTTTTTCCAGTCATGGTCTCGATATCTCTTGCTCATACAATCCCTCCTCTCCTTCACTGGTTGGACTCCTGGAGCTCCACCTGGGGTTTGGCCATGGATCTCTGCATCTGCTTCCATCAGTCACTGGATGAGTGTTCTATCATCACAGAGTGTTCGGCCATCTGATCACCAGATGGTCAGCTCAGGCACTCCCTCAACCATTGCCAGTAGTCTATAGTGGAGGTATATTTGTGGATTTCTGGGGACCTCTCTGTGTGGTTTGGGTATCAGGGTGACTGTGGCCTCATAAAAAGAATCTATAAGTGTTCCTTCTGTTTCTGTTTTGTGGAATAATTTGAGGAGTATTGCAATTAACTCTTCTTTGAAAGAATTGGTAGAATCTGTGCTAAAATCACCTGGTTATGGGCTTCTTTGTTTGGAAGTTTTTTGGTTTTTTTGGTTTTTGGTTTTTGGTTTTTCGAGACAGGGTCTCTCTGTGTAGCTTTGTGCCTTTCCTGGAACTCGCTTGGTAGCCCAGGCTGGCCTCGAACTCACAGAGATCCACCTGCCTCTGCCTCCCAAATGCTGGGATTAAAGGCTTGTGCCATCACCGCCCAGCTTGTTTGGAAGATTTTTAATGACTGTGTCTATTTCCTTGGGGGTTATAGGTGTATTTAAATTGTTCATCTAATCTTGTTTTACCATTGGTAAGTTGTATCTATTGAAAAAAAATATCCATTTTTTTATATTTTCTAATTTCATGGAAAACAGGTTTTTGAAGTATGACCTAACGATTCTTTGGATTTCCTCAGTGTCTGTTGTTATTCCCCCTTTTTCATTTCTAATTTTGTTAGTTGGGACATTCTCTCTCTGCCTTTTAGTTGGGATAAGGGTTTGTCTCTCTTGTTGATTTTCTCAAAGAACCAACCCTTGATTTCATTGATTCTTTATATTTTTCTCATGGTTTGTATTTTATTTATTTAGCCCCCAGCTTCCTTATTTTCTGCTGTCCTCTACTCCTCCTGTGTGTGTTTGCTTCTTTTCATTCTAGATCTTTCAGGTGTGCTGTTAAGTCACTACTATGAGATCGCTCTAGTTTCTTCATGAAGGCACTTAGTACTGTGAACTTTCCTCCTAGCACCACTTTGCTATAGAGTTTAGTTTATTACAAATTTAAAGTTAATTTTGTTATACTGTATATATATTTCTACTCCAATTTAAGGTATTATGTTTATGTAACTCATTTAAATTGTAATGGATAATTAAGAAATACAAATTAATAATTAGTCTTCTATGATAGTCAAATTTATATTGGTTAAGTCTTCTAGGTATACATAGATATATTTCAATTAGGTAGGTAATCATCAAACACTTCAAAGACCTACAGAATATGGCATTTAATATGTTCTAAAAACTTAGAATTTCTGAACAGTGAGACATGTCTGCTCCTGGCAGCACCAGTTTACTTCAAAGAGAAAGATGGGCATCAAAGACGTTCTATATGGAGTTTATCTTCTTCTTGGCAAAAAATAGCCATTTGGGCAAGAAACTGCTCTTGCCTGGACTGCTGACAGGACACAGGGAGAATCAACAAAAAAAAAAAAATGCTAGTCCTATTGGCTGAAGATGAATTCCCCAAAGTTACAGAGGAACTTTGGATGATTATCCAGGTAGGCAGCCATCTCTTCATTTCCAGAATTTTGGAAGTTGCTTACAATGCAGTTACTGTTTACTTAAATAATATTATATCTTTCTGAGGGCTTTGATGTAGTTGAAGACTAATAGTTATAATTATAATTTTCCTTGGTTATGATAAAAGATAAGTTAGACATGAAACTTTGGACTCACAAATATAGGATAAATAGAATATTTTCTTTGAATTTGCCAAATATAAATAGACTAGGTATTGTAACTGTAATTCTTGCTTGATAAGTGACTTATTCCATATAATTTTACTAGGTTAAAGTTAAAACCTTCCTTTTTGATTAGAGAAAAAAGGGGAAGTGCTGTTGGATGTCTTTCTGTGTGCTGTGAATATGTGTTGCTCTGATTGGTTCATAAATAAAGTTGCATTGGCCCATGGCAAGGCAGGAAGGAGAGGAAAGGAGACACTGTGAACTGCCACCAGGAGAAGCAAGATGTGAAAATATTGGTAAATCATGGTCACATGGCCACTTATAGATTAATAGAAATGGGTTAATTGAAGATATAAGAGCAAGCTAGCAAGAAGTTTGAGCCATAGGCCATCTAGTTTGTAACTAATATAAGTCTCTGTGTGTTTACTTTGGTCTGAGCAGCTGCAAGGCTGGGTGGGACAAAGGAAAACTTCCAGCTACAATGTTCTGTCTGAACAACGTGTCCATTGGTAAGAGTGGGGAGTTGAAGTCTCCCACTGTTAATGCATGGGGTTAGATGAGTGATTTAAGCTGTCATAATGTTGCTTTTATAACTGTTATTGCTCTTGTATTTTGGGCATGGATGTTCAGAATTGAGATACCATATTGGTGGGTTTATTCTTTGATGAATATGGAATGTCCTTCTCCATCTTTTTTGATGAATTTTGGTTTGAAGTCTATTTTGTTACATATTAGGATAGCTACACCAGCTTCCTTCTTAGGTGGTTTGATTGGAAAAATCTTTCTCCAACTCTTTGCTCTGATCTACAAATGAGCTTCTGTCAAGGTTGGGAGCTGGTCTTCTGGCAGTTAGCTTTGCCTTTGATGCAGCAGGGTATTTCTGCTCTTCTTACTGGCATGATCTGCACCTCTTCTTATTGATGTGGCATGTGCCTGAGCAGCAGAAGTCAGCCAGAAATGGGGAAAGGGCCCAACAGCAGTAGAGTTGATGATCTGGGACAGCTTACTCTGTGGGATGAGTCTTTGGAACAGAACCAAGGGAATATTGCAATTCAGCTGGCAGGTGGGTCACTCATCTGTTCTTCTTCTGACTACTGTGGCCTGTGCCTCAAGAATGTTTTCCCCTAAGGTGATTTTGGGCAGTCTCAGCTTAATAGTTAATGCTAACTAGGACTCTATTTCAAACTTTTAACTTCTTCTCCTCCATAGGAAGACTCCATAGGAAGTTCCCCAATCTCCAAGGGAGTGTCCCTCTTTGTTTACCATGGTCATCACATGTGCTGGTGTCCACTCAGAGCCAGGGAACATCTACCCTGAGTGTCACTTTTCCCACTTCCCAGATACTGAGCTCAGGGACACTGTGATGTCCACCACAGACATTGTGAAGAGTTATGAAAACATCATCATCAAAATCTAAATTTCATCCTGACTCAGGTCAGGCCTCCCAGGCAATCACCTGCCTCTTCTGGCTCAGAGCAGAAGTCAATTACCAGTTGAGATAAGACAGGATCTGGGAGCATTTGGTGTAAAGGAACATGAGCATAGCTCAAAGTTCTGGGTGTTCTTTCTGGGCCCTAGAGGTCATGATAGCAAATGGGGATGCACTATTTAGTGACAAAAGAAAAAATCTCCTTGACCTTAAGTAAAGTTTTTTACCTGGGAAGTTCCTCAAGTTCACACTCCAATACCAGTCCAAGGTAAACAAAGAGAAATCAGAGATGCAAGGAGAGGAGGAAGAATCATAGCTGAAATCTCATAAGAGGATTGGGATTTGTTTGTGTCCATGACACAGGTCGGGAATTAATTTCTGTATCTATCCATAAAACCAAGGCTTCACTCAAAGCTCCATGCTGTCACTTCAGGGATCCATTTTCCCAGGATCTGATAGTTTTCTTCACTTTGGTCCTATTGACTCCAATATCCAAGCTCTAGACAAAGGAGATATAGGAACTAAAAGTATTAGTAATGATGGTGGGGATGAAGAGCTCTTGACAGGATATCTGGGGCTCTCCATTGATAAGCCATGAGGACTGTGCAGGTGGGTGAGAGGCAAAATTGCAGAAGAGGTTGAAGTTTGACCCTGGATACAAATGATTATCTGAGAGGGATATGATCAGATCATTTCAACCATATGGAACAAACCAAATAAATCCACATGTGATGCCTGCAAAGAAAGGAGAAAATCCTGGTGTATAGAAGGCCATAGTATCTGTTCTATTACCAAAACTGAACAGGTACCAACCAGAGCTGGGATGCAAATTAGTAGAAGAGAACCCATGTAGCATACATAATCCCTTGATTCATCACTGGCACAACACACAAAAACCCCACTGTACTCTCATGTGTGCCCTGAGCCTGAGCCTGAGTCTGAGATGTTCCCCTGTTGCCATTACCCTGAGCCTGTATAGGAAAAATAAGTCCACCTCAGCCCATTCTAGCTCAACGCTGGGCATAGCTGCATGTGCTTTGTTTGGCTAGAGCAGGATTCCCTGGTCAGCCTGGGTATCTATGAGGTGGATCTGTGTCAATACCCAAGAGTGGCTGAGTGTCCACGCTCTAGGTCTCTGTATGTAGACAGTTATAGCTAAGAAGAAACAGAAATTCCTCACAAGTAACATTCAGGCTGAATGAGGCACTTTGGGTGATAGTCACTCATTTCCAGACCACACACTCATAGGGTCCTGTGTCAGTTGAGACACTGAATTAGGGAGATTCCAGTTGTCCTCCAATAGTTTCAGCCTGTCACCTTGTGAGAGGCTTTGACTATTTTTCCTCCACAGGTTGATTGTATTCTGACACTCACATACATGCCTTAAGGCTATCATCCTCAACCTCCATGAGGTTAGAAGTGTTGTTTGTGATGGCAGCTTGTGTAGCAGTGCTGTGCAGACATCAGAGAGCAGATGGCCTGCTGTGGAACCTCTGACCCTTGCAAAGGCCTCCCTTAATGAGTGTTGGTCTTCCTAACACCCACCCCAAATCCTTGTCCTTAGAGAACCAGGCAGAAGATGAATCACAGGCAGATGAAGGAGGCCTTGAGTGTTCAGAGATGGTGGGTCTTCTGTGCTGTGTAAGAGAACAGTCTTTGCCATGTGTGTCCTGAGCTGCAGACCATGATGATACAGATCTAGGATCTGGAGTCAGATGACAATTTTCTCTCCTGGACCTCACTGACCCACTGCCTGTCTTGCACCAAAGAGTGCTGTGTCCCTCTCACTACACTGGTATCCACTGCTGAGCCTGGGCCAGTCTCCTCCAAGGCACTGATGTTTAAGGAAGTCATACAGATAGGACAGAACAAGACTTCCCATTGAGCTTCCCTGAGAAGCATCCACAAAGAGTCTTCAGGACTTGTGTGTACACAACTCTCACACATGAGATCAGGAGTGGGCCTTTCATTCAGCTAAATGAGTAGGCTGGATCATAGCATGGGTCAATCTTGATGGTGATTGAGATGAGGCATGGATCCCCAAATTAAAGGGATGAGGCACAGAATGATCTAGGAGAGGGAAGATTATTGGTTAAAAGTGAGCTTGAAACAGAACCATTGTCTTGGCCTGTGGTGCTCTTTCTTGCACAGTTAAAAGTTATAGCAATGTATTTCCTGAAATGCAAGTTGCTATTCTATCTATCTATCTATTTATCTATCTATCTATCTATCTATCTATCTATCTATCTATCTCTTGCACGAGCTTGATCTGACTGTCTATCTGTCTTTTCATGTGCATGGTTATTTTTACTGCATATGTATCTGTGAACCACAAGTATGCCCCGTGTACACAGAACCCAGAAGGAAGCATTGGATACCCTGGAAATGGAATTACAGATTGGTTATGAGATGTCATGGGTGTGCTGAAAACAGAACTTGGGTCCTCTACAAGAGCAATCAGAGTCCTTAACCACTGGACAATCTCTCCAGCACTCCCAGGTAGATGTTTTCAGAAGCAGATCTGATTGGTAGAAGGTAGTGAGCAAGAACTCACTGGAACTCTGGCTGAAAGGGACAGGTGTGTTTGGCAGATCTGGATTAGAAATTTAGGACTCTAACTTTCTTCATATGAGACCATTTTTACTAATACCCAGGATCTAAGGCCAATGTCTGAAAGCATTACTTCTCTAAAGAGTACAATGAGGTAGGGTAAGAGACAAATGTTAAGTTGTTTGAAATCATTGACTTTCTGATCAGAGAGAGCCCTGTGTTAGATGCATGATCTATTGGAAGGGTGAAAGCAAAGCCATGTCCATTTCCATTCTGGAGTAAATAAACAATTTTCTGTCCAGTAGGTGGGCTTGGGACTCTTGAAATTTTGCAGGAATTCTGGAGAGGCAGGTAGCTTAGATCCAAAGTCAAATCGAACTGTCCATTTGTTTTCACTTCCTGGAAATGACATTCACTCAAGCTCCTGATGACCAACATTAACATCTTTGAAAAACAGCTCCTCCCACTTCACAGACACTTGAGAAGCCCTCTAGGGTAAAGACACTAGATACGTGATTACACACAGACAGCTTGTCTGTTACCCATGGCCTGTGTGAAGCAGATGTACACACTATTGTATCTGTGTCTCAGTTTCCCAGTGATAGCAAACATGGTGAATGGATGTTGCCATGGAAATAAAGTAACCTCAATATGAACAAGGCCCTGACACTGGTACAGAACAGCTGTATGGATCAGCACTGTCTGTTACTACTTGGCTACAGGACAGAATTTACTAGACTTAATCCCTGAGGACATGGAGTCATCAGGAGGACCTTTGTCCTCTGTCCCTCCCCTTGAAGACCCTGACTGTCCTGTGACAACTCATAAGATGTCACCATCAGAGCAGTTTGTTTAGGGCCTGGGAACTAGAACAGCTTCACTTTCCATATTGAGACTCAGAAGACGATGCTCAGTTGACAAATAGATGCCTCGTGACTTTGTAGAATTCCCTGTAATAACTAGAGTTATATAATGTTGTGAAGCCTCTTCATATAGTTGCTGGAAACTGAACTCATACTCTCTCGGAAGAGCAGCATGTGCTATTAAACACTGAGCCACATCTCCAGCCCTCCTTTCTCATTCTCTTCCCTTTTCCCTTTGTGCCTCCATTCAACCAACCCCTGAATTCACCTTCTAGATGCCTATCTGCCTTCTGGTCCACTGCAACTAGGGCTTTTGGAGGACAGAATGCCCCTGCTGCTTTGGGATATTCCAGTGCCTCAAAAAAGATCAGACACCAGTGGATGAATGTATGAGTAATGATACAAGGGCAATGATTTGAAGAAATCTCATCTTGAAGATAAGAAAATAGGCTAATACCACAGTTTGACTTTTAATTTACAGTTACTTATTCATTTTAGATAAGTGTTTGAGAGAGAGAGAACATGTGTGTTTACTCATACATACATCAGTGTGTGGGTGAGAAAATGTTACTGCACATATATACTGGTTGGATGATATGAGGGAGATGGTTCTCTCCTTCCACCACACCCTTGGCAGCCAGTGCCTTTACCCACTGAGTCATTTTGGTGGCCCACCCTGCTCTGATTTTCATTTAAAGGGAGACCCTAATATAGTTGGGAAAATCAGTCTTCAGAAAATAATGGCCAATGATAATAAACTTTAGTAGAAAGCAATCTGGTTCCTCCTTCTTACTGTTTCCACTTCACCAAGGACTTCCTACTGTTGAACTTCTGTCCCGCTCTTTACTCTCCCTACAGGCTCAAGAACAAAGCCTTAGTCCTATCTCAAGCATCTATCATAGATGACTCCAACTATACTCTGAGCTCACCCACTGTCACGTCATGGTCTCCATAACTTTGTGTTAGGACACAGGTTTTCAGTTTTAGCCAAGGATCCCACAGCCTTAGACAGGCCACATCTCCTGCAGCTCGTTCTAGAACAGAGAGTTTAGGAACTGTCTGTGCTTTGACCCAGCTGCTCTGAGTTTACAATACCTGGCCCCTCCTTGGTCCATGTAACATCCATGACACTGAACTAAATACATAGTGTGAAATTTCCCTCTGCCCAGAAAAGGTTATAAATGACCGGAACTTTCCTTTGTGCTGGGGATCGTGAGAAGTATGCTCAGTGATGTTGCCCAGAAATGGAGAACACTCTCAAAGGAGGCTCCTTGGCCTCCTTTCATGATCACTGTCATGGCAGTTATTTCTTGTTCTCAGACTCTCCCTAGTTCTTAGTTTCACTCTTCCTTAAAGCTATTAAAAAATTTTTTAGAATTTTCCACACACTTATTATATTTACACCATTCCCATTCCCCATGCTCACCCTCTACCTCCTCCCATGCCTTCTACTCTCCCACACATGCATGCCTCTTCTGAAATTATTACACATATATTTACATAAAATTGAAGAATATATAAATACAATCTGCTAGGTCCATTTAGTGTTGTTCATGTGTATATTTGTCTGTGGCTGACCATTTGGGATTGGATACTCTCTCTGGGCATGATCCATGGAGATTTTTCCCACTCTCAACACTCATTAACTACTGTAGCTCTTTGTTTATGGGTGGAGCCCTGGGAGATTTCCTCATCCACATAAGCATGTAAGCTGGCATAGTCATTGTTTAGGTCTTGTTTAGTTGGCCATATAGTTGGGAATTTTGGGTATAGCTTCCTTGTCATATATAAATGACACAATCTCACAGAAGACATCCTTGTCCTCTGACTCTTACAATCACTCGATCTTCTCTTCCAAAGATGCTTCCTGAGCTTCAAACAATGGGATTGTGATGCAGATAAATAAATTGGGGCTGGACATCCTGTGGTGTCTGTTGTTCTAGGCATTTGGACTACTTTTGAATTTCTTTGCTGGTCTCTGTCTGTGCAAGTAGAGGCTCCTTTGATGACAGCAAAAGCTACACTCAGCTGTGGGTATAAAGATTTGTGCTTATATTTACCTATAAATTATACTGGTTTAGGAAAGTGGCCACAGCATGTTCTCCTCTAGGATCCATGACCTTGCTAGCCAATTGTAGTTGTCTAGGATTCCAATACCAGAAATGATTTCCCTACTATTAATCATGTCTTAAAACTAATTAGACAGTTGTTGGGTTCTGCCAAGATATAAGAGCCACACTTGCAACTTGAGAGATATCTTTTCATGCTGGTCTCTCCTGTGGTTTGTAGGCATCACAACTGAGTAGGACTACTGATTGTTGCAAGCTTGAATAGAAACTTCAAGCAGTATAAGTTCTGCTTTTCAGGGAGGAGACTTCTGGATCATATCCAGCTAGATCACTCAAAGCCTTGCGTCCTATAAGTGTAGGACATCTTCAACAGTAAAGACCTGTCTTCAAAGTATAGAAGACAACCAAGGGCAACAGAAATAGTGTATATTGCCTGAGGAATCTCTTGGACTAACATGATCAACAATTATATAGGATGTTTCTCATACCTGGTACTTGGTTTCTGTGAGTCAATGGCTCTTGCTGGGGAGCATTCTTACCCTAAGTAGTACAACAACTTTATATATATATATATATATATATATATATATATATATATATATATATGTGTGTGTGTGTGTGTGTGTGTGTATGTGTGTATATGTGTGTGTATGTTTATATATATACATATATATAACTATATATATATATAACTATATATACAAGTAGTACAACTATATATATATATATATATATATATATATATATATATATATATATGATGTAATTTTAGGTAAGTGTAAAATAATATGAATTGCTATAACTTTTTATACATCCTTAGTGTTATTTATCCCTCTTCCATCCTCTCCCTCTGTATTATACTCATTCCCTTCCACAATGAAGATTCCTATAGCTGGAAGTCTTCCTATGTCCTGCCTGGTCCTGAAGCTGCTCATACCCAAGTAAACACACAGAGACTTGTATTAATTAAAACTGCTCAGCCATTAGCCCAGGTCTACCACTGACGAGCCCTTACACTTAAACTCAGCCCATTTCTGTGCATCTATATGTTTCCACATGTTCCATGGATTTACCTGTGTGCCCTTATGTGCTGCTTCCTGGACGGTGGGTCGGCATCTCCTCTCTCAGCCTTCCTCTTCCTAGAATTCTCCTTGTCTGCTTATGCTGCCTATACTTCTTACCTGGCTACTGGCCAATCCACATTTTATTTATCAATCAATCAGAGCAACATATTCACAGCATACAGAGTGATATCACCTGTCATTTCCCCTTTTCTTTCTATTTAAAAGGAAGGTTTTAACTTCAACATAGTAAAATTACATATAATAGAACAATTATCAAGCAAGAATTACAGTTATAACATGTAGTCTATTTATATTTTGTAAAATTAAAGAAAATATTTACCTATCCTATATTTGTGAGTCTAAAATTTCCTATCTAATTTATCTTTTATCATAAACAAAGAAAATTATAACTATTTAGTCTTCAACTATATCAAAGACCCCAGAAGGATATAATATTACCTAAATAAACAGGAAGAACATTATAAGCAACTTCCAAAAATGTAGAATGACAAAGACAGCTAGCTGCCTGGACAGTCACCCAAAGTTCTCCTGCAATGTTAAAGCAATCATTTTCAGCCCATAGGCCTAGAGTCTCTCAGTCACTTCTCTCTGTGTCCTGTAGAATGTCTGGGAGTTTCTTCTTCAAAGGAGGAACCTGAAGGACCATTTTGCCTTGCACAGTTCAGTGGTCACCTTCTAATGGACCCTCATGTCCAGTTGATACAACATTTTGTCAAGCAGTCCACACAAGAGCAGTTTCTTGTCCAAATGGCTATTTTTGCCAAGAAGAAGATAAACTCCATATGGAGTTTGATGCCCATCCTCCTCTCTGAAGTAAATCGGTGCTGCCAGGAGCAGACATGTCTCATTGTCCAGGAAAGTCTGTTTTTAAAACATTTTAAATGCCATATTTTGTAGGTCTTTGAAGTGTTTGAAGATTACCTACCTAATTGAATTATATTGATGTATACCTAGAAAACTTAACATGACTATAAGTTTGACTGTCATAGAAGACTAATTATTAATCTGTATTTCTTAATTATCCATTACAATTTAAATGAATTGCATAAGCATAATACCTTAAACAAGAGTAGAAATATATGTATAGTATAACAAAATCAACTCTAAATTTGTATCAAAAACTAAAATCTATACAAATATAAAACATTTTAAACAAGTTGACCTTTAAAAGTAGGTTCAACAATCCATCCTATAGTGATATTTTATTTGTATTGAAATGTGATTTTATTTGTATGTCAATAAAGTTGCCTTGAGGTCAGAGCAAGCCAGAGCAGAAGCTGAGCTGTAGTGGGGCACGCTTTTAATCCCAGCACTTGGGAGGCAGAGCTAGGCGGATCTCTGTGTGTTCAAGGACACAGCCAGCATGGCAGACACACGCCTTTAATCTCAATACCAACCATAGAAGACCTGGAGGTCTGTACAAACAGGCAGTGACGAGGAGGTCATGTGGCTGGGTTTACAACCAATGAGAAAACAGAACAGAAAGTCTTTAAATAGACAGGACTCACAGAAGTAGGTCTCTTGCAGAGAGGAAGAACAGCAGAAGCAGTGAAGGGTAAGGTTTTCCGCTCTTGCTCTGACCTCGTGGTTTTTAACACTGCAATCGGTTCTGTGTTTCTTATTTAACAAGCCAGTTACATCTACATTTGGTGCCCAGCGTGGCAAGAATTCATTAAAAAACCGTTTGCCTTGGCAGTGAGTCCGGCTTCCCGCCTGGGCGGGCCCGGCTCCCTAGCTCCCGCTTAGCCCCGGCCTAAGCCTAGCTCAGCTTAGGACTCAGGCCCAACCTACCTTAGCTACAAGCGGTTACCGTTGCAGCTGGAGTTACTTGCTTGTGGTTTTTAACTCTGCAATCGGTTCTGTGTTTCTTATTTAACAAGCCGGATACATCTACACCATCCTTTTATCCTATCATATGTGTATCCTATATTTCCATATCATATCCCCTTTTCTTCTTTTAGAAAGATATTTACTGTGACCAATAACAATGTGTAACCAACAAAGACAAACATCTATTATCCATTTTTGGGGAATGTGGGCATAGTTTTATAGGCTACTTCCTGCTGATAAAGGGCACTGTATAATTATGGGGATACAAAGAAAATTTTAGGATTATGGTCAAGTTCTGACTGGAGTAGTCTATGAGGCTGTATTCTCTGAGCCAGTTGCCTTGAAGCTGATTTTGGATGTTGGATGATCTGGGCCATGGTGTCATTGGAGACCTTTCAGAGTCTGGTCAAACCATATTAGACTGGAAGAAATCCATAAGTTTTCATCTCCTGTGGAAACCAAAGCAGAACCTCTTTTCCAAAGCAACATATCCTGAGACATAAACTTTGAAGTCCAGATACCTTTAAAATATACATATTGATTTAATTCAGCAGCTTTTACAACCAAATGTCTCTCTCTCTCTGCAGTTAAAAATCCCAAAGACAACACAATCCAGATTCTCTGTGTAAAATACATCTTTACATGGCTCATTTTTATATTACCTTTACTGTCTCTTTAAAGACTTTATTTTTAAAACTCTTTTTTATATAACTGTCTATATTCCTTTTCTTCTCTCTTCCAAGCCTACATAATTTTTACAAACACTGTAAACCATTTAAAGTCTTTATCCATCTGAATCTTCCTTTGTGAATCTATTACTTTAAACTGCAGACTGAAATGGTAGTTTTGGCTGCTGGCTCCACCCACCTCAGCTTCCCAATATGGTGGAACTACATTTATAGCCAGCTCTGGGACCATGCTCACTGCTGATTCTGGGAAGCAGTGGATCTATGCTTCATATAGCCCAGAAACAAACTCACTCTCTCTCTCTCTCTCTCTCTCTCTCTCTCTCTCTCTCTCTCTCTCTCTCTCTCTCTCTCCAGCAAAATCTATATCCACCATTTTGCATGGCTTGCAGACACCTCTGTATAATTTGGCAGTAATCTGCCATGCTGTAGCTCCAGCCCACATGCCAAGAACCCACCACATCCAGGGTACACAACATTGTACCTAGGTTCACCATAAGTAACATGAACTAGGAAGATGCTCTTAGCTACATTTATAATCTTTTCTTAAGCTCTCTCAGATTTTAAGTAGAAATTCTTGCCACCACGTGTGGGCACCATGTAGCTGAAGTTTTCATGTGTCCTGCCTGGCCCATGGTCAGGACAATTCTCTCTCACCAGCCAGTCCCACAGCCACTTGGACCCAAATAAACACACACAGGCTAATATTATTTATAATCTATGGCCATGGCAGTCTTCTTGTTATCTAGTTCTTTTTTTAAGCAGCATTTCACATTTATTGAGGGCCTGCCCCCAAGGAGCTCACAGCCTGGGCTGAGACCCCACATGTACTGGGGGTGGGGAGGAGAAGGCAAAGAGGCAGGTAATGCAGATATGTAATACAGCTATGGAGGCAGGTAATGCAGCTATGGCCAAGCAAAGGGGGTGAAAAGCAAGCAGAGGCAGGGCTCTGGGAACAGGGCACAGGCAAGCCCTGCCTGGAGAAGATCATTATGTTCCTCCCATACCAGCTCAGCTCCTCCTGGGGCCCACTGAGGATGCACAGCGCCTCCACCTACCTGGGCTAGCCTCCTCCCATCAACCACCTCTCATCTCAGGACTCCTAAATCATGCAGACCCCTGGAAGTGAGCAGAAAGCTGTGATCTGGGGGCCTTGGCCAGAACAGCAAATCTATAACTCTAAGCAGCAGCTATGAGTATGGGTGACCTGAGACCTCCAGCCACGTTCCCAAGGACTTTCAAAAGTTCCCATGGAAACCCCTGAAAAGTCAAGGAGGAAAGGGGGCAGGTCTTGTGGATGGGTAGAAAGCAGAAATCCAAGGAACCTGGAGACCCAGCCCTCTCAGACTTCTCTTGGCAGAAATGCTTGGGGGTAGATAGGTGGAAAGCTTGGAGACGCCCCTGGGGGAAGGGACAGCCAGACACACAGCAGCCAGCGGGCAGGTAGGGAACAGCAGCAGCAGAGCAGGGAAACGCACACTCGGGTTCACCACCAGCATCCCCTTTAATAAAACATGGAAGGTTGTGTGACAGGAAAAAGGAGGAGTGAAATATGACCATTTACAACCACAAAAAAAAGAAAGAAAAAAGAAAAGAAAACGCCAAAAACCAAAACCAAAACCCCTCTGTACATGTCTAGCACCTGGCGGGGAGGCAGGCAGGGTGCGGCAAGGCCGGGCAGCCCTATTTGTAGAGGATATCGTAGTGCCCAGGCCGGTAGAGAAGGTAAGACCTTGGGCTCGGAGCCCTCAGGGAAGACATGTGGGTTGGTGGTGCCGCCCTCACCACGGTCCATGTATTCTACTTGGATGGATACGCTGAGGGCCTGGGCCAGAGCGATGATGTGGTGGATATGGTCGCTCTCCTTGCACATGGGTTCCACCTCCTGCTGGCAGAACTCCTTAACAGTCCAGCCACCCTCTATGAAGTGCTCCAAGAACTTGTTTTCTCGCTGCAGGTAGCCTGAGGTGAGCAGCCGCAGGTAGACCACAAGGTAGTCTGAGGTGCTCTGGTCATTGAAGGAGGCCAGCAGGTCAGCTACCAAGGTCTGCTTTTCCACCTGCTCAATAAGGTCTATGAACGAGTTATGGAAGTCCTCGATTGTGAATTCAGTGAAGCCCTGGGACACCAGGTCCTCTTTACTTTTGGCAGACACAGCCTTGAACCGCTGCAGCTCCTTGCTGTGGTCCAGCAGTGCCTCCAAGTGGGAGAAGCCGAATGCTTGATAGAAGCAGCTGCCACCTGGTCTTCCGGATGTATGAGTACTTTTTGTGGAGGTCCTTGATCTTCGGTTGATAGATGTTGTCATCCTCACCATACTCCTTGTACTGGACTGAGAGTTCCAGCTGCTCTGACACCAGAGGATTTTGCACATCAATCTCTTGCTGAATTCGGTCTTGCAGAGCCATAATGGCTTCATCATAGGCCAGACAGTTAACACCTTCGGAGTCGCTGCCCAGCGGCTCCTGCTTCTGCAGCTGAGGTTCCTTCGCCGCCATCTTTAAACCTGTTATCTAGTTCTTATATCTTAAATTATAACCCATTTTTATAGATCTATACTTTGCCACATGGCTTGTGGCTTACCAGTACTCTTCTATTTTGTTTCTCATGGTGGTGGCTGGCAGAATCTCCTCTGCTCTCCTTTCTTGTCTGTTTAGATTTCCCACCTGCCTCTAAGCTGCCTTGACATAGGCCAAACGACTTTATTTAGAAACTAATTAAATATTAAGTGTATAAGTTTGAAGGACATCATAAGATAGTTTTCTATTGGTAATATGATAGGATAGGAAGTGAATTAGGCACATTTTGGACTCACCAAAATAGAATAGATAATGGAATATTTTCTCTGAATTTGTCAAATGCAAATAGACAAAACATTGTTGATTTATTTATTGCTTATGTATATTGTATATAGTCATTGTACTTATTGTATATAGTTTTCTTATATTACTTATAACTTTTTAATTTTTTTATTTTTATTAGACAAAAAAGAGGAAATGTGGTGATATTTTATTTGTGCTGAAATGTTGTGTTATATTTATTTGTGCTTTGAAAAATAAAGCTTGCCTGAATATCAAGGGGGAAAGACCAGCCATTTTATTTTTTTAATTAATTTATTTATTTTATTATTATGTGTTTTAATTTTATACATCAGCCATGTGTTCCCCTGTCCTCCCCCCTCCCGCCCCAACCCCTACCTTCCCCTCAACCCCTCCCCTCCATTCCCATTGTCCTCCAGGATCAAGGCAACCCTGGGGATTCATTTAAACCTGGTGGATTCAGTACAGGCAGGTCCTGTCACCTCCTTCCAGACTGAGCAAAGTGTCCCTGTGTAAGCCCAAGGTTTCAAACAGCCAGCTCATGCACTAAGTACAGATCCTGGTCCCACAGACTGGGTGCCTCCCAAACAGATCAAGGTATTCAATGGTCTCACTTATCCAGAGGGCCTGATCCAGCTGGGGGCTCCACAGCCTTTGGTTCATAATTCATGTGCTTCCATTCATTTTGCTATTTGTCCCTGTGCTTTTTGCAATCTTGGATTCAACAATTCATGCTCTTGCAGTCCCTCCTCTTTCTCGACAGTTGGACACCTGGAGCTCCACCTGGGACCTGGTTGAGGATCTCTCCATCCACTTCCATCAGTTATTGGATGAGAGTTCCAAGACAACTGTTAGGGTGTTTAGTCATCTGAACACCAGACTAGGTCAGATCAGGCTTTCTCTCGACCATTGCCAGAAGACTACAGAGGATATATCATTGTGGATTTCTGGGGACCTCTCGAGAACTCTGCCTATTCCTGTTCTCATGTGATCTTCATTTATATACTTTCGTATATTGAACCACCCTTGCATCCCTGAGATGAAGCCTACTTGATTATGGTGGATAATTGTTTTGATGTGTTCTTGGAGATTGTTTGCCAGAATTTTTTGAGTATTTTTGCATCAATGTTCATGAGGGAGATTGGTCTGTAGTTCTCTTTCTTTGTTGCATCTTTGTTTGGTTTAGGAATCAGGGTAATTGTACCTTCATAGAAGGAATTTGGTAATATACCTTCTGATTCTATTGTGTAGAACAATTTAACAAGTATTGATATTAAGTGTTCTTTGAAAATCTGGTAGAATTCTGCAGTGAAACCATCAGGACCAGGGCTTTTTTTGGTTGGGAGACTTTTAATGACCGATTCTATTTCCTTAGGGGTTATTGGACTATTTAAATGGTTTATCTGGTCTTGATTTAACTTAGGTATGTGGTACCTAACCAGAAAATTATCCACTTCTTTTAGATTTTCCAGTTTTGTGGAGTAGAGGTTTTTGAAGTATGACCTGATGATTGTCTGGATTTCCTCATTGTCTGTTGTTGTTATGTGTCCCTTTTCATTTCTGATTTTGTTATTTTGAATACTCTCTCTCTGTCTTTTGGTTAGTTTGGATAAGGGCTTGTCTATCTTGTTGATCTTCTCAAAGAACCAACTCTTTGTTTCATTAATCCTTTGTATTGTTCTCTTTATTTCTATTTTATTGATTTCAGCTCTCAATTTGATAATTTCCTGGTGTCTGTTCCTCCTGGGAGACTTTGCTTCTTCCTGTTCAAGGGCTTTCAGGTGTGCTATCAAGTCACTAGTGTGAGATTTTTCCAGCTTCTTTATGTGGGCATTCAGTGCTATGAATTTCCCTCTTAACACTGTTTTCATAGTGTCCCATAAGTTTGGGTATGTGGTGTATTCGTTTTCATTGATCTCTAGAAAGTCTTTAATTTCTTTCTTTATTTCTTCCTTTACCCATTGGTGATTCAGTTGAGCATTATTCAGTTTCCATGAGATTATAGGATTTCTGTAGTTTTTTCTGTTGTTGAAATCTAACTTTAAACCATGGTGGTCTGATAGAACACAGGAGGTTATTCCAATTGTTTTGTATCTGTTGAGATTTGCTTTGTGGCCATGTATGTGGTCGATTTTAGAGAAGGTTTCATGCTGTGCTGAGAAGAAGGTATATTCTTTTTTGTTTGGGTGGAATGTTCTGTAGATATCGATTAAGTCCATTTGAGCCATAACATCAGTTCAGTCCATTATGTCTCTGTTAAGTTTCAATTTGGCTGATCTGTCCAGAGGTGAAAGTGGGGTGTTGAAGTCTCCCACTATTAATGTGTGGGGTTTTATATGTGATTTAAGCTTTAGTAATGTTTCTTTTACATGTATGTGTGCTTTTGTGTTTGGGGCATAAATGTTCAGAATTGAGACTTCATCTTGGTGGATCTTTCCTGTGATGAGTATGTAATGTCCTTCATCATCTCTTTTGATTGATTTTATTTTGAAGTCTATTTTGCTGGATATTAGGATGGCTACTCCAGCTTGCTTCTTAAGACCATTTGATTCGAAAGTCTTTTCCCAGCCTTTTATTTTTAGAAGGTGTCTGTCTTTGAATTTGAGGTGTGTTTCTTGTATGCAGCAGAAAGATGGGTCCTGTTTTTGTATCCATTCTGTTAGTCTGTGTCTTTTTATAGGTGAATTAAGTCCATTGATATTAAGGGATATTAATTACCAGTGATTGTTCGTTCCTGTTGTTATTTTTATTTTTTGGTGGTAGTGTGTGTGTACTTCTCTTCTTTGGGTTTTACTGCTGTGGTGTTATCTATTGCCTGTGTTTTCATAGGTGTATCTGCCTTCCTTAGGTTGGAATTTTCCTTCTAGTGCTTTCTGTAGGGCTGGGTTTGTGGATAAGTATTGTTTAAATCTGGTTTTGTCTTGGAATGTCTTGTTCTCTCCATCTATGATGATTGAAAGTTTTGCTGGTTATATTAGTCTAGTCTGGCATCCATGGTCTCTTAGTGTCTGCATTATATGTGTCCAGGTCCTTCTGGCTTTCAAAGTCTCCACTGAGAAATCGGGTGTTATTCTGATGGGTTTGCCTTTATAAGTCACTTGGCCTTTTTCCTTTGCTGCCCTTAATATTCTTTCTTTATTCTGTACATTTTGTTGTTTAATTATTATGTGGCAAGGGGACTTTTTTGGGGGGTCTTAGTCTGTTCTTTATGGTGGGACACCTTGCTCAGCCTTGATGCATGTAGGATGTGCTTGGTCCTGCCTCAACTTAATGTGCCAAGCTTTGTTGAGTCCCCATGGGAGGTCTTACCCTTTGGAAGGAGCAGATGGGAGTTGGGGGAATGAGAGGAATGATGGGAGGAGGATCGGTGGTTGGTATGTAAAATGAATAAAAAAATTTTTTAAAGTAAGAGCTATTTAGTAATAAGCCTAAGCTATTGGCTGAAAATTTGTAATTAATATAAGCCTCAGTGCATTTAATTCACAGTAGCTGTCAGACAGGAAAACTTGGCCTATAACTGGCCTTTTTAAAACTGAGTCTGTAATGTGTATGAAAGATTATTAGACACATAATTAACATATTTAGCTGTGTGTACCCATTGAGTCAAAGCCACCATATTAGAAGTAGCAGAGGCCATGAGTGTAACAATAGCAGTAAGATCTAATGGAATCAATCCCCCAGTCTGTAGCAGAAAGGGCATTTTTGCCCAATTTTAAAAACTTTTAAATATTTAAACTAGAAGATAAAATATTGTAGAGTAGCTATAGAATCCTACTCCCCTCCTTTATTTTTAAATAACGTGTTAGTTGTCCAGCAAAGATTAAGGAGGATAATATGGAATGCCAGTGAGTTGATGTTAAACCTGAGAATTGCAAGAGAAAGGCAAGTTCTTTAGTTTTGAGCTAAATTTGAAACAAACTTTACTTAAATATAGGCCAAATGATGGGCTGTGGCTGGTACACAATGCGGGTTCCTAGGAAATGGTGACGAGTCACGTTTTGAAGAAGCTTAAGAAGGCAAAACCACAGGCCACTGTATTCCCCAAGATCCTGTAAGGGGCAAGCATATCCTGACATACTTGCTTCCTGTATACCTCCCACCTACATGTCATCAAGCACATCACCTGCCATTGAGTCAAACAAACTTGTTAAGGGGAGTGAAAACATGTGGCTTGTTATCTTCCATAAACAGTAGCTTCAAACAGTCCTGGAAGCTATCTATCCTTGAGCAAGTGGAGCTTACATGTCAACTTTGACCCTTTCACTCCCCTGTTGAGTTGTATCCTGAGTAAAGTACTGGACTCTATGATGGGTACTTGTTTATATTGGGATCTAATAGCCATTAGCATAAGGGTACCCAGACAGGAATCATCACCTAGTTTAGGCACTAATGATGCAACAGCCAACAGTAAACTATCAGAAATAAAAAGGTTAAAGGCTCCACAATGGCTATCATTAGAGTTAATATCTAGGAGGAGCCTTGGAATTAAAATGGGCACCAGTCATTTATTTCATCTCAGATCCCCTTTTTGTTGCAGGGTTTCTTTTGAGTATAAGCAGATGATAACCCCAAATTGTTTGTATAGAAGCAACAATTTTCTCTTAAGGCTATATGATGATTTTTCAATTTACGTAGAGCAGTTGCCCAGGCTACCAGACCCAGTGCTCTCAAGGCCTACAGTCATCAACCAAAAGTCCCACAGACATCAACACAGATCCCAGCTAAGGTAGGACCATGACTATAGACACAGTCCTCAGCTGCATCTTGGGCCCAGATGTCACCATGGCCCTGAGTGGCAGCACAGGCCACTGAGATCAGTATGGTCCAAGTAACAATGTGGCCCTCAAACACCAATGTGTCCTCTGGTGTTGGCCCAGACCCCAGGCATCTGCATGTCCCTTGGTGGTAACACACACCATGGATATCATCACAGACATCATATGAGGTAGGGCCAAGGATCCAGACATGACCCTCTGTGTTAGCACAGGCCCAGATATCACATGAGCCCAGGTGGCAGCATAGGCCACCCACATCACCCTGTTCCTCACCACCTTTCCATTTTCAGTTCCTCTTCTCTCCACAGTGCATGATCCACTCTTCTCCTTCTCTCACATTTCTCTACCACATACCTGTCAATTGCAGTTGCACTCACCACTAGTTTAAATGTGCTAGTGTAGCTCAAGTGTTTCTGGTCCTGCCTGGCTCACAGTCAGGACAAATCTCTCTCACCCACCAGTCCCACAGCCGCTCAGACCCAACCAAGTAAACACCAGAGACTTGTATTGTTTACAAATTATATGGCCATGGCAGGCTTTTTGTTATCTACTTCTTCTACTTAAATTAACCCATTTTATTAATCTATACTTTGCCACGTGGCTTGTGGCTTACCAGTACCTTACATCTCACTTGTCATGGTGGTGGCTGGCAGTGTCTCTCTGCCTCAGCCTTCTACTTCCTAGAATTCTCTTCTCTGCTTGTCCCACCTATACTTCCTGCCTGGATACTGGCCAATCAGTATTTTATTTATTAACCAATCAGAGCAACACATTTGACATACAGAACATCCCACAGCATGCTAGTATTTAAAGTACAACTTCTACTCTACTTTTCCAAAGGTGTTACTTTTCCTTGAGGAAAGGCTTTCTCAAGTTGTCCCCTGACTTCCATCTAGGTGTCATGACCTACACTCACCCACATACCAAGGATGGCATACACCTGCACCTGCAAAAACATCCATACTCCTAATCACCCACAACCACACACACACTCTCTATACATGCATAAGTTAGTGTAAGCTGGAGTTGTGACTAGTGTCAGTAGCTCCACATAAGAGACTTTTACCAACACCTGGACATGCAAGGCCCTGGGACACTCATTCTTCTATACATCCACATGTATCTGAGTCTGTTCAGACATCAGGCCTTGCAGAAAAACCAAGCTAGTTTTTCCTAACAACGTCCCAGCTCTTACAGACTGAAAGACAGACTTGGAAGCCATCTTTAAGTGTAGTTGTGGGCTGACTGCATCCAGAGAGAGAGTAGAGATCCAAGAGGTCAGCGTGTGAAGACTGGGTTCTTGTAGAGGATGTGGTCAGGGAAGATACCCCACCTGTACATTTTCTGGGAGTGTGCATGCATGTGAGGACAGTGAGTGTGGAAACATACAAGGAGAGAGATTTACAGAGAGGAAGTGGCACAGCCAGGTGTACCAAGGTCTTCAAGTCTTTTCCTTACTTCCTCTGAGTGGTAAAGACACTCCTACCCACCTCAGCTGAGTGATGGACCTCAGGTTCTCAGTACACAGGAACCCATGTTTTCACCGAAGACAGGTCTCAATATTGATGAATTTGTCTCTGTTCCATTTTATCCTGCAGGCACTCTGCCAACACTGCCCAGGCCACTAATGAATTAGTTCATCCCAATGTTGTTGAAAGGGATAATTCCATCCTACTTGTTCATAATATGCCAGAGAACATTCTCTGCTTTTTCCAGTACAAAGGGGTAACCATTGACAACAGATATGAAATTGCATGGAACATAATAACCATTAATGAAAATATGCTGGAGCCTGTACACAGTGGTCGAGACACTGTGTACCCCCAATGGATCCCTTCTGCTCTACAATGACACCCAGAAGGACACTGGATTCTATTCTCTATGGACCTAAAATACATGGTTTGAAATTCCAGAAACACATGTGTACCTCCACATATACAGTTAGTGATTCTTTGTGATCTCTGTGTTCTGGTAGGGTTGATTTCCCTTTACACACACAGGACTGTTTGTTGTGGACTGCCTGCCTCTTCTCTACATTCTGTCTCCATGTTGGCATTTGTGCACTTAGTGCAGGACACACATCAGGTAGTCATAGTAAAACAGACCAGAAACTCTCACATGACTCCACCTACTCAGCCCAAGGATGCCAGTCAGCCTCAGAATCTTGTGGTTCTCCCCACAATCAGGGCCTTGATCGAGAACCCCTGGGAGTCAGGTATGGCCTATCTTGGGGATTTTTGGTTTCATCACAGTGAGGTGAGAATCTGGAATCCATGGCTCCAGACCTCTGTTCCAGGCCCAACTCCAGGTGACAATGGAGAGCTTGTCTCTAGTGCTAGAATTTGGCTTCCTATTAGAGCTGACAGAGAACAAGTCTTTACTGACTGTCCAAGACC
Organism: Onychomys torridus; assembly: GCF_903995425.1. NCBI lineage: Eukaryota > Metazoa > Chordata > Mammalia > Rodentia > Cricetidae > Onychomys > Onychomys torridus. The sequence continues at coordinate 39,370 of NW_023413825.1, read as the reverse complement.
CGTAGAGTGTGGACTGCCATGACAGCTGCAGTTAGGTAGGTCATCTAGGCATTGTCTATACCTGAATCTCAGTGGATAGGTTCCAGGGCATAAGCTAACTTTTCTGATAGGCTTAGGAGACTTCATAGGAATGTCAGAGTCCCCGAGGGAAGGGACAGAGGAGACAGGTCTCCAGGCGGCCTTTTGTCCTAGGCCCCTGGGGAGTTCTCTTCTGCAGATAAATAGTAGCAATGATATTGATTTATACAGCACACTGATCCAAAGGACAGGCTATGGCTCATATCTAAGCTTAACTCAGGGACCTAACAGTGACCATGCACTGTACATACTAATGAAAGGGAAAGAGAGATCCAGGAAACATAGTGGTTGAATCAGCATCACACAGGAAATGGGTGACATCTCCAAACCACAAGAAATCTCTCTGTTGTCAGAGCCTCAGTGTCTCCAACCTGGAGGCTTTATTAAGTGTCTGTTGATTCTAGAAGGGCTGGTTGAGACCTCTGAAATATTGGTATTTCCCCCTCTTCTTTTTCTTCAAAGAGCCTTTATCTCTGTCACAGACATTACAGTTACAATACAAAGCTCTGTGGTCCTCACCTGCCTCTCAAGTGATACTGGAATCTTTATCCAGTGGATTTCAACAGCCAGAGTGCAACTCACAGAGAGGATGATGCCATTCCCAATAAAGTGCCAACTCAGAATAGATACAGTCATGAGAGAAGATGCTGGAGAGAATCAGTTGTGAGGTCTCCAACCCATTCATTTTGAAGACCAGTCTCCCAGTCAGGCAGGCTGTAAGGAATGAATGACCTCTCTCTTCTCATACTACAGCAGAGTAGGGGCATTTCTTTATTGATTTTGTACAACAAGGAGAAAAGTTACATGGTGAAAATGATCAATTACTACTCAGGTACAGCCAGAATGGTGACTTGCTCCCATAATCCTGGGATAGGTGTGAAAGCTAGAACAGGCCAGGACATAAGGAGAAACTTGGTTTCTAAAGGGGAAAAGAAAATACAATACAGTAAACATAATTTCAAAGGAGTTAAGAGCTTAGGTAGTTGATCAAAAATATAGCTGATCCTCAGAATTCATGGAAAACAATTTCATGAGCCCAAAGCTCCTGATGTTCTGAGTCCCCAGTTAACATGGCGCTTTGTTTGCATGGAGATAAGTTCATCCTCTCATATGCTCAAATATATTCCATGTATAATTGATTCACATAACACCAATGTTGCCTAGGCACCAGCCATCCATGTGAAATGAGGAAGAGTGACAGGAGAAGCAACTACTCTCTTTCCATGGGTACATAACTGTTACTGTTTACTAAATAGTTTTGATCCACAGTTTGTTTGATCCACAGTTGTAACAAACCATGGCTAAAGGCTGAACTGAACTGTTCTATCCTGAGAGTGGCATTTACAGGTTGACATCTGACAAGATTCCTTTTCCTGTTAATGTCTTTTGACATTATATGGGATTTCCCTCTTTGGTCATTTTGAAGTGTGCAACTAAGTGGCATGAACACATCCATATAGCCGTGTGGCCATCACCATTGTCCAATCTCAATGCATTTTTAAGCTATCCCATTTCCTCCAGCTTATGTAACCCCCACCTATTTCTTTCTCTATGCATGTAACAAAACATGACATCTAATTTAGGTCAATATTAGTTTACAGAAGTACAGCTGGGGTAGGAAGGGGGTTGCTGACTCTTTCCAGAAACTCCTGTAGATTCTTTAGGAATTTCTCCAAATAAGTCCATGTCATCTTAAGACATATTTTAAAGCCAATTGATTGGCCACATTTCATTTCTTTGTCTTGCCTCAGAGTTCTATCTAGGACTTTTAAGGGAATACTGAATAGAAGTGGCCACAGCAGCATCCTGGTGTTGATCTTGGTCTTAGGGGGAAAGCTGTCGGTGTCCCCATTGAGTGTGAGTTGGCTGTATTTTCATGTGTGCTTCTACTGCCCTGGCTTAGAATTCTATCCCTGTAGGCAGTGTTTTTCATTGGGACCACAATTCACTCTGTTCTGCCAGCCACTTCCCAATTAACAACTCAGTAGGAACTCACAAACTTTAGACAAATACCTGTAGAATCTGCATGGGACTGGATCAGGCCCTCTGCATACAGGACATAGTTGTGTAGCTTGGTCTGTTTGCGAGGGCCCCTAGTAGTGGGATCAGGATCTATCCCTGGTGCATGAGCTGATTTTCTAGAGCACATTACCTGTGATGGGATGCCTTGCTCAGCCTTGACGCAGGGGAAGGGGCTTGATCCTGCCTCAACTAAATTTACCAGGCTTTGCTGACTCCCCATCAGAGCCCTTCTGGAGGGGGGGCTAGATGGTGGGTTGTGGGAGGAGGAAGCAGGAGGGGAGTGACAGGAGGAGGAATGGGAGGGGGATCTGTGGTTGATATGTAGAATGAGTGGAAATTTTTCTTTAATAATAATAATAATAATAATAAAGAATTATAAATACTCATTTGATAGCTCAGGCTTGCTACTAACTAGCTCTTACTACTTAAATTAATCCATTTCTATTAATCAATGTGCTACCTCAAGGATAATGGCTCTTACTTCTCCTGTATGTCCTGCTTCTTTTCTGTCTGGATGGCAACTCCTCAGACTCTGTCCTTCTGCTTCCTAGCATTCTCTTTCCCCACAAAACCCTGCCCAACCATTGCCCAATCAGCTTTTTCTTAACAGTGAGAGCAATACATTATTTACCTTGTACAAAGATTGTTCCACAGCACCTCCCTCCCTTGCTAGGTTTCATCCTTAAAAACTTGTTCACTTTAGCTGGGCAGTGGTGATGTTCACCTTTAATCCCAGCACTTGGGAGACAACACACTGTGGCCCAGTCAACATAAATATTACTTATGAGTAACTTTTGCTCAAACATGGCTACAAAATATCCTGTGCTTGCTCATATACATCCATCCAGGTCTATCCTGGAGCCATGTATGACATGAGGGGGACTTCTCTCGTCTGGCCTACCTCATGGATACCACCTGTGATGGAGAAATGTGACATTTCAGGCTCAGGCTGTTTACATATGTGTTTACAGTTGGGAATTTTCAGTATGTGTGACATGCTGGTGTTGGAATACAGGCCATTGTGCTTGGCACAGAAGCACCTGCCTGTTCAATACATTCCTAGCCTGAAGTGGGTGGTATATTTGGAGGTTGACATGTCTCACTGTTACTGAGGCCTTCCAGTCTCTTTGTTGATTTTATGTTTGAATTTGTTCTGTTTACTCCATACACCTATCCTTCTTGTCCTAGTTAGCATTGTGTCAAACTGACATAGCATAAAAGGACCATCATGTGGACCATGCCTCAACTGGGTCATTAATCTAATCAAGTCAGTCTTCATAATTGTTTGTGTGGGATTGTCTTGACTGTCCTGATGGTGGTATGTAGTCCAAAGCAACAATGGGCAGTGCCATCCTTACACAGGTCACCCTGCATCATCTAAGTAAGCTAAATAAGCTTGCACCATAGAGTGGAGTGAAACAGAGAAAGATAAACAGAGAGAAAGAGACAGAGGTAGTAACAGAGAGAGAGAGACAGCAAGCAACTTTCCTCCTCAGTTCCTGTCTTCAGGTTCCTGCCTTGAATGTCTATCCTGACTTAACTCAGTGATGGATTAGACCTCAAGCTGTCAGGCAAGTAAATCCTTTGCTCCTTAGGTTGCTGTTTTCAGAGTGTTTACTGCACAGCACAAGCACAGTTAGAATGCAAGCCTTTAGTTGAGAGCACAAAACACACCTATTTGGGTCATAAATAATATTCTCCTTACCCCTATGCAAAGCCATTATCATTCTTTGGAGAAAGAGATTAGACCAAATGATGACAAGCCAGGTGCATTTACAACCCCTGTTCTGACACCCTCTGCCTTGAGCTCAAGAGAAAATGACAGGACTTACCTTATAAGGTCACTCAGCTTCTTCTTAACCTGCCCATCATCTAGATTTATAATATTTCTGTCTCTGGACCAGAAATTGTAAGGAAATATCACAAACTCTCCCTAGATTCACTCCACAGTACCTGGAGTCATAGTGAGAAGAATGAACTTGTGCCCAAGTTTCTGGCCATTTCATATCATTTGAGTCCTGTGTCCATTCATCCTGTAGCCATAGACACAAGCTGTAGATCTTCTACTGTAATCCAGGGGGTAACATGAAGACACAGAATCAACACTCAGGAAATTATTTCATTGTGTACATATACCACATTTTTGTAACCCATTTGTTGTGTGATATTGTGTTTGTGTTCTGACAAATAAACCTTGCTTGGAATCAGAGGGCAGAGCTAGCCACTGTTTAACCACAGAGGTTTGGAGGACTGTAGAGAGAGGGACAGGAAGTGGTAGGGCAGACCTGAGACAAGATCTTGGCCATTTGGAAAAGGTAAGAAGTCACTGGTGGTTGCTCCTCTGCTTCTCTCATCTCATCTCTGACTCCTGGATTTTACTGAGAGGATTAAATTGATTTACACATCATCTGGTGTCCATATTTGGGGGCACGAATTCATAAAATAGCCACTTGCTAGTGACTTTGCAACCACTGGCACCTGCCTAGAACTGCACATGAGAACTATTTTAAAAAAAAAGTCATGGCACCAGCAGTTGACTTTCCCTTTCTTACCCAAGCCCTCTGAGGAAGTCTCAGATTTTCCTGTTGTAACCTCTCTACAGAAATCTCCACAAGCCCAAAATGCCACAGATGCCTGGGTTCCAAATGCCATCAAAGTTATCCCCTCACCACTGGCCAGCTCTGCCTTCAAGCAACTCTATGCTTTCACTTCATGCCAGTCACACATCATGCTTTCGCATGTTCCCCATGCAGACAGCTGGCCTTTTGGATCCTTTTCCCTCATGAGTTGTGGGATTTCCCTGGACTCCTTCCTCAGACTGTTGACACATGATCCTCAGGCAGCTGTCCTCAGGCAGGGTGTGCACCACCTGTGTTCTCTGCTCAGCAGTGCTACACAGAAGCAGCCAACCTCACACTTCATCAGCAGCAGCAGATTTGGCAATCTAATTGGAAATTCCTAGAGGGAGGAATTAATTTAAAAAGAGAGATTTTTTTTCCCATGTTACACACACAAAACATGTTATGTTGGAGGGAGTTAGGTCTCTGTATGATTACACAATGGATGGTTTAAAAATAGAACAATTAATTGAAGAGATAATCAACTAAACTGGGATTGACATAATGTTAATTATCATTTTGATAATTATTGTTCTATAACTAAAATGTTGATTGATGTGAGTGCCAAAATACAGGCATTAGAAAAAGTTACCAGAGAAAATATTGCCATTTTGACTGATAAGTTTCAAGCCTCATAAAAATGTACTAATTGCTAGGTGGCGGCGGCGGCAGCGCACGCCTTTAATCCCAGCACTCAGGAGGCAGAGCCAGGTGGATCTCTGTGAGATGGTCTATTAAAGTCATTGATTTAAAAGACTGTTTCTTCATTGTACCTTCAGAAGAAAAGGATAGAGACAAAATTGCCTTCATGTGCCTAATTATAATGATTCTCAACCTGTTAAGAGATATCAATAGAAGGTTCTTCTACAAGGAATGTTAAACAGCCCCATTCTGTGTCAATATTTTGTAGGGCAGCCATATAAAATGAATTGTATACAATTTTCTCAATCTGTAATTTACCTTTATATGGATAATATCTTATTAGCTGATTCAACTGTAGATACTTTAGAGAAAATGTTTGAAGAAGTAAAGAAAAATTTCCCCTGTTGAGGATTACAAATTGCTCCTGAAAAAATAGAAAGAGGAGATTTTATTAATTACCTAAGATATAAAATAGGTTTATAAAGAATTCAACTCCAAAAGGTGCAAATCAGGAGAGATCAATTGTGGACTCTTAATGACTTTCCAAAATTGCTGGCAGACATTAACTGTCTACAATCCATAACTGGATTAACAACACAAGAACTAAGTAAAGTGTTTCAAATTTTCCAAGATGACAAGGGCTTAAATTGTCCAAGAAAATTGTCAGCCAAAGGTAAGAGAGAATTGACTTTGATAGAAGAGAAATTAGAGGATGCACATATGATTCATTTGGACCCAGAGCTTGATTGCAATCTGGTTATTTTACCTTCTATGCATTCCCCTACAGGAGTTTTAATGCAGAGAGAAAATATTATCTTATAAAGGATATTTTTGCCACACAAATAGAGTAAAGAATTAAAGACCTATGTAGAGGTTTCTGAGTTGATTCTAAAATGAAAATTGAGACTTAGTCAATTAGCAGTAACATACCCAGCAGAAATTGTAGAACATTTCATTAATACTGAAATTTCTTCTTTATGGGTAGAAAATGAACATTGGAAAAGAGCTTGCAATAAGTTTTGGAGAGATTAACAATAAATATCCCAAAAGCAAGAGAATTCAGTTTATAAAAAGAACTAACAGTGTTATGAAAAGATCCTTCCCCAAATTGTACAGGGACACCAATTTCTGGAGCCTCTACCTTCTATAATGAGGCAAAAAAAATCAGGAAAAGCAAGTTATAAATCAGGAAATTTGAATAAAATGGCTCAAATCTCTTATGATTCTGTTCAAAAGTCAGAATTATTTGCTATTCTCATGGTATTATTAGATTTTCCAGAACTTCTTAATATAGTTACTAACTCTCAACATACAGAAAGTTGTTTTACATTTTGAAACTGGTGAATTCATTCCAGATAATACAGAACTGACTTTGTTATTTATTCAGTTATAATAAATAATCAGAAATAGAAATAATCCCTTCTATATAACACATATCAGATCCTATATGGGTCTAGAGGGCTACCAGACCTTCTAGCACAAGGTAATGATGAATTTGGTCAACTATTGGTAGAAAATGTGTTAGAAACCTCAGAATTTCATTTTTAAAAGCACCATGTCAATAGCAAGGGTTTGAGAAACAATTTTTCCATTACTTGGCAATAAGCCAAGGAAATTATAAGGAAATGTCCTCCATGTTGGGGGTATAACTAAATTCCACTACCTGCAGGAAGTAACCCAAAGGGTATTCAAAGAAATAAAATTTGGCAAATGGACATGTTTCACTTTGCAGAGTTTGTAAATTTAAAGTTTTTGCACCACACCATAGACAAATATTTAGTATTTCAATTGGCAGCCTCTTTGAGTTCTGAAAAGGCTCATTCTGTAACTACTCATTTGCTGTGGGATGTTCTGTATGTCAAATGTGTTGCTCTGATTGGTTAAAATAAATAAAGTGCTAATTGGCCAGTAGCCAGGCAGGAAGGATAGGGTAGGCGGGACAAGGAGGAGGAGAATTGTGGGAAGTGGAAGGCTAGGTAGAGAAACACTGCCAGCCGCCACCATGACTCAAAAGATGTAAGGTACTGGTAAGCCATGAGCCATGTGGCAAAGTATAGATTAATAAAAATGGGTTAATTTAAGATAGAAGTAGATAACAAGAAGCCTGCCATGGCCATACAGTATATAAGTAATATAAGCATCTGAGTGATTATTTTATATGTGGGTTGTGGGACCATGGAGGTTTGGTGGCACCTGGAGAGAAGCTCTCCAACAACACTCATTTGTTAAAAGTTATGGCCATTATAGGGATAACTTTCAAAATCAAGACTGACAATGCTCCAGCGTATGTCTCTAGTAAAATGAAACTGTTTTTGCATATTACAACATAAAAGGTATTATAGGCATACCACACAATCCTCCAGGACAAGCAGTTATAGAAAGATCAAATTTATCCCTGAAAAATATGCTTAATAAACAGAAAGGAGTAATAAAAAAACCCAGCAATAGATTACATAATGCTATATCCTGGCAACTACAACTCTATTGATGCTGGCAATTGCCACTATATTCTGGTTCTGATAATGGTATTACCAGTATGATTCTCTCAATGAAATGGTCACAGCCTCAGTCTTGCCATGGTCACTCCAACTTGAACCTGATTAATACCTTGACCAGTCATAACATTGCCCATGTCAATTCTTACTTAATTTAAGTAAAACATTTAATTGTGGCTGGCTTACAGTTTCAGAGGTTTAGTACATTATAATCACAGTAGGACATGGTGCTGAAGAAGGAGCTGAGAGTTCTACATCTTGATCTGTAGGCAGCAGAAGAAAACTGTGAACCACAATAGACATACTTGAGCATGTAAGTCCACAAAGCCTGCCCTAACAGGGACACACTTTCTACAACAAGGCCACACTTACTCTATCAAGGCCACAACTCCTAATATCACCACATCCTGTGGTCCAGGCATTCAAACACATGAGTCTATGTAGGCCATAGGTATTCAAACCACCACACCTTAGCACAGTAAGTAAGCAGGTGTACTTACATCATGGGAGATATAGAGGCTTCAGACAGAACAATTGCTTTGTTCCTGACCAGCAATACCCTGCCTCACACAGGTAAGGACCATGCAGAGATATTTCATGAAATACCAGTGGTTGTTTTCTTTTATTTTTCTTTTTGTGTATGGCATTTTTGGCTACATGTATATCTATGACCCCAAGCAAATCTGGTGCCCACAGAAGTCAGAAGGACATTGGATCCCCTGGATATTGGAGTGATAGTTGGTTATCTGCCATATGTGTGGTAGGAACTTAACTTTGGCCCTCAATGATAGAAATCAGTGCTGTAACCACTGAGCCATTTCAGGTGGACGCTTTGTGAGGCAGATCTGACTGGTAGAAAGTAGAGAACAAGAACTTGCAAGGACTCTGTCTGAAAGGGACAGTTGTGTTTGGTAGATCTTGGCTATGGATTTGGGATGTTAACTTCTTCCATATGTGACCATTGTTAGTAATACCCAGTATCTAAGGCCAGTCACTACAAAAGTTATTTCTATAAAGAGCACAATATATGGTAAGATGAGAGGCAGACGCTTAAATGGATTTACTCACTAGCTTCTTCAGCAGAAAGTCCATATACTACATATGTCCTTCTACTGGAAGGGACAAATTTAAGCCCTGTCTTTTACCTTCCAGATATAGAGATAGCAACATACAAGAAAACCCATAATGTCCTGTCCACTAGATGGGTTCGGGAGACCTGAAATTCTGCAGCAATTCTCCAGAGGCAGATGGCTTGGTTCTAGAGTCAAATCTATCTATGCATTTGTTTTCATTTCCTACACCAGACACCCCCTCAAGATGCCGATGACAAAGATTAAATTCTCTAAGAAACAGCTCCTCATGATCCACAGACATCAGAGAAGGGCTCCAGGATGGAGACACTCTATATGTACCTGTAGACAGATTGCTTATGCTTCCCATCTTCCATCCATGACTTGTGTGGGCCTAATTTGATGACAAAGTTTTCTGCGTCTTGATATCCCAGTGATATCACATATGGAAATAAATATTGTCATAGCAATAGGGTAGGCTAAATGTGACCAAGGATTTGACATTTGGGACAAGACATCTGTTTATATCAGCTATGATTGTTACTCTTTACCTGCAGAAAGAGTTCACTAGACTTAATTGCTGAGGACGTTCAGTCATCAGGAGGACCTATATCCTCTGTCCCTCCACTTGAGGACACTGATATGCCTGTGAAGTCACATAAACCCATCAGAAATGTTGGCTAAGGGCCTTGGCACCTGGGCAGCTGTGCTCTCTATGCTAGATTCAAAATGACTTGCCCAAGTGACATAGCTTAACTGTAGGTCTCTTGGCAACACTGGCTGGTTCCATGAGCTAGAAGATTCAGACAGCTGACAAATCATTCTTCTCTGTTAGCTGTAATAGGTCATATTCCAAGCCTGTCCACATTCCCCAGCTCACATGGAGTCAGGATTCTGGGACAATGATCTTGAACCAGAACATCCTGGTGATGGGTCGCCCCTCTAATAAGATTCCATAGTTCCCTCATCTGGCTACATTTATGGTTAGATCCACAAAATCTGAACTTGCTCTGATTCTTTGGCTGAGTTACGTCACCACAAACACTGTTTTCAGCAGGGTGAATTCAGATAATAGATTGACATTGCAATTGGTCTACACTGGGTGTACCTGCACTAACTGCTTAAACCCTACCATGGGCTAAAAATAAAACGAAATGAAATAAAAAAAATTTTAAAAATCATGTGCTGGGCAGTGGTGGCACATGCCTGTAATCCCAGCACTCGGAAGGCAGGGGCAGGTGGATCTCTTTGATTTCAAGACCAGCCTGGTCTACAGAGTGAGATCCAGGACAGGCTCCAAAGCTACAAAGAAACCCTGTCTCGAAAAAAAAATCATGTGTCCATCAGGATGTTGTTGGAAAGAGCAAAGATCCATTAGTGATCAATGTGTCTGCCACTGTGTGCAAACCCCAGTAATCTTTGATTGATGGCTATTACAGCTGCACATATCCATAAATTTCAAACATATTTCCCCTTTTATTCAGTAAAACTTTCTTTGTACTGATAAAAATTTAAAAGTTTTTACTTTTTGTTTTTACTGTTATTCCCTGGCAGACTGAGAGCAAATAGAATGTCAGGCAGTGGTGGTGTGTGCCTTTAATACCAGCACTCAGGAGGCAGAGGTAAATGGATCGCTGAATTTGAGGCCAGCCTGGCCTATAGAATGAGGTCCAGGAGAGCAAGGACTATTTGTAGAAACCTTGACTTGAAAAACCAAAAAAGGAAAAATGAACTAATAGACTATTCTCACCTTCAGCTGCATCATGCAACCATGATACTATAGTAATTTAAGCAGTGTGGGGAGGGTACCAGCAGGTTGAAAATAAGGCTAGAAGCTGGAGGAAAGGAAGGATTCTTAATTAAGAGCACTGGCTGCTCTTTCAGAGAACATGAGTTCAATTCCCAACACATACAGGGCAGCTCACCATAACAACTAACTACAATTCTAGGGAACCCAATGCCTCTACTGGACTCTGCATGCATTGCATGCAGGTGGTACACAGACACACAGGTAGAAAAACCACTTATGTACATCAGTAAATCTTGTAAAAAAAAAAAAAACAACAATCTTTAAAAAACAAAAACTGAGGCTAGAGAGAAAAGACAGTATTCTTGGTCTCTTTGCATTTTATGGAATGCTGGGTCTATGCTCTAAGCAGGTGTGTTCATCCCTTAGCTTCAGTGTGAGTGACTGGGTGGTTCTACAGAATTTGATGGAAAGAAGCAATGTGTTGTGATCATTTTCAGTTAGTGCTCCCAAACATGTCATTCACCCTGTAAGTAACTGTGTTCTCAGGTTTCTGAATGGTTCAACCCAATTGCTTTTAGGTGTGCTCACAATTAAGAGTATTTTGTGCGTTGGGGATGCCTTCTCTCTTTGCTACCTCTAGAATCCCTGGGCCATCTCTTTCTCATTTTATCTTTATGAGATTTATTTTATTTTATATATGCAAATGATTCTGTACAAACTGTGCAGGACTCTTCTCAAGTCAGGGCACTTTGTGGAATCCCCTGGAGCTGGAGTTACAGAAGGTTGGTTGTGAACCCACCAAACATTGGTGCTGGGAACTGGACTCAGGCCCTCTAGAAAAGCAACAGGTGTACTTAACCATTGAGCCATCTTCCCAGCCCTCTTTTGTCAATTTCTTTCTCTGTGTCTGAGAAAATCCTACTGTACAGTTATGCACATTAGAAGACATGAGGGAGTTGAGTCTGTCCCTGAACCACGTGGAACATGAGGATTTACACAGCATGTCAGCCTTAGCAGCAAGTGCCTTCACCCACTGAGCAATCTGTCTGGCCCAACCTGGTAGGATTTTCACTTGGAGACTCACCCTGTCATAGTTGGAAACTTCAGTCATCAAAATATAATGGCCAATGGCATTTCCCCTCCATCTCTTAACATTTCCTGATCACCAAGAGCCTCCTCCTGCTGAACCACTGTCCCCCTCTGTCTTCTCTAGGTACTAAGCAAGCACAAACACTGAGTCCCCTCTCAAGCTCTTATCTTGGGAAATTCTAGCTATTCTCTGAGTCCCTCTTATCCACTGTCAATGCATGGTCACCTCACCTTTGGGTCAGAACACAGGTCTTCATCTTTAGGCCAGATTCCCATGGCCTCGATCAGGCCACATCTCCTGCAGCTCACTCTAGAAGAGTGTAGGAACTGTCTGTGCTGTGACCTGATGACTCAGTTTACAATACTGGGCTCCTCCATGCTCCTTGTCACTTACACTACATTGAACCCCTGGGGATCAGCAGAAGACTGCTCAATAATGTTGCCTAGAAATGGAGGGTGATCATAGAAAAGGCTCCTCAACTTCCCTCCATGATCAGTCTCTTGGTAACTATTTCTCATTCTCTTATTCTCCCTAGCCCTCTCTTATTTTCAAAGCTTTTAAAAGTACTTTTTTAGAATTTTCTACACGCATATTGTGTTTACATTACATCCTTTTCACCCTACTCTCTCTTACTGTACCACCTCTTAGGATTTCTACTGCCTCTCAACTTCATGGTCTTTTCTTTAATTATTATTATTACATATATATTTACGCATAAGTTAGTAAATATATAAATACAATCTGCTGGGTCCATTTAGTGTTGCCCATATATATGTGTGTTTATGGTTGATCATGTGGGATTAGATCACTTATCCAGGGCTCATCTCTGAAGAACACTGAATCCCCCTCTCTCAGAACTCATTAATCACCTGGAACTCTTTATGTAGGAGGGGAGTCTATCGAGATTTCCCCATGTATCCTGCCATGTCAATTGGTGTTGTCATTTTTCTTGGGTGTATCTTCCCTGTACTGCATAGAAGACATAATCTAACAGTAGACATCCTGGTTTCTGCCTCTTACAGTATTTCCAATGCTCTTCTGTGATGTGCCTCAAACCTCAAACAAGTGGGTTATGTTATAGACTATCGGGTAGGGCTGGACACCACACAGTGTGTGTCTTAGTTAGGGGTTTATTGCTGTAAAGAGACACCAAGGCCATGGCAACTCTTATTAAGGAAAACATTTAATCAGGCTTGCATACAATTTCAAAGATTTAGTCCATTATCATCATGGTAAAAACCATGGGGACATGCAGACAGGCATACTACTGGAGAAGGAGCTGAGAGTTCCACATCTTGATCCTTAGGCAGCAAAAGAATACTGTGTACCACAGTGGGAGAACTTGACATATGAGACTTCAAAGCCCACCTCCAAGTGACAAAATTCCTCCCACAAGGCCACACCTCCTAGTAGTGCAACTCCCTAAGGGCCAAGGATTCTCACATGTGACTCTGTGGGGGACATTCCTATACATATGACTAAGAATTCATTGTTTGTTGCATTTGGATTAGTTTTAGATTTCTTTGGATTCGTTTTGGATTTCTTTGGTGGGCTCTCTCTGTGCCAAAAAGAGCATGTAGGGTGAGTGCTACATTTGTCCCTGGGAATAAGGATGTATATTTAGAATGAACCTAGAAATTAAATGGGTTAAGAAAAGTGGCCATTATAGGTTCCCCTCTAGGATCAATAAAATCACTATCAGAAGAAAACAGGAGGGGAAGGTAGAATGGAAGGGGAGAGGACTTGGAGAAGTGACTGGAATGGTGGTGGCATTGGGGAGCCATGTGGAAACCTACTGCAGTGGAAACTCCCTGGAATCCATAAGAACGACCCTAGTGAGTAAACACACCTAGCAGTGAGGGATGGATAGCATGAAGCAGTCATCTTCTATAACCACAGAAGATTTTAGCAGTGGGACTGGGACAACAAAGCCTTTGACCTACAATCTGTCTTTCTTGTAAGGTGTCCTGGGGTAATGGTGGAACAGAACTTGTGACAGTGGCCAACCAATGACAGGTCCAAATTAAAGCCCATGCCATAATAGGGAGACTAGACCTGACACTGCCTGGATGGCCAGGAACCAGAGGCTGATCAGCCCAGAAATTCAAGATACAACCAAACATGACTGGGAAAACATTTCAATGAAATGATTACTAATGATATTCATAAGTGTCCAGCCTAATAGTCATCAGAGAGACATCATCAAGCAACTGATGGGAGCAGATGCAGAGACACACAGCCAATATTCCACAGAGTATGGGAAGGAAGGATTGTAGAAAGCAGAGGAGGCAAGAACACCATGAAAACATGGAACACAGAGTCAATTCAGCAGGGCTTATAGAGTATCTCAGAGACTAAAGAGATAATCACAGACCCTGTAGGGGTTTAAGCTGGGGCCTCTGCATGTAAGTTATGGGTACTTTCCTGGACCTCTTAACAGTGGAAGTGGGGTCATCTCTGACTCTTTGCCCTTTGGACCCTTTTCTTCCTACTGGGTTGCATCTCCCAGCTCTGATGTGAGGGATTGTGGCAAGTCTAATATAACTTGTTATGCTGTGTTCTGTTAGATACATCAGGGAGGACTGATCTTTTTTTTGAAGGGAAGCAGAAAAGGAGTGGATCTGGGCTAGAGGGGAAGTGGGATTTAAGGAGAAGTGGGGGGAGGGGAAACTGTGGTCAGGATGTAATAGATGAGAGGAGAATAAAAAAGGAAAGAAATACATATTAACAGGCAAACACTCATGTGCAAGGACCCACTGTGAATGCCACTCTCAGGATGAAAACAGTATGATCTGCGCTTACATGAAGGATTTTACATCTCTGTGTTAGACAAACTGTGGATCAAACTGTTTAGAAACCATCTATGTCCACAGTGAATCATGGGCAGACCCTTCTCCTGTCACTCTTCCTTATTTCCCATGGGTGACTGGTGTGCAGGCAGCATTAAGCCTAGGTGAATTAGTTAAACAGGGATGTATTTGAGCATATGAGAGCATGTTTTTCTCTATGCAAACAATGCACCATTGTGACAGCAGTCTCCAAAAGTTTGAGGGTTCGTAAAATTGCTTCCCATAAATTCTGAGGTATCGCTGTGTATTTCAACCACAACCTAAGCTCTTGAGGCCTTTGAATTTTTATATACCATATTGATGTCTTTATTTTCCTTTTTAAACAACCTCACTTTAAATCCTGGCCTTCCATTGTACATACACTTATCTCAGGATTTTAGCCATGAGTCACCATGATGGCTAGTCCAGAGTAGTAACTAATCATTTTCATCACATGATTTTTCTCCATGTTATACTCCATTGATAAAGAAATGATACCACTCTGCTGTAGGATGAGAGAAGAGGTCACTAATACATCATGGCCAGAAGACTGGAAGACTGGTCTTCAAACTGAATCGGTTGGAGATCTGACACTTATACTCTCCAAAATCCTCACTCCTGACAGGATCTATTCTGAGTCCACACTTTGTTGGGGACAGAGTCATCCTCTCTGTGAGCTGCAGATTCTGGTTATTGAAGATCCAACGGATGGAGATATCAGTGTCGGGTGAAATGCAGGTGAAGATCACAGATGTGCCTCCTGTGACTGTGGTATCAGTGATTCGCACAAAGGGCTGTGTCACATACTCTATAAAGAAACAGAGGAAGGTACCAAATGACAGTAGTCCCAAGAGATCTATCAGGCCCTCTTCATACTTTATAAATCTTCCAGAGGGGAGAATTTGGAGCTGTGTCTATAAACATTTCTTCTACTTTAGATCTGCCCCCCAGGGACTGTGTGGCCCTAATTCAGGCACTGTTTCCTGTGTCTCAGGTTCCCTGTAATAGGACACACAGTGCATGATCATGGCTGTGTCCATGAGTTAAGCTTAGTTATGAACAGTGGTCTGAACTTGGGGTGGGGAGCGGCTCACATCAGCAGCATCTGTTACTATTCACCTGCAGAAGAGAATTCCCTAGGCTGGACCCCTGAGATGAAGAAGGAATGTGGATTATCTGCTGCCTCTGTTTCTTCCCTTGGTGCCTTGACCTTCCTGTGAAGTCTCATAAACCCATCAAAACAATAGGCTAATGGCCCAGACACCTGTCCACTGAGCCTCAGGAGAAGGAGATACAGAGGTGACCTACCTAACTGCAGCTGTCACAGCAGTACACAGCTGGTTCTACACTCTATGGGATAGTCAGTGTCATGACTTGTACAGTCAGCAAAGCCTTGTTCCCTGTCAGCTCTCACAGGATATCTATAGAAACAGTTAGAAAAACCTCCCCAGTGTCACCTTGAGTCCATCCAAGAGCAAAGCTTTGGATTCAGGGCTTCCTTGTGCTCTCTGTGAGGACCTCATGGCTTCCTCAGCCAGGGACTACCTGACTGCCACAGAGTCTTTCTGGGGATATGTGCATGGCGAGAGCTCCAAGTGTCTGGGCTGCAGCTGATACCCTGGGATTGAGTTTACCCAGCACAGATCCTCCTCTCTGCACATAAAGACAGGTGAGGAGTTCTGATTTATTACAGTTTGTCTACCCCATTTGTGCCCTTCAGTAAGAGCTGAAACCCCAGTGTGGTTCACAATGCAGTGGGGGATAGAGCAAGCACAGCCCAATCCTGAGAGTTTAGTGTATGAAGTAGGATAAGCCACCCCCCAGCCAGTGGAAACTGTAATCACTTACTCTTTACGTGAAATTCCATGTATGCTTTTTCAATACTGAAATCTTTGTTTAAAACTTCTAGTGTGTACATTCCTGCATCTTTCTCATTGACATCCTGGAGCATCAAGGATCCATTATTGTACACCGTCCTTCTTCTTCTGTGTGCAGGCCCCCAGGAGAAGGAATTGATGGTTCTGCTATATTCTACAATTTTAAGGACTGGAGTGCTAAACTTTGATTTGTACCAAACAAAGGTGAGTAGATCTTCTGGAAGATTATGAACTTGGAGAAGTACATCTTCCCCTTCAGCAGGATACTGAGGCACCAGTTGGATCATGAGTTGAGAAGAAGTAGAAGGGTTACAGAACAGAGAAAGAGAAGCTGGGAGGGAAAAACAGGAAAAAAAACACATCACATGGGGATCATTGTGCTTGTTGAAAAGATGATGACCTCCATCCTGAACAGATGGATTCATTACTCAGCCTAGAGGTACAAGAGGTACAAGTGTGTGTGTGTGTGTGTGTGTGTGTGTGTGTGTGTGTGTGTCCCACTTAATGAAGAGCAAAAACATGACCTCCTCCTTTCCAACAGTGCCCCTGATAGTGTCATGTCCAATGCATGGAATTGTCCCCTTGGGTGTCTACATGGCTGCTCCCTCACTGCCCTAGGTCAGACACTGCACACACTCATGCACAGTGGGGTTTGAGATGATGCCTCCCCTGAACTCAACAGGCCTGGAACTTTCACTTTCTAGGTTTTCTTCCTTCAGTTTCCTTTGAGGTAACACTCAACCTCTGACTTCACCTAATAGATACACTTGCTGCTCTGTCAAGTATCCCTTCGGTCTGGAGCAGTGTGGGGGCTGGGAGCAGTCTCACCTTCAAGGCAGGCTCAGGTCTTTAAAAGGCTTGGGTAATAGGCTGGCTGGTTTTATGACAACTTCACACAAGCTACTGTCATTTTGCAAGACAAGGCCTCAGTTGTAAAAACCACTACCAGATTGGCCTGTCAGCAAGAATAAAGTTTACATTTATTTTAAATTAGAGATTCATGCAAAAGGATTCAGATCAATGCAGGCAGTTCAAGCCCTGGGCTAGGAGTCCTGGGTGATGTAAGAGAGCTGGTTGAGCAAGTATGAAGAACAAACCAATAGAAAGCACTCCTTTGTGGGCTCTATACCAGTTCCTGGATTTTATTTATGACACTTTCAATTTGGAGCTATTAAATATCCCAGGTTGATATGTTCTTAAATCACTGTTCCCTATTATCTTTGAGAGACCGTAAGTGTAGAACACTAGAAAATGCTCCCCTGCATCACTTTAGTCCAGCCTTGGAAAGATGACAGGATTCAGGGCTCCCTGGTCTAGAGCCCCAAGAGCCTGGGCTGACTCTGACATCTTAGGCTGAGTTACTTTCCATCAAGGTCTTCCCTGATGCAGGTGGAGTCAGAAGATGGAAACTGATCTATGCACATTTGTCTCTACCAGTGTGTTCTGCACTAAGTGCTCAAACCTCCCTATGGGGACACAGGGCAGAGGGAAGGGAGGCCAGGCCAGCCATGACAGTCCTGTGTGTCTAAGCCCCACCCAGCGCTGAACAGTCACAGAGAGTCACTTACTGTCCACCTGGAGTTGCACTTGTATTTCTTCATTTCCCATATATGTTCTCTGAATTTGTAGGATGTACAATCCACGGTCTTTCTGAGTGACACTGTGAAGCAACAGGGATCCATCTCTGTGCAATGTCTCCCTGCCAGTGTATGCAGGCCCCCACACAGTTGAGTTCCTGTCTGATATAAAGTGAGTAGCCACAACGTTCTTGAACTCAGTCGTTCCTTTGAACCAGACAAAGCCTACAATGTTCTCCGGGGGGTTGTGAATGCGTAGAAGAACGCTTCCCCCTTCAGCAACACTGGGTGGCACTAATTCAATGCTGGACTGGGCAGAGGTAGCAAAGCGCCCACACTTCCAAAGGAAAGCTAGAAGGGAAGAGAAAGATCCATCTTAATTGAGACTTTTGTATTTGACTTATGAGGCCCTGTGTCCTGAGCAGCTGTGTCCATTGCTCAGCCTAGGATTGTGGGTAAGTGTCTTCCTGTCCTACTTGGTGGAGGTCAGCACCTGACCTTCATGTTCTCAGTGTCCACACACACTTGGCATTTCCACTACGTGACTCTCTCTCTTCAGTTGTCAACACTGACCCGGCTTACAGCCATCTGATCCCTGCTCACATTTACTGTGGAGTGGTGCTGGGATGATGCCTGCCTGACCTCTTCCCCTACAGACACTGTGTCTTCACTCTATGACTTGGCTGTTTTTCTGTTCCTCTCGGGGTTGCAGCCAACACCTGAATTCTCCTTCTAGCTTTCTTTACCTCAAGTCCACTCAAACTGTGACATCATAAGAGCCATGAGTTGTCTTGTATTTTTTTTTAATTGTGCCTAGGAAAGGCTCAGATACATGTGGAGACTGACTGACTGAATGATGTCCCAGAACCCTGTATGCCCATGCATTGAAGAAACTCATAGGCTTGGGGGATATAATATTCACTCATTCTATTTGCTTTGATTTTTTACACTTGTTTACATATTATACTTGTGTGTGAGTAGTGTAAGGGTTTGTCTAGTGTGTGGGGTGGGTATAGGACATAGTACTTAAGTGGAGGTCAGAGGGCTTCTGTTCATTGGTCTCAGCTAGCCAGACAATGAAGCAAATGCCTATATCCATTGGACCACATCAGTGATCCACACCAGCTTGATTTTTATTTGGGCCCCAAGCTGAGAGCATCAGTCTTCAGAATATTGTGGTCATGCTTATTAACTTCATGCAAGAATAACGTCTCCTCACCATTACTGGTTAATATTCAATGAGAACATTCTAATGCTGAGCCTCTCTCCTACTCTGTATCTTCTCCCCTACAAACACTGAGTCTCCACTCAGGAGACTCCAGAGAATATGCCAGTCCTTTCCTCTCACACTGTCAACTCCTGGTCTTCTCATCTGTGAGCAGAAGCTCCTGAGATGTGGTGCATCCTTTGCACAGGAGTACAGAGGATACTCCATTGTCTCAGTAGGCTGATCTGTCATCCTTCTGAGGTTCTTCAGCTCCATCACAGCTCCCAAACTCTGCTGTCTTTGTCCCATCTGAGCTGAGCCTCTTCCCAGAAAGGAGCACCTCCCAGAGTCCCATGGGCTGAGGGTGGGTCTGTGTTCAAAACACTGTTCAGCCCCTCTAGTCAGCACTGCCCCAAGTTCCTTTCCCATTTCTTTCTTTATGTTTCTGTCTCTAGAACACGGAGTAGAGTCAAGGGTAATGACAATCCCTGTGACATGAAATAATAGCATCTGACCCTGGAACTGCACTCTGATGTGTCCTGGCCTAGGTTTGTCAGCATCAAAAAGGGACAATCTGAACAACTGTGTGACAAAGAAACCCAGCTGGGCACCCAGTCTGCCCTGTATTCTCAATGCTCTGGAGACATGGGATTTACTCCCAGCAGGAAGGTGACAAAACTGCCTGTGAGGCTCCAGAGTGATGTGGGGGGGGGCGGGAGGGAGAACAGATATATTCTCACTGGAGTCTCCATCAGACTGGGTTCTGACTGAGGTCAAAGGCCCAGATGTGACAGGAGTCTCACACCTCCAGTGTGTGGGGGGAGGTGACCTGATTCCCGGAAAAAGGCTGTGAGCTCCTTCAGCCTGTGTAAGATTTTCAAGACCATGCTCTCACTTTTCCTCTTTGATGAGCTGTGTAATGGGTCTGCCCATGTGCTCTGTAGTTTTTCTGGGATGCCTTGAACCTATATTTAGTTCATTCTCCTTGGCTAGCCTACATTTCATAAGGTGGGAAACAGAACATGATCTCCTGGCAGTGTAGCAGACACATTAAGCAGCCTGTCTGGGGATGCTGGGACCATGATTTCCAGGTCTGTAAAAACAGGGGTGGAACCAGGCTACTAGGTAAGATCCTGGTTCAGGTAAACACTTTTCCACCGGTTCATTGTGTCCTGATAACATCCCTGGTGTTCACCCGGGGAAATATGGCTCATGTCTGGGAAGCTGTCAGATCAGCACAGCCTATAGCCATTTGCCTGCAGAAAAAAAAATCCCCAAACTGGGCCCAGAGATAAGCACTTGTCAGTAGAACCTGTGTCCTCGGTCCCTCTCCTTGGGACAATGACCATCATGTGAAATATCATATGTCCAACAGGACAGTTAGTCAATGGCCTGGACACCTGTTGAGTTATGCTCCCCTGCTGACTCTCTGAAGAAGATTGTCCAAGGGATGGAGCCCAACCAAGGTTTCATGACAGTGCAGTCTGGTACCACACATCACAAGACTTTCATTACTAGGGACCACAGTTTCCTGCCATCAAGAAGTCAAAATCCAGCACTTATAAAATACTTCTCGTGGACACCTAGAGTTGAGTCTCAAACAGAGGTCTGCAGGCAGGGCATCCTGGTACTCACATCTCTGTGAGTATCTCATGTTTACCTCAATCACAGTCTTTCTCAAGGAAACACTCCTGGTAAGAATCTCAAGAGTTAGACAGAGGCAGATGTCCTTGGCTGAATTACCCACCATCCATCCACCTGTGTGCAAGGTAAACTCAAATGAAAGATTCTGATCCATACCATTATTCTACACCATATGTATCCTGCACTGAATGTTCAAACCCAACTGGGGCACAATGCATAGGTATCAAGAGTCATGATAGTATACAGCAGGTGATAACCAGTGTTCATATGTCAACCCACCAAACTCTTTGATGGGAAGCCCCACCTGACAAAGCCATGAGGTTAGTGACTATAAATGACCAGTTGTTCCTTGTCTCTGTTTCTCTCATGTGCCACTTCATTTCTTCACTAAGAACTGCATTCCTTCCTTAAGAACAGCTATGATATCTCCTCATTTAACATGCATTTACATGTAATGTGTACATGTAGTAACATGATTACATCTCAATGTTATGGGCAAGGTAGGCACAAACCACTCTCCTGTATATGTCCAGTGAAAAAGTCACAGTGCTCACAGAGTTCACACTGAATCACTTACCATGCACTTGGAGGTAAATGGATGTTGTTGATATGAGTTTTGCACGTCTATTAAAGGTTCGTAGAGTATAGTATCCTGTGTCCTTCTGGGTGACATTTTCAAGCAACAGAGATCCATTGTGATATATTGCCTCTCTACCACTGTGCACAGGCCCTGTCACACTTAAATTCTTGTGCAGTGTATATATTGCAATTCCATGTTTCATACTTCTTAGTCCTTTGAACCAGGCTAAGGCCGTAATATTTTCTGGCAGATCACGGACAAGGAAAAGGACATTTTCTCCTTCAGTCACTTGGGGTGGCAGTGATTCAATAGTCACATCCGCAGTGGTGGACAGGTGCCAGAAGGTTAACAGGGAGGCTAGAAGGGAATTGGGAAAAACCACTTAGGTTAAACGACTGTGATCATCACTCAGCTTAGATGTGTGAGTAGAGGTGTGCCCTCCCTCCTTTGCAGACATGAGAAACATGGCTTCCATTGACTCAGAGTGTCTGAGTGTGTCAATAACTCTCTTAGGAATTCTCTGCTCAGGTTTCTGCCTGGTTCCCCTCTTGGTATCCATATCCTCCTTATAGAAAGTATTTGGAGTAAGGAGCAATGCCTCTCTGAACTCCTCCTCTGAAAAGTCCTCATTTCTGATTATTTTTCTTTCTTCCTTCTATGATTATAGTCAACCCATGATTTCCTCTTTTGGATATACTGACATCAGTTCCGCTAGAAGCAAGGCTTTTTGTTTGTGTGTTTGTTTTTGTTTTGGGGTTTTGGTTTTGGTTTTAGTTTTGTTTGAGACAGGATTTTTCTGTGTGTCCTTGACTGTCCTGGAACTTTCTCTGTAGACCAGACTTGTCATGAACTCACAGAGATCACCTGACTCTGTCTCCCAAGTATTGAGATTAAAGGCCACTGCTGGGCAGAACCAGGGATTTGTAAGGGCAGGATTAGTCTGACCTTTTTGGAAGGTTCCGTTTCTGAAAAAGACTCAGACACAAATGGATAAAGGGAAAAAAGGAAGGGAGAAGGAATGTGTCTCCATGGATTTATCTTCATATTCCTAGGTTTGGATCTTATGACAATAATTATATTCAAATGTGAAATGAATGACTTGAGATTTACTTATGTAAATATATGTGTGTATTTGTGAAGGCTGCTGTCTTCTTGTGCACATATAAAGATGTTTTCCACAAATATGTGTGGAGGCACATGTGTGAGAGTGTGCATGCCACAGCACCTATGTGGAGGGTAGAGTAGAGCCTGCAGGAGTCTGTTCTCTTTCTACTGTGTAGGAGCTGAGGGCTGATTTCAGGTTGTCATAACTTCACACACTGAGACATCTCACTAGCCCTCTCCTGTTTGATTTCTACTTGGAGGGTTGCACTGTCATGGTTGGGAACAGCTGTCTTCAGAACATTGCAGCCAATGTAACTCACTGTGACTATGAAGTGTTTGAGCCTTTTCCCTTACCATCATCACCTGCTGTTCTCTGAGAGCTTCAGGCTGCTGAGCCTCTGTCCCTCACTGTACCTTCTGCCCCATGACTGCAAACAGAAACCTCAAGTCTCCTCTTAAGATCCTGTCCCCTTTAGGATACTCCAGCCTGCCCCTGAGTTCCCCTCCCCACAAAGTAAGAGAGTGAGTTCCGTTACCTGTGAACAGTAGCCCCTGCCATGGGGTACACCCCTTCCAGAGAAGCACAGAGGACTCTTCCATCAATATCTTACTTGTTGTCCTCCTTCTGAGGAGAAGAGATTCAGCTCCAACATAGAACTCAGGCTCTGCTGTTCTTCCTCCTTCTGGGTTGAGATTTTTCTCAGACAGGAGCACTTCCCAGAATCCAATGGGCAGCGAGTGGTGGGGTTTGAGTCCAAACACAGCTCAGTCCCTTCCACTCTCAGTGCTGTCCCACATCCCTCTCAACTTCCCTTTATGTTTCTCCTCCAAGCAACACATTGAGCAACAAGGCTGATAAGCATCCCCATGCCCTCAGAGAACAACGGCTCATCCCAGGGCTGACATCTGCTGTGTCCGTGTCTGTGCCGGTCAGCACCAAAGAGTGAGCTTCATCATACCTGTGTGTTCTTGTCACACAGAGACCCAGCTGAGCCCAGACTCTACCCTACATTCTCAGTGCTCTTGGAAAGTGGAATTTACCCCCAATAAGGTGACAGAAATGTCTCTGAGGGCTGGAAAGAGACCAGCTGAGTTATGACTAGGTATGAAGATCAGTCCTTTATCACTATTGTCACCAGTGAAATTAAAGATACAGGCGAGAGGTCCAGGAGCAGTTGTGTGAGGAGTTTCATGTCCTCAGTGTTGGGGTAGAGGTGACCTGTGTGTCCTTGAAAGAACTGAAGGCTCCTTCTTTCTATGGAGGGTTTCAAGGCAACATTCTAGCATTATGTGTTGGCTGAGCCCATGTCCTTTCTGGTCTTCATGGGTCACGTTTGCCCTTTCATAGGTGATTCCCTGGTGGTCATCCTGCCTTCCCCTATGAGAGATGCCAAGAGAGAGGACACTGTCATGGTCCCCATGCAAAAAGGTGTTCTCAGACAAGGAAGGAGCCAGTAGGTCAGAGCAGGGTCTAGGGAGGGAGCTCAGTGTTAGTAGGGACAGAGATAGAAAGCAGTCTGCTAGATCATGCATGGCTCAAGAAACAATTTTCAGAGCATTGAGTATACGCCCTGCTATCGCCCCCTGGAGATCACTGGGAGAAGTGCAATGTCATGTCTAGGGCTTCAGCAAGTATGATCAAGAAGCCAGATGTGAGCTTCCCTGACATGTTCAGCACAGGTGGGATGCCGGGCCTGTCATCCTGACCTCTGTAATCTTCAGGACTCCTAATTCTATCTACTGTAGGATGTATCTAGACAGGGTTCAAGATTTGTCCTGGGAAGCCCTGGACTAAAGTTGGATGTAGTGTGAACACAGAGGAAGAACATTCTCAGGAGGAGCCTGTGCCCAGGAAATTTCAGAGGAAAATTCTAGGACATTTCTCTTGAAATTAAAAAGACAGGATGCAGCTGGACATAGTAATGAATGCCTTTAATCAGCACTCAGGAAGCAGAGGCAGGGGGTTCTCTTAGATCTAGACCCGGTTGGTCTGTGGACCAAGTTCCAGAACAGCTGGGGCTACAGAGAAATCCTGTCTGGTGAAAGAAAAAAAAAAGAAGAAGAGGACACTAATGTAGGGGGCTGCACGTGCACTTTCTGGCTAATCACTGCTATCTACATCCTAACTTCTCTTTGCCCAGGGGTCCTGAGGGGGGTTGCTCTTGAGTACAAATCACATTAATTCAAATAGATGTGACTTCCCTATACACTGTTCTCTGTTTCTTTCTCTTACTGTGATAAAAAAAAAACTCCCTGAAAAGAACAATTTAGAAGAGAGAGTAGAGTCCATTTCCCTTCTGGGCTGTGTTATATTATTGCACTGAAGGAATCAAGGCAGAAAACATGCTGTTTGGTGGTTCATTTGCAGGCTCACACTCTGGCTCATGCTTAACTAGCTTTCTTATACAATCAGGGACCATCTACTTGGAATGATGCTGTACTGATATCCACTGATAAACCTGTTCCAGGGCCCTCCAAGGCAATGATGTTCAGGGAAATCCTCCAGATAGGACAGAATAAGGCTTCCCATTGAGCTTCCCTGAGAAGTACCCACAGACTGTATGTAATCTGGAATTGTGTGTACAGAAACCTCAAACATGAGACCAGGAGAGTGCCTGCCAATCAGCTAAATGAGCAGGCTAGATCATAACATGGACCAATATTCTCAAGTGTATGAGGGTGATGGAGATGAGGCAAGGTCCCCCAAAACAAATGAGTCTCAGAATTATCTAGGAAAGTGAAGAACAAAGGGTACAGGTAAGCTTGAGGCAAAACCATTTTCTTGTCCTGTAATGCTCTGTATTTTATAGGTAAGGACCATAGAGAGACATTTCCTGAAATATTAGTTGCTGTTTTCTCTCTCTCTCTCTCTCTCTCTCTCTCTCTCTCTCTCTCTCTCTCTCTTTCTTCCTTCTTCACTTCCTTCCTTTTTCTTCCTTTCTTCCTTCCTTTCTCTCTTTCTTTCCATGTTCATGGTTAGTTTTACCGCATTTACATCTGTAAACCACAAGTATGGCTGGTGCACACAGAAGCCAGAAGTGGCCATTGGATCACTGGGAAATTAAATTACAAAATGCTTATGAGCTGCCATAGGCATCCTGGAACAGAACCTCAGTCCTCTACAACAGCAATCATTGCTCTTAACCGCTGAGCAACCTCTCCAGCACTCCCAGGTGGATGTTATCAGAGGTAAATATTATTGGTAGAAGGTAGAAGTATGTTTGGCAGAACTAGGTTAGGGATTTTGGACTTTAACATTTTCCATGGGAGATGATTGTTACTCATACCAAGATCTAAGGCCAACCCATGAAAGGATAACTTCTCTAAGGAGTACAATGAGGTATGATGAGAGACAGATGTAAAGTTGTTTGAAATAGTGACTTCCTCGGCAGAGAGAGCCCTGACTTAGATGCAGGGTCCATTGGTAGGAAGAAAGCAAAGCCTTGTCCTTTGCCTTTATGGGGGAGTGGCAGCAGAATTCCAGATAACACATGATTTCCTGTCCAGCAGCTGGGTTGCAGAGTCCTGGAATTTTGTACAAATTCTCCCGAGACAGGTAATTTAGTTCTAAAATCAAATCTAACTGCCCATTTCTTTTCACTTCCTGGAACAGACATCCCCTGAAGTTGCTGAAGACCAGGATTAATATCTCTGGAAAACAGCTCCTCTCCATCCACAGAAACCTGAGAAAGTCTCTTGGGTGAAGACACTGTATACAAGGTTGTACACAGACAGCTTGTCTGTCACCCATGGCCTGTGTGAGGCAGATCTACACATTGAGGTTTCTGTGCCTCAGTTTCCTAATGATAGCACACATAGTAAGTGAATGTTGCCATGGTGATAAGGTAGCCTAAAATATGAACGAGGCCCTGACACTGGGACAGAACAGATGTATGGATCAGCACTGTTGGTTACTACATGCTTGCAGGAGAGAATTGATTAGACTTAATCCCTGAGGACATGCAGTCACCAGAAAAACCTACACCCTCTGTCCCACCCCTTGGAGACCTTGACTGTCTTGTGAAGACTCATAAGCCCATCAGAACCATTGGCTAATGTCCTGGGCACCAATGCAGCCTGGGTATCTTTGCTGAAACTCAGAAGGAGATACCCAGTTGACCATTTGGTGCAGAAGCATTTTGTGCAATCTCCTGGAGTTGGAGTGAGGTGAGATTGTGATTCCTCTTCACATACAACAGCAATAACATATATTGTTTGAGGAGTCTCTTGGATTAACCTGACCAAGAATTTGGAAGAAGGTTTTTCATCCCTGGTTCTGGATTTCTATAAACCAATGGCTCATGGTGTGAAACATTCTCATGCCAACTTCATTTAGAAATGTGTGTATATGATGTAATTTGAGGAAAGTGTAATATAATAATGAGTCCCTGTAACTTTTCAAACACTATGTATCCCTCTTCTGTCCTTCCTCCTCTGTGTTGCACTCATTCACATCCACCAGTTAAACCCCCTGCCTTTTTCCTTTCCCCTTTCACAGCATCTGTACAATGCTCATCCCACCCCCATTGTCTCTTTTAACTTTCCCGCTTCTCTGGGTATTCCAGTTATGAGAATTACAAATGTGAAAGGATAGATCGCTGTCTTTCTTGGTCTCAGTTACCTCAGTCATTGTATTTTCCAGCTCCACTCATCTACCTGCAAACTTTTGCTTTCTTTTTCCTCACAGCTGAATAATTTCACTGGGTCTATACATCACATTTAAACATAAACCACATAGTCATCCCATAAGATGCAGAAAATTTCTTTGACAACATCTAACATGTCCTCATGGGAAAAGTCCCAGTAAGAATCATGATGGGAGGGAATACATCAATATAATTCAGGGTACATATGACAAAGCCACCGTCAGGGAATATTTTAATTGTGCTGAAATGTGATTTTATTTGTATGTTAATAAGTAAAGTTTGCCTGGAGATCAGAGGTCACATAGTGAGCCCTAAGCAGAAGTCCAAGTCCGGTGGTGGTAGCATACGCCCTGAATCTGATCACATGGCAGGCAGAGTCTCTGTGTTGTCGAGGACACAGCCAAGTGTGGTGACAGGAGCCTTTAATCCCAGTACCAACCATAGAGACCTGGAGGTCTGTATAGACCAGGCAGTGATGAGGAAGCCATGTGGCTAGGCCTAGAGCCAATGAGAAAGCAGAGCAGAAAGGGAATAAAAACACAGGTTACACAGGAAGAAGCTCTCTCTGGGGAAGGAAGCAATGGCAGCGAGGTGGTAAGATAAGGTAGTCGTGGCTCCTCACCAGTTCTCTGATCTCTTTGGCTATTACCCCTGTATTTGGCTTTGTGCTTCTAAGATTGTTTAGAAATTCATCTACATTTGGCACCCATATGGCAAGAATTTATTAAAAGACTTACAGGACAGAGGTTACAGGCCTCAGGCCTGGCCGGAACTACATGCGGTCTGGTCAGAACCAGTCAGAGCTACAAGCTGCTACACCCAGCTGGAGCTACTTGCGGCCAGATCACCAATTCATGTGGCCAGAACTTAAAGGGGCAGAAGCTACAAGCAGCTCAGGCCTGAAATGGCTCAAGCCAAGCACGTGGCTGGACTTCAGCTTTTGGCTTTTTTCTCTTCTCCTGGTAGGTAGTAGGTTTTTTCTCTGTCTCTCTCTGTCTCTGTCTCTGTCTCTGTCTCTCTCTGTCTCTGTCTCTCTCTCTCTCTCTGTCTCTCTGTCTCTCTCTCTGTCTCTCTCTCTCTCTCTCTCTCTCTCTCTCTCTCTCTCTCTCTCTCTCTCTCTCTCTCTCTCTCTGTCTCTCTCTCTCTCTCTGCAACCACATTGTTTGTTCAGTTTTTGTGAAATCCTATGAGCCCAGGTTAGTTAATTCTGTGGGCTTTCTTGTGATGTCCTTGACCTGTCTGGATCCCACAATCCTTCCTCCCTCTCTTCAGAAGGATTTCCTGAGCTCTGCCTCATGTTTGACTGTGGGTCTGCATCTATTTCCACCAGTTGCTGCATGAAGCCTCTCTGATGACTGGTGGGCTAGGAACCAATCTATGAGTATAGCAGAATAATGCTAGGCATCATTATTTTGGTTTTTCTCTACAGTCATGTTAGGTTCTGTACTAGGTCTCTGGGCCCTCCAGCCCCTGGGTCTGGCACTCCAGGCAGTGTCAGGGGTGGGCTCACTCTCTTGGCATGGGTCTGAGGCTGGACCATTGGTAGGCCACTCCCACAGTCTCTATGTCACCCTTAACCCAGCACATCCCACAGTCAGAACACAATGTAGGTGGAAGGTTATGTAGCTCAGTTGGGGTGCAGACACCTCCACTGGAAGTCTTGCCTGGTCACGGGAAGTTGCCAATTCAGTGTAGGTGTGTCTATTGCTAGGAGTGTTAGCTGGGGTCGTCCTTGTAGATTCCTGGGAGTTTCCTTTAAACCAGTTTCTCTCTGACCCTGAAATATCCCCTTCCCCATTGGTTCTTTCGGTACTCTCCCCCAAACCACCCCACCTGATTCCCGACTCCACCCCCACCTTGATTTGACATACTTTACAGCCAGTTTTTTGTAATTGTTAATCATAGACCTTAGAAACGAATATCATATATATTATTTTTAAGTCTGATCCTTAAACACATTAGAAAACTTACTCAGACTTTTGTAACTTATAAAAGCCATTTAGTTTCCCATTCTGAAGCCATATATCCATATAATCTTTATACATCAATCTTAATGCATTAAATAATTATCTTTATCCTTATCTTTACAGCAATTTTATTTTTAAAACACTATAGTAGTATAGATCTCCCTTTATTATTTTTAAAATAAAATGAATTGGGAAGGCCAATTCACCTCCCTCCTCTTTTTTTTTTTTTTTTTTGTTTGTTTGTTTGTTTTTTGAGACAAGGTTTCTCTGTGTAGTTTTGGCTCCTGTCCTAGATCTTGCTCTGTAGACCAGGCTGGCCTGGAACTCACAGATCCTGGCTTTGCCTTCCGAGTGCTGGGATTAAAGGCATAGGCCATCGCCACCCAGCTTACTTCCTTTTAAAGTGAAGGAGTATTAACATTTAACAAATTTAGTTGTGATCGTTTTAGGCTGGCATGGCTGAAGGTAGAAAGATAGATAGCAGTTCAACCTGGAAGACAGACCAGAAGTCCTGTATTGGATCTTTAAAGATCCATTTGATTATTGATATGGACTTAAATAAGCCATAGAGATTTAAATAGCCTCAAAATCTTTAAATTTCATGTTTATGTATACATACACTGTCTCAAACAGATGTTTCATAAATATCTCTTGAGGAAAAGTTTCCATGTTTGAATCAAGATGCTAATTGCAATGGACATCATCATCTGGTGAATTGCCTCTCAATCATCTTTAGGGCTACCAGGTCTCCCTCTGTATTGTTTGGCTCTTTGCTTTCTGTGTATTTGCTGAAGAGAGGGAACATTTGTGGTTTGCCAGTCTGGACTTTGCTGTGAGTATCCTGCCTGCTTTCCTGCCCCTGTGTTTCATAATGTAGCTAAGAACACATGGGGAGCAGCACTGTACATCCACCAGGGGGCGCTGCCTCCCAACAGGGGGGCAGGTTAACAGGTCCTGGATGGTGGCTCCTTGGGTCCTTCCATTCACCAGTGAGGCAAAAAGTCACTTATGTGACTACCTTACTACCTGTACAATTTACAGAGAGAAGAAAAGGCCTGTGACCCTCTTTTACCTGGTCTCACCTGGTCTCTTGCTGTCCTGTGTGTTCTTGCTGCTCTAGGCCCGGGATAGAAATATCAACATGGCAGGAAAAGCAGAAGCCACAAGAGCAGAAGCTGAGCTGGTGGCTCCACCAGTTTTCCTGGCTTGAGGTCCTGGAGGTCACCATGAAAGCTGTAGTGATTGTACTCCACTGGGGCTTCCCAACCCTGCCTCCCACCCCCTTAGGAGGGATGCTTGCCCCGTATTCTCACCAAGGAAAGCATGAGACTCAATGGTCTTGCATTTACTCACCAAGGGCAGTAGGGACATCAATGGTCTTGCTGAGGTGCCTCAGGCGGCAGGTGAAATGTGGTTCCTGTCCAGGAAGAACCCAAATAGACACCCAGGTCTGGTAGGTCCCATCTCCACTGGGAAGGATGGTCCCAGGCCCAAAGGTATGCTGCTGTACTGTCTTCCCATGCTGAAGCCAGGCCAAGGTGGCCACAGGAGGATTCAGGTTAAAAGCCCAGCAGGTCAGGGTGATCCTGCCCACTGGGTATGGCCTTCTGGAGACTGTCACCTGTGGGGGACCTGAGAGAAGATAAAGTGAGTCAGTGACGGTGAAGACCATTCTATCTCTGCATGAAGTAGTCTAGAAGAACTACCCTGTTCATATTCACTTCCGGCCTCCCCTCTCTAGATGACACATTCCCAGTGGTTGTAGCACTGTGGGAGGCTGGGGCTCAGCTCCAATGGCCTCTGATGCTCTTGAGGATCCATCCCTTATTTACATGCTGATGATGACAGGACATGGTCTCCCTGCTGTCACCGGCCATCAGCTTCTCTTTCCAACACAGGTCATAGATGAACAACAGGCACTGAGAGGACAGAGGCTCAGTGTTTATAGGGGCCACAGATCAGACCCTGGTGGGCTCTGCCTCTTCCCTATGACAAAGCCAGCTCTGTAGTCTATAGGGGACAGGTGAGGGACTCTCTAAGTACAGTCAGCTGACAGTGGCCATGATTCTTTGTTCCTGGAGTTGGCCAAAAACTGATGACCAGTATCTTTCTTCTTCCACAAATATCCCAGGACAACCTCTATTTTCTGTTACAAGATTTATTCAAGGCTTTAAACATCACATTTCAGATCCCAGACAGGTCCATTATCATAACACTAGAAAGGTAGAGGCAGGTGTTAGGTGAATTATGAGACTCTGTTTTCTGAAAAATAAAAGCCAAATAAAAAATGAAAGTTGATCTTTTAAATATTTTAGAATTATTTACTTTATTTTATGTATATGAATGTTTTGCCTGCAAGAATGTACATGTACCATGTGTAACCTAGAGCCTACAAAAGTTACCAAAGGTATTGGATCCCCTAGAACTGGAGCTACAAATGATTTTAAGCCCCCTTATGGATACTTGGAATTCACCCTGGGTCCTCTGCAAGAGCAGCCAGTGCTCTTACCCACTGAGCTGTCTCCCAAACCCCAACTTGGGGGGTGGGGATGGCAAAGTCACAGATTAGAAACAAAGCAGGTCAGAGTGTGCCACCAACTGCAGAACTATGGTGGGTCACAGTCATCTCCTGCATACCTGCTGACAGACAAGGCAGAGCTCAGTGAGGCTGAGGACCCCAAAGGCCTTTCCTGGTGAGAATCTGAGGGCAGAAACAAACCAGTTATTATAAAGTGTCACTTTGTGGATATTTTCTCCAGCCTCCTCTCCCTGGGAGACAGATGAGTATATGAGATTCACACACAGCTCCATTGGCCCCTGACAGTCTATGGGTGTCAGCACCCACCTACCTGGAGATGTGGAGAGGTCCTGAAGATCTCACTGTCAGAGGCCAGCTGGTCCAGCCTGTGATGCAGAAGACTTTGTGGACACTGATGGGCCAAAGAGCTTCTCTGCTCTACAGGGGCTCGACACCTGACCTCAGTGGAGGTAACTCCTTATGCCACAGAAAAAAAGAAAGCCTGTTCGCATGCTCTGTGGCACAGTGAGGGACCAACCTTCCTAGGACAGGAACTGACCATGGTCCTGATTATTTGCCTAAGGCTCTAAGTTTTTCCCCTTGAAGATCCCTGAATAATAAGTGGTTTCTTCATCCTGACTGCCCTCTCACCACACTGGTTTCTGTGGACACTCTTTGTGGGGGTCTCTGTGTACATGATGCACAGCAGAGAGTGTTGATCCACAACAGGCAGGAAGGAAGTCTGGTTCAACACTGAGGAATAGGCAATGTTAGTTCAAAGTTTGAAAGTCTGATTCTGGGTAGTTTGTTTTAGATATATTTAAGTTCAGTACGATCAGAAAAAAAAAAAAAAAAAGGTTCTCATGATAATTAATCCTGTGTGCACACAAAGCTTAGGATATGACTATATCAAAAGTCTTGTAAAGTACCAGTGACATCATCCATAAAAATAGATCCTATAGATTAACTAAAAAAAAAAAAAAACCAGACTCATGATAAACAAGTTTATAATGAAGGTCTGGAGGAGGATTGTGATGTAGATTGAATGAGTCAAACAAGATTAGGATAAGGGTCTCAGGGAGCCTGTGTGCCCTGATCTTACAGATGGCTCAAAGGTCAGAAGGCTCTTACCCACATCTCTCTGCTCCCAGATTCCTGGGTGGAAAACATCTCTCCCTTTGAAGAAACACCCCTTTGTGTTTAACACTTCTGGGTTCCCTGATGCTTATCTGTGAGCACAAGGACCCAAAGGCCCCCTACTGCTCTGTGTTTTTGTCACAAGATTAAAGTGAAGAAAGAAGCTTTGAACTTGACCTTCCTTAATCAAGACCAGAACAAGAGCAGAATTACCTTGACCCATGATACAGAATAGGTTGTGCACCAGCTCCAGGTGCAGAAGTCTCCTATCTCAACTCCTCATCATGATGACCCCATCTAAGGGACAGGACTCCACACATCCAGTTGTCTCAGTTCTTCAAAGTGAGCACCCCAGAAAGTGGGGGCAATGGAATGAAATCTAAGATTACTGACATCTGGGGACTTACTCCTATGCACTCATGTCAAAAATACCTAAGCTTCCCCACTTAAGGTGCACAACAGAGGCTCTGGAGGAGATTGCTCACACTCCATCTGAGTGTCACCTTAGACTATGTGATTCTTGTCTAATTTAGTGAGAATCCAGTACCTCATAAGCACTGTGGAAAGACGCAGTCAGACTCAGTGAATGGACCCACCCACCCATAGTCAGTACCTGTATCCATCAATTGGTTCTCCAAATAAATTGAATATCTCTGGAGATGGTCAGGACATATGTCATTCAAAAAAGTCTTAACTTGATCCACACTGGGGCCATGCCTCTCCCAGAATGTCTTGGATGAGTATGCTGAAGGCACAGACACTTTCCACATTTGGATCTTCTGGTCAAAGGTGAGGAAGTCTTGTCCATCATAGCCCAAGCACCAGAAGCCTCCAGTGTTGTTTCCTTGGATTTCACAGCCAAAAGTTTCCTGAAGGGTGTGAATGCCATACCAGGCAGAGACTTGTCAGCTTATTATTTTTTTTTGTCACCCTACTTTTAAAGAACCTTATTTCCCTCTGTCTTGAGTTGCCTACATCCTGTGTCCAACCCCCAACCCTGACTTTAGAGACCAGAGTTGAATTCTGTGCTTCTGTCTCTGCCTACTCACCTCCGTGCTGGCCCTTCTGGGTCATGACCTCACTCAGCATCCTCCTGAGTTGCTCCTCCTTCTCCTGCATGTCCTCAGTCTCTCTTGCCCACATCTCAGCTCCTCCTTGTCCCTTGATCCTCGGCCCGCAGGGCTCTGTTCTTGTCCTCTCACCATCATAGCGCAGGAAGAGCTCATTGTCAATGTATCCCTGGGCCCTGAATTCGAACTTCCTTGAGCCCTGCAGAGACAAGGCCATGAGGTCATAGTGCAGAGTATGGGTTCCTGAAAACGGAAGAAAAAGATGACACAATTAACAAGTTGATGGTTTTCACAGTCTTCTCTGCCTTGAGGAATTGAACTCAGACTGTACTGTGCTGCTGTGTGAGTGTGAGAAGCCAAGTGGAGTGTTTTATTATAGCATGGAAGAGAAAAGGAATGGGAGAGTGAGAGTCAGAAGGAGAGACTGTAGTAGAGAGATGTAAAACCGCCTTCTGCTGTCTGAGTGCCTTGGTACCACAAAGCCATGGTGCTCTGGATGTCTTCTGCTGCCACCCAGGGCCCTGGTGTTGTCTGGGCTGGCCTGCTGCTGAGGGTCATGTGTGTGTCTGTGGCCCTACAGCAGCCAGGGTTTGATTCAATGTCTGTGGCTCCTGTTGCAACTGGTCTATGTGGTTGCCTGGGGTCTGATCAGCTGACCAGGACCATGTTGGTGCCCAAGGACCGTCTGTGCTACAGATGGCAACATACAGATCTGAGTGGCCTGTACTTCTGCCAGTGTAATGGTGACATCCCAGCCAGAGCTGCTTCCGAGGGCCATGTCATGGGTGTGGCCCCACTGCAGCAAGGGTATGTGTTGGTGTTCAAGACTCCTGTTACCATGGACAGCCATGCAGATACCTGAGTTCTGGGGACATGTTTGTGTCTGAGGGGCACAGTGTTGCTGGGGCCATACCAATCTGAGTGGACTGCACTACCACCTGGGGCATGGTAACATCCAGATATGGCTGCTGCTGCTAAGGATCATGTCTAGGTCCATGGTCCAGCTGCACCTGGGATCTATGTTGATGTCTGTGGCCTGGGGGATCTCAGCGAGCCATAGGAACCCATGGGTGATGAAATCAGAAGGTCAGGCTGAACTGTCCCTGCCATTGGTCGGCCTGGGGAAAGTGACCCTGACCCGCACTGGACACTGAGCAAGAGAGATGGTCCCTACCCTCATGGGAGAACTGGCTCCACACTTGGGAGAGATGGCCTCACCGCTCACCACAGTTGCGGGAGAAATGACTTTAATGTAACAGGCATAGGGTAAAAGGGCCAGACAAAGAAACACACCCTAACCCAGAAAGCAGAGCCAGAAAACCCACTGTGGCCCTGAAACCAGAGCCAGAAGGTTAAGAAGGGCCAGTGAAAGAAACACACTTTGTCCCTGAAACAAGAGCCAAAGAAACATTCTCTGCCCCTGATCAGCTGAGCATGAAATCAGCCAATCTCTGATTGTCCAAGATGCATGATTGAAATCTGACCAGTTCCTACCCTGAAAATCTTCACTGTGGAAAAACTCTGCCCCCAAGAATCCCTGTATAGGCCCTGTGTCTGTTCCTTGGGAGTTTGCCTTTTTCCACCTCGGCAGAGGCAGCCACTGGTCCGGATTCCTCCCTCCCAATAAATCTCTTAAATGAGTTTTGGGTGAAGATCTTTCACTGAAGTGGAGAAGCTCAGAGAAGTAACAACTTTTGCAGGAGCAGGAACTAACGGCTACATTTCTTGGGGGGAGGGGTTCCCGCCTAGCAGAGTATAGCAGAGAAGTAGCAATTTTCACTGGAGCAGAGAAGCAAGAGACATCTCTACAGGGAAACTCTCTTAGTAAAGTGGAGTACAGATGAGCTGTAAAGAATCTCTGGGAGAAGACAGGATTGCTACATTCCTGTGGGTAAACCATCCACCACCAGACCACAGCCATAGGTATGTAGTCTGGCTTCTGATAGCCAGGATACCATTCCGTTCAGAGCTGTAAACACTTAAATAGGAGACCTGGCTCCTCCCCCGTGGCCCAGACTGCCCAGTTCAGGTAGAACCCAGACCCACACCTACCTATTCTAGGACCTGCTGGAGCTCATGAAGTGACTGGTCCTATGGGAAGATACTCACAGGAACTCCATGACTCAGGGCTGCTCGAGGATATCCCAGAGGAGTTTCAGTGGGGTTGCAGTGATGACAGTGTACCAGAAACCAGAGGCTTTGAACCAGATCCATGACTCATTACAATCAACATTTGCTAGTAAAGCTGATTGGACAAAGGGGTATACCATGCGATTCGAAGTATTAAAAGGGAATACTTCAAAAAACTCTACTCCATGATGTTGGAAAATCTAAAAAAGGGGATACATTTCTAGATTGAGTCAAACCACCAAAGTTAAACCATGAAGTGATCAATAGCCTAAATATAGCCATAATAAAGGGGAGATTTTAAAAAAAAGCAATGATAATCCTTCTGAAAAAGCAAATGAACAAACAAACACACAGACTAAAACAGTCCAGGCTCATAGGGATTCACAGCACAATTCTACTGTATTTTTAAAGAACATCTACAGCCAATTCCCCTTAAATTAAAACAAGACACATATGGAGCATTCTCAAACTTGGGCTATGCCAGTATCAGTCTCACACACAAACCAAGTAAAGACCCTGCAAAATCCCCAAAACACAGACCAGTATCCCTAGTGTACTCACATGCAAAATCCTCAACAAAAGACTTGAAAACCAAATACAGGTACATATCATAAACATCCTCCACAATGGTCAAGTTGCCTTTAGTATAGAGATGCAGGAATGGTTTTTCATTTGTAAGCTAACAAATATTATAAAGCCTAGTCATGGGCTTGCAGACAAAAATAATCACAGGATTGTACTAGAATATTTTCGGGTGTGTTACATTTGTTTGTTTATGTTGCATTTGTGTAACTCTGTGAAGCTGTGTTACTGTGCCTGTCTAAAACACCTGATGGTCTAATAGAGAACAAGGCAGGAGAAAGGAGAGGTGGGGATGGCAGGCAGAGAGAACATATAGAGGGAGAAATCTATAATCTATAGAGGGAAGCGGGATGGAGAACGAGCCAGAAAAGGGGAGGACATGGAGAGCCAGCCACCCAGCACAACCAGCAAGCCAGGGTGTAAGAGTAAGATTTACAGAAGTAAGAGAATGGGAAAAGCCCAGAGCAAAAGGTAGGTGGGATCATTTAAGACAAGGAAAGCTGACTAGAACCTAAGCTGAGCTAAGGCCAGGCATTCATAAGTAATAATAAGCCTCCATGTGTGAATTTATTTGGGAGCTGGGTGGTGGGCCACTGAAAAAGAGTAAAGAAAACAACAACATTACAGGACCATTTCCACAGTTCCAGAAAAATACTTTGAAAAACATCAAGTATGCACATAAAGAAAATAGCAGAAAACATGAAATACATGAACTTTTCCTGCTCTGTGTGGGCTGCCTGGTCTGTGTCCAAAGTACCACCAAGAGGGACATAGGTCAGTTGACTTCCCCGTGCACCTCATGGCATGGGAAAAACCCCGAGAGATAGGTATTTTAACTCATCTGGCAGGGGGCATATGGGTAAAATTGAGTTGCCAGTCAGTCCCTGAAAGGGAGCTCCTAGCCTGGTGAGTGAGAAAAGGTTGGGTCTGATATTTGGAACTGGGATCTAACTTTTGACAAATTTTACAAGAGGCAGTAATAGTTCTTAAGAAATGCAAGTCCTCAGGGGTGGGCTGCAGGTGGGCCTTGACAAAATGCCAATTAGGATGAAAGAGCTGATATACATAGGACAGAACTTGGAGTGTCAGAGGGGGCTGTGAGGACGTGGGTTGTTATGGATTCCCTGCGGTTGGTGGGATGGCTGGAGGGCCATTGTCCTAGCTATCTGGTTGACCTTGGAGAGATGGAGCTGTCAGTCTGATGAGATGGGCAGCAAATAATTCCTGTACCTTTGGGGGATGGGAGGCCTTTAGCATGGCCATTATTTGGCCTGAGTTAGATATGGATCCTCCTGGTTGTGTTAGAAGCTCATGCTCTTTCTAGATAGCAGTGCGGGACAGGAGGATATCAAAAGCATATTTGGAGTCTGTGTAAACATTTAGGGATTGTCACTGTGACGACTGGAAGGCACAGGTGAGAGCTATCAGCTCAGCCCGTTGGTTAGTACTGTGAGCAGACAATGCCTCGGCTTTAACCACCCCAGTGTCTGACACTGTGGCATAGCCTGCTTTACCGGTCCCCTCATGTAAAATAGAACTGCCATCTGTGTACCAGATGGCCTGAGGCAATGTGCCCTCCTGTATGTGTGAAGGATAGGGCAATAGTTCCCCTAGGGTTTCAGTGCAGAAATGAGATGAGGAGGAGTCAGTATTAGGTTGAGAGACAAGATTTGAGATATTAAGGGGTGGGCAAGTCTGGAAAGTAAGTGTGGCAACTTCCACTAGCACCACTTGGAAAGAAAGAACTCAGGAAGGAGGTAAAGATTGTAAGCCTTTCTAAGTTAAGAGATGGGACAGGTTGTGGTGGGAGAAGACAGTGGTTGGTGATGCAAAGGTTAGTTTCTTTGATTCATGAAACAAGGAGCTCAGCAGCTGTTAAAGCACATATGCAGGGTGCCCATCCCTGAGTGGTGAGGTCTAAATTTCTTGACAGGCATGCTACAGGCACAAGGAGGGTCCCAGCTGGTGTACTAGGGCTGGTGTCCAAGGGTGTATCCCTCCCTTTCTGTTACATAGAGGGAGAAGGGATGACTTAGGTCTGGGAGGTGAAGCCCTGGGGCCTGGAGGGGAGCCTGTTGGAGCTCCCAAAGGGTTTAGTAGTGGGGTGAATGAGGGGTTCATGCAGGGAGCCAAGAGCTGCCTCATATAAGGGGCTAAGAAAGAGGGGAAAAGATGGCACCCGGAACCATAAGAAGCCAGGTATTCCCAGAAATGATAGAATCTCCTGTTTAGTAGAGGGGACTGCAAGAGACTGGATTAGGTGATTTCTTTATAAAGTTTCTAAATAGTCTTGTGGGTTGGGGTGATGATTAGATACAAATAGGTGACCTGAGGAATGGACAACTGGACCTTTAAGGCAAGACTCTATAACCCCAGCTGGATAAGAAATTTAGGAGAACAAAGATGCTAGTTTGGCTAATTCATAATGATGGGCTGCAGAGTAGAATGTCATTTACATACTATATGACTTTAGAGTTAGGGAGAGACAAAGAGGGCAAGTGAGAGACTAGGCCTGACCAAATAGATGTGGGCTGTCTCTGAATTCCTATAGCAAGACAGTCCAGGTCAGCTGCATGGACAGGTGAGTGTTAAGGTCAGTCCAGTTGAAAGGGAAGGTGTGTTGAGACTGAGGGATGAGAGGGAGATGACAAGTATCAGGTCCAAACCTGGACACCTTCAACTGTCTATGGCCAAGCCTAGAAGACCACCTACCTGGAGGGAGGTCTGTGTTTGATGGT